>NC_084535.1:24069365-24439365 GCF_024500275.1 Phycodurus eques
CGGGTCACGGGGTCAGTAGCTTTAGCAGGGACGCCCAGACTTCCCTCTCCCCAGCCACTTTATCCAGCTCTTCCGGGGGGATCCCGAGGCGTTCCCAGGCCAGCCGAAGGACGTTGTCTCTCCAGCGTGTCCTGGGTCATCCCCGGGGTCTCCTCCCGGTGGGACGTGCCCGGAACACCTCACCAGGGAGGCGTCCGGGAGGCATCCGAATCAGATGCCCCAGCCACCTCATCTGGCTCCTCCCAATGCGGAGGAGCAGCGGCTCTACTCTGAGATCCTCCCGGATGACCGAGCTTCTCACCCTATCTCTAAGGGAGAGCCCGGACACCCTGCAGAGGAAACTCATTTCGGCCGCTTGTATCCAGGATCTTGTTCTTTCGGTCACGACCCACAGCTCATGACCATAGGTGAGGGTAGGAACGAAGATCGACCGGTAAATTGAGAGCTTCGCCTTTCGGCTTAGCTCCTTCTTTACCGCGAGGGACCGATACAAAGTCTGCACCACTGCAGACGCTGCACCGATTCGCCTGTCGATCTCCCGTTCCATTCTTCCCTCACTCGTGAACAAGACCCCAAGATACTTGAACTCCTCCACTTGGGGCAGGATCTCATCCCCGACCTGGAGAGGGCATGCCACCCTTTTCCGACTGAGGACCATGGTCTCAGATTTGGAGGTGCTGATTCTCATCCCAGCCGCTTCACACTCGGCTGCGAACTGCTCCAGTGAGAGTTGGAGCTCACGGCTTGATGAAGCCAACAGAACCACATCATCAGCAAAAGCAGAGATGCAATACTGAGGCCACCAAACCGGACCCCCTCTACGCCTTGGCTGCGCCTAGAAATTCTGTCCATAAAAGTTATAAACAGAATCGGCGACAAAGGGCAGCCTTGGCGGAGTCCAACCCTCACCGGGAACGAGTCCGACTTACTGCCGGATATGCGGACCAAACTCTGACTCTGGTCGTACAGGGACCGAACAGCCCGTATCAGGGGGTTCGGTACCCCATACTCCTGAAGCACCCTCCACAGGACTCCCCGAGGGACACGGTCGAACGCCTTCTCCAAGTCCACAAAACACATGTAGACTGGTTTGGCGAACTCCCATGCACCCTCGAGGACCCTGCCGATGGTGTAGAGCTGGTACACTGTTCCACGGCCAGGACGAAAACCACACTGCTCCTCCTGAATCTGAGATTCGACTTCCAGACGGACCCTCCTCTCCAGCACCCCTGAATAGACCTTACCAGGGAGGCTGAGCAGTGTGATCCCCGTATAGTTGGAACACACCTTCCAGTCCACCTTCTTAAAAAGGGGGACCACCACCCCAGTCTGCCAATCCAGAGGCACTGTCCCCGATGTCCACGCAATGTTGCAGAGGCGTGTCAACCAGGACAGCCCCACAACATCCAGAGCCTTTAGGAACTCCGGGCGAATCTCATCCACCCCCGGGGCCCTGCCACCGAGGAGCTTTTTAACTACCTCGGTGACCTCAAACCCAGAGATAGGAGAGCCCGCCTCAGAGAACCCACACTCTGCTTCCTCATGGGAAGGCGTGTTGGTGGAATTGAGAAGGTCTTCGAAGTATTCTCCCCACCGATTCACAACGTCCCGAGTCGAGGTCAGCAGCGCCCCATCCCCACTATACACAGTGTTGGTGCTGCACTGCTTTCCCCTCCTGAGACGTCGGATGGTGGACCAGAATTTCCTCGAAGCCGTCCGGAAGTCTTTCTCCATGGCCTCACCGAACCCCTCCCATACCCGAGTTTTTGCTTCAGCGACCACCAGAGCTGCATTCCGCTTGGCCAGCCATCAGCTGCCTCAGGAGACCCACAGGTCAAAAAGGCCCAATAGGACTCGTTCTTCAGCTTGACGGCATCCCTCACCGTTGGTGTCCACCAACGGGTTCAGGGATTGCCGCCACGACAGGCACCGACCACCTTACGGCCACAGCTCCGGTCGGTCGCCTCAGCAATGGAGGCGTGGAACATGGTCCACTCGGACTCGATGTCCCCAGCCTCCCCCGGAACATGAGCAAAGTTCTGTCGGAGGTGGGAGTTGAAACTCCTTCTATATATATACATATATATATATATATATACATATATATATGTATATATATATATATATATATATACATACATATATATATACATATATACATACATACACATATATACATATATATACACATACACACACATATATATACATATATATATATATATATATATATATATATATATATATATATATATATATATATATATATATATATATATACATATATATATTCACATACACACATATACATATATATATATATACACATACACACATATACATATATATATATATATATATATATATATATATATATATATATATATATATATATATATATATATATATACATATACATATATGCATATATGCATATATACATATATATATATATATATATATATATATATATATACACAGAGTGTTCAGAACCTCAGACTGGGCTGAAGGTTCACCTTCCAACAAGACAATGACCCTAAACACACAGCTAAAATACCGAAGGAGTGGCTTCAGAACAACTCCGTGACTAATAAATACTGAGCAAAGGGTCTAGCAACCCTATATTGCTCAGTGACTGTTTTTTTTTTTTTTTTTTGTCAGTGTCTTTATGTCTCAAAAGTGTTCTGTCAATTGACTGTCTGTTGTCGTACTATAGTGGCTCCAATTACCAGAGACAAATTTCTTGTGTGTTTTTTGGACACACTTGGCAAATAAAGATGATTCTGATTCTGATAAAATGGGTTTGCCACAGTGGCGTGAGCACAGTCACACACAACATTCAAACAGTTATATGCCACAGAGGCCACATACACAGCAGTCACACAAATTCGACATTTAGCATTGTAAAACAAGTATTCAGTGGCAGGTACTGGGTAAATTAAGCACATGGCTTAGCTTTAGAAGAGTTGATTGGCGATAGTGTCCTTCCACTCACTTGAGTCACGTCATATCCCTCAAATGCCAGCTGAACCCTTTTATTTTATGGAACACTGTGCGCTTGTCGTCTGAAAACGTGTTTCTAAAATTGGAGAATAAATTCTCGCTTAGGCTACTGCCGTGGAAGCACCAAATGTTGGGCTAAGTTTGAAAGCAGTCAGCTCACCGATGAGTAGACGTGATACGTACGTGGACAGGAAGTGACGTTCTATGAAAAAAAATCCACAATGTTTTTCTTATTTTTATTTTGTTTTGATTTTCTTATCTTTATCTCACTGTTAGTTGCTGAAATAAATAAATTTCGACATTATATTATTAAATTATATATAAATATTGGCACGAAAAAGCTACACTTCAGAGACCAGGGTACAACTCATTTGGTATGGCACAGAAAGTCATTTAGGGGGCCGTGGCCCACGCATGAGCCCCCTTCCCCATTACGACACTGTGTTGGCATAAGAAAGTTAATAGACAAAGTAGCATCCGCTTTTCAGGTTAAAGAAGTAGTATTTGATTGAGAGATGATTTCAGCGCATTCAACGGACACGCCCCCAGCATTTGAGACCACAGATAAAACCTGGATTATGAAGCTTCATTTTATATAATTAATAATTTTTTTAACAACAGTCTTCTCTTTGGTGTTTCAAATTTACAAGACATTTACTTTTCCGGCACGGTGGACGACTGGTTAGAGAGTCTGCCTCATAGTTCTGAGGACCGGGGTTCAATCCTCGGCCCCGCCTGTGTTCTCCTCATACCTGCTTGGGTTTTCTCTGGGCACTCCGGTTTCCTCCCACATCCCAAAAACATGAATGCTAGGTTAATTGACAACTGTAAATTGCCCGTAGGTGTGAATGTGAGTGCGAATGGTTGTTTGTTTCTATGTGCCCTGCGATTGGCTGGCAACAAGTTCAGGGTGTACCCCGCCTCTTGCCCGATTACAGCTGGGATAGGCTCCAGCATGCCCGCGACCCTTGTGAGGAGAAGCGGCTCAGAAAATGGATGTATGTATTTAGTTTTGCTTTTTATGGTGTTTAAAGTAATTTATTTTATATTATTCTGTTGTATTTTTGTTTCTTTTTTTCAAAACTGTATACCTTGACTTAGCTGTGTTTTTTATTCATTGTCTTTCGTGTAACATCAACCTGCCAAGAGACAACAGATGGAAATACTGTAAGCCCATGGCTACAGTCTAGCAGATAATCATGACAATGCTAATTAATATGCAATCTTTATACAAAGACATATTTTATGCTGAATACTCCATACAAAAACACAAAGTACAAAATGTAGCATTTGTACATTTTACATCTCGTACGCCCTCAAAATAGTGTTAAAATGAAATCACTTTTTTTTCACAGCATCTTTTTTTTTGTAAATCTTTTTTGGGAACGCTAGAAAACAAAAGTAAGATGAAAGTGTGAAGCTCATACTTGCAGACATGCACACACAGTCCACAGTCCTGGAAATGATTGCAATATTAGTTTGTTCTCTCCCTATTCGGTATCGCCGGCTCTCCAATGAAACCTTCAGGGAGAGTATTAAGAATGCCAGAAGTTAATAAAAGTCTCATCAAAATAACTTCCAAGGCTTTGGCTTCTTTCGGTTTCTAAATGAGATCAAAACAACAGTCGAAAGCATTTAAGAATCACCAGGAAGACACAAACAACAACAATCAGACCGAGAAACTGTAATGAATGGCCAAGCAACAAAGAAATGAAATAATACATGGAGAAAATGGAGTAAAGAGGAGGGATTGAACAATCCACTGGGACACTTTTCTTTTATTGTCTTTCTTCTTTCATCTCATGTATTTTTGTTTGTTTTGTTTATTCACTACTTTTGAGAGATTTGGCTACTTATGTGCTGTCCAAAGAGGCGGGTTAGGAGAGGGTGGGGGGGGGGGGGGGTACTTATCGTCATGTGTGTCTTTGTCTGTAAAAGAGTGTGTGTATGTCCTTGTTTGTGTAATTATACAGGATTTTCCAAATTTCCATTGTGGAAATAGGCTAAGCTGTAATTGGCTTGACAATGGGAGTAATTGTTTTTGTTTTCTTGGATTATTATTATTATCTACATAATATTAAAATCTAATACACACTGTGAGTTGTGCCTCATATGGATGAATACATTATATCCTCTACGAAAATAACTTTTAACTGTTTTGTACTTGCTCTTTCTTAAAGGTTTCCTCCAGCAAACACATTTCTCTCTTTTTTTTATTGGCATTCAAGTCTTTTTTTTGTACTTGTGAACCTTCACTATTATGTCTTCTAGTTGCAGATCAAATGTAAAATTGCATCTCTTTTCATTTGTAGGAGCTGTTATTCAGAATGCACCTTAGCACCTTTCTAGCAAATCGTCCGGCAGCCTTTTCAGAAAGTTTGCCCCTACAAGAGGGAGAGGCGGAGTTAGTGCCAGATTGGAGAGAGAGGGAGTAAAAAGTCAGCTGGGTGCTGTTAGGAGGTGGGGCTGGGGGGAGGGGGGGGGGGGCGGAATGTAAAACTGTGGTGGTGGTTAGGAGGTAGGATGAAGAGCCATGGCACTGGAGGGCATGTCAGGTCAATAAAGAATCAATCGGAGTGGGTGAGACTTCACAATGAGGTTAAGACACTGTAGTAGTAGACCACAGCTGTTGCACTTTGTACGGAACAGACAGCAAAAGGAAATATCCAGGGGTCACTCCTAAAAAAATCTACTGTAACTTCACCAAACCGGGAAAGCAGGTTAGCTAACTTCCTGTGTACGCCACCCTAACGAGCTTGACTACGGTTTGATTACATGATTGTGTAAAGCCGAACTTTCAAAAGTTGTGTTTTCTTTATGGCTGGTGTTGAGTTACTGACAAAATGATATATGTAAACACGAATGAAGCCTAAACATCGAATATTGGCAATATTTGGTGGCACTGTGGTAACCTCTTTGAAAAAAAGACTTTGTAGAAGTTTAAATTTCCTGCAGTTTCTTTCTCCCGGCCCCCTTCGCCAGTCACCCTAACCGGGATGAAGTGCCTCCAGTGTGTTCCACTAACGTGTATGTGTTCACTGTAATGGGTTAAATGCAGAGAACAAATTTCGTGTGTATGCATGCATGTTCATGACAATAAAAGGTGATTCTTCTTGTTCTTAAACCCCTTTTGCCCAATGTGGAAGCAGTCGTACATATCGTGGGAAGATATTTTTTTTGCCACCAGCAACACAGAGAAACACAGCTGTCGGTCCACCGATTCTTCTAAAAAGGTAATTTAATTTCTCTCTCTCCATCTCTAAAATGCAAAGGCACACTCAGAACATTTACATTTACTTAAAACATTCTACATGAAAACCTGAGAGCTAGCTTAACTTTCAAGCATTGTACATCACTACAGAGAATAAAAATGCATGTTTAATGTATCCAGCATAAAAAAAAAAAATGTAGTGCACTAATTGATGGTTACGCTTGAAAATAGTCATGCTGTCATGGAGCTAGCAACATTTAGCTCACCTTTTTCCTGATTCATGAAGAAGAAAAAAAACACCAAAAACATGTCAATGTCACTATTCATTAAAATTGCAGCAGATGTGTTGTGACATCTCTGACATGTGGGAAATAACGAGGCAATGTGAGAATGATAGAAAACAGCCTTTGAAATATGGTGTTGCTACGTAGAAGCATCACTTTCTTCCTGCCTGCAATAAAGCCACCAATTAGGAAAATAAAGATATCAATTAAGTGGCATAATTGAGATTGTGTAGATATATAAAAATGAATTTCCCAAAGGTGCCGGTCGTAATGAGTTCCACAGAGGTATGAAAGGTAGGCTAGTCAGAGCCACAATGAGAACTCTACTGTAACACGTGCAAGGTGATATCCTTTATCTTTCATCCCTGCTTGTTTATTCTGTGTGTCTGTCATTTTCACCGCCTTAAACTTTGAAAGAATGCAAAGGGCCATACTTGATCATGAGTTAGACAGTTGTTTTTCTCTGGCATCAGAGCACATAGAATGCTAATAATTCATTAGAATTCTATAAAATTCATATTCAAGTCAGAGAGCAGCAAGCTGGCATTAACATTAAACACTTGAACTACATGCCTAGTAATTAGCAGAATGCATATTGCTGTTAAAACACGACAATTGATCGCGGAAAATCAACACATACTGTCTGATCCAGCACAACATAAGCATCAATTCGTGCAGCCCACCTATGAATGTGACCCTCAGTCGTTAAAGTTCAAAGGTCACCGGAATGTTAGTGGGTGTCAAAGCAGCCCAACAGAAACGCCTGAGGCAAGGGCCCCGGGAAGGAATTTTACATATCAGTTAGTAATGTAAGCTTGCTCTTAGTTAATGATGTCCTTGCATGGATTTTTCTACAAAGCAATTACTGCAGCTGTTTGCGCTGGAAGATGCCCCCATATGTACAATGTCAGAGCTCCACTCCCACAGAAACATGCAGGAAGAGCCTACGTAGGCATACACCACACACACACACACACACACATACACACATAAAAACAGTAGCTTGGCTACATACCGACACTTCTTTTCCATCATGATCTGTCTTTAAGCAACTGTTTCTGCAACTATGCAATGGGTCGGGACCTGAAATGGCTAAGGAGCCTGTTTCTCCATCCCAGTGTGCCAGGAATACTAGTTTGTACCGTACTAACACCAGTAGTTATTAGACCAGGTCGAGGAGTAGGACTGGATTTTCTAAATTTGTTTCCTGAGCTGAAAAAGTTTAACAACCCCAGCACCATTATGTTGGAGGGGAGCTGATAATGAGGAGAAGGTTGCGAGACGGAGTGCAGAGAACACCCAAGACACATAAGGCAGGTTTGTGTGCGCTCACACATATAGGGAAATTACACACACACACACACACACACATGCGCACGAACACTCACACACAAACACCAAAAGCAAAAGATGCACTTCTCTCCAGCTCTCTGAGGTTAGATTGCATTTTGAATGAAACAAGACCATTTTCAGAATAAGACATAATTTCTTTTTGAACTCAGTATTTGTATATGACTGGCGGTGCTGTACTGAAGCTTGGATTGCATGGCCGATATACGAAGGTTGGTAAGCAAAATCTTGAAAATCAGTCATCTGGTTGACACATAGCCGTTAATTAAATTAACATGTTTTGTGTGTGTGTGTGTGTTGTTCCCTAATGATCAGGGCCCCTTGACAGCTGTCAAGTTTTTCCCCATGATGTTCGACACCCATGATGTTGGATAAAGTTTCATGCCCCGGTTCAAGATTGTTTTGTAAGTAGCTTTTTTTACTGGGCCATATTTGCATAGGTCTATAATGTATTTGGCCACAAGTGTTTTGTTTCAGTGTCTTGCAACTCACAGGTGATCCAGGTCCAGGGTCCAACTTGCCTCTTGCATGAGCTGGGATAGGCTCCAGCCCCCTGTGATCCTGTAGAGCACAAGTGCTAGAAAATGGATAAATGTATGCTTTGTTAGGATATGAAAACTGTTGCACGTGCTGTCAATGTTGGACTTGTCTGTCAATTTGTGAAAAATGTCTTAACATTTGATCAAGTAAATGTTTAATACAGTAATTGACTTGATGCATGAAGGGAACCTAGCTTGCTGTTACTGGTAGAAATAAGGTTTATGGAAGCCACCTAACCTAATCAAATTTCACCGATTAAGATGACTGTATAAATGTATTGATTGAAAGTATAATTTAGTGGTAGTATTTAAAAATCATTCAAAGTATTATTATATATTAATTACAACCACTGTATAATGTTGCCTTGCATTGTGTAGGATGAAATGTCACTTGACATCAAATTGCATCTTCACTGATAATTCTTGATTGATTGATTTTCTTTGGATAAATAAATGCTCTGAATGAACAGCACTTGTGAAATTAAATGCTTGATTTTCTACATGACAGATTCAGAGAGATTCAGATTTTAATGATGTGGAAGTGGGAGATGGAAATGATGACCTTACAAATCATGAAATTATCTATTTAATAATATGACTAGCTGCAGTATACGCTCCCAGTAAGTGTGGACAATTGGCCATTAAGTGTCCTCTGGTTATGAAGTGGTCTCTGGGCAGCTCAGACTTTGGCAGAGGCCCGGCACTACACAGCTCGGCACAGCTTGTCTCAGTTGACCGGCAGCCCAGGCAGATGGCCAGCAACCAAACAGCCCTATTAGCATTTGGTCCGGATTAAATCAAATGCCCAGTGCAGCGCAATCCCTGGAATGGCCTGGAAGGAACAGTGAGAGAGGTGTGATCAGAGCTGCTGTCATGAGGCTGAACATAGAACACGTGGTGTTCTGTCAGTCTGACAACTTGTTTAATCGGCACAATGTATACATATATGGTACTTTATTACTATTAGCTAACAGCATGATCAGTGTTAGCTTCTGATAACCACATACTCAAACGCTCATAAGAAGCAATACTGGAAATTTGGACTGTCATTTTCAAGATATTTCAATGCAGATTTAATGACTGAGTCCAAGGTTAAATGATATAATTTTGACCTTCATTTAATCAAATATATTGTAAGATGTTTTAAGACTCCACTGAAACCGTTAGAGAAATTGGCAAAATCAGACACAAAAACCAAACTAGGAAAGAGTTTTATGAGGAGAAAGTCAGTGACCTGTCATTTTTACCTCGATATGCACGCACACACACGCATACAGACTCACACACACAGGGGCATTGTACACGTTAATTTGAACTGATTGCATGTCCACTTACATGAATTATGGACAGTTGAAGATGCATTATTTACTCAGTAGAATTAAAAAGGCATGCCAGGGTACTAGATTTTGTCACAATATCATGAAAAACAACATCCACGCACGCATGTATGGCAGGAATATATTTTTAAAAAGATAAAATCAAACATAAGCACTATTTTTGCTTTGTTATATCAATACCTTACATATATTGTTGCTGCTCTTTCCATAAAAAATTCCGATATAACTACTCCAATCTATTGTCCAACTACTATCAAGTTATTTCTTGGCATTACGGTATGCACACGAGAAATACATAGACCTGTGTGCATATTAACTCAATCAAAATTGTTTGTACAGAGAAGCTTAGCGAGTGGCCTGAATAAGGTTGCAAGGCAAACAGACTGAGAGGAAGAAAGGCAAAAGATTTATCACCCTCCAATGAAAACTATGTTTTCTTTTCAAGGGCAATAAAAACCTTTTACAAATTTAATTAAAAAAACAACCCAAATGATGTTATTAGGATTGCATTATAATGAGACAGACCTAGCACAATAAACATAGTAGGGCTACTGCACTGTATTAGTTCAAAGCCATAGCTATCTCTATATGTGCCCTGTGATTGACTGGCAACAAGTTAGCTGGGATAGGATGCACAGGGATCCGGTTTGATGTGCTTCCCAAGTCTGAGACGCTCAACAATGAGTCTGTCTGACTCTTGTGTCCACAGACGCACAGCAATGGTTACCAACGTATGCGTGTGTGTGTTGCTGAAATGCTTCAGCAAATCATTGTCCACAAAAAGTGCGAGTCTTATCTTAGTGCTAGCCAGTAGCCAATCAGAGGCAGAGTAGGGTGGGTTATTGTTGCATAAATCCAACTTTTTTTCGTACTCGATAAATTGTCATTGTTCGCCGCTCACGAAAGCAGCAAGCCGCTGGCGGGACGGCAGTAGATGCACACAAGTAGGGCATTTTAGGGAAAGTCAACTATTTATTCATGGCTTAAAGTACTCCCTCGTAGTGCCGGAAATCCATCGTACGATTTTTTAATATATCCATCCATCCATCTTCTACCGCTTATCTGAGGTCGGGTCGCGGGGGCAGTAGCTTTAGCAGGGACGCCCAGACTTCCCTTTCCCCAGCCACTTCATCCATTTCTTCTGGGGGAATCCCGAGGCGTTCCCAGGCCAGCCGAGAGACGTAGTCTCTCCAGCGTGTCCTGGGTCGTCCCCGGGGTCTCCTCCCGGTGGGACATGCACGGAACACCTCACCGGGGAGGTGTCCGGGAGGCATCCGAATCAGATGCCCCAGCCACCTCATCTGGCTCATCTCGATGTGAAGGAGCAAGGGCTCTACTCTGAGATCCTCCCGGATGACCGAGCTTCTCACCCTATCTCTAAGGGAGAGCCTGGACACCCTGCGGAGGAAACTCATTTCGGCCGCTTGTATCCGGGATCTCGTTCTTTCGGTCACGACCCACAGCTCGTGACCATAGGTGAGGGAGGGTAGGAACGTAGATGGACCGGTAAATCGAGAGCTTCGCCTTTCGGCTTAGCTCCTTCTTTACCACAACGGATCGATACAAAGTCCGCATCACTCCAGACGCTGCACCGATCCGCCTGTCGATCTCCCGTTCCATTCTTCCCTCACTCGTGAACAAGACCCCAAGATACTTGAACTCCGGTCGTACAGGGACCGAACAGCCCGTATCAGGGGGTTCGGTACCCCATACTCCCGAAGCACTCCCCACAGGACCACCAGCGGGACAAGGTCGAACGCCTTCTCCAAGTCCATGAGAAATTTTTGTCTGTTACAATTATCTGACAGCTTAAGTTACAGTACATAACCGTTTTTATTGTCCCCCTGTCCAGCAAATAATATTTACCACCCAAAAGCTTCAACATTAATGTTGATTTTCAACTGAAAAGTGTGAATTTGAGAAAAATTCTATTTCCTGAGCTCAGTAAAGTCCTTGAAGTCCTTTTGTGTACAAGCATAAATAACCATGTAATTTATTTATCAGCTGGATATCTGTTCATAAAGTAGTTATTTATATAATAAATTGGTTATCCATTCATAAACTGATTATCTGCATGCAGTAATGCCCCCCCCCCCCCCCCCCCATCGGGGAGAAATTATTGTGTACAAGGGTGGTTCAATTCCCGTTCACCTCCGCAACTCCGTGGAATTTGTGACATCTATCCATCCATCCATCCATTTCCTTAACCGCTTATCCTCATTAGGGTCACGGGCGTGCGGGAGCCTATCCCAGCTATCTCCGGCCGGGGTACAGCCTGAACTGGTCGCCAGCCAATTGCAGAGCACATGGAAACACCTACGGGCAATTTAGAGTCGTCAATTAACCTACCATGCATGTTTTTGGGATGTGGGAGGAAACCGGAGTACCCGGAGAAAACCCACGCAGGCATGGGGAGAACATGCAAACTGCAGTGAGGCGGGGCCGGGATTTGAACCCCGGTAGAAGCAGATGTGCTAACCAGTCGGACACCGTGCCGCCTTGTGACATACAAATACTCAATTTAAATACACCGTAGGCATGTTTTTGTTGCATTGACGGCACTTACATTTTTGAAAGGCCTATAAACACCAAAAGCAATACAAACACATTTAAACACATCATATATTGGGAGAGAGCAAGAGTAATGGATAACACAGAAATATTGTACAAACAGCATAAAAGATAGAGTAATATAGCGCGACCACGGAGCAAGAACCGTGATATAGCGGAGGATTACTCTATCTGTATTTCATGATGATAAGTTGAAAGGACTCATTGTTCCACAGCGCGATTTAGCCGTTTGTCTATGATGATACAACCGTGAGGAGCTTTGCCCCAACGTGGAGCCAGCAGATGTTCATTTCGGCGAAAACTGCATCCCAGAGGAGCTATGGAGAGGGACGGGAGCTAGTGCTAAAATAAAGTGAGGCGAGACAGAGGACTAAATGGTCCTCTCTCTCGCTCACTAACGGACGAATGATTGGCTGTTAGAAAACTGAAATTTTGTTGCGCTGTGATTATGAGATTACAATTTCGATGTTCTAGTAGATATCTAGGATCCCGGCGTCCTCCTACTGGTCATTGGAGACCTCAATCTTGCTCCTCTCTTTCATTTACTGACAGCTTCAAACAACATGTGGAACAAGAGGGAATAAAACTCCACCTCCACTTATTGAGAGGCAGGATACACCCTGGGCCGATCACCAATCAATCGCAGGGCACACTGATAATTTAAAGACTTTAATTAACTGATCATGCATTTGTTTTTAGTTGTATGTCTCTTTATTACTGATCTGGGTAAAACCCATGTAAGAATGGGGAGAAACTGCAAACTCCTCACAGAAAGGCAATGTTAAGTATGGAGAAATAAATAGAGTACCGGTATATAACTTTAGTTTTACAATAATAATAATAATATTGCTGTATTTACATGATCCATTCTGTTACTCTGTTTTGACACCGTGACCTGGTACATGCAGCAGTCTGGTTTTTCCTCCTTTCTGTCTTTCAAGTCAGCATTAAAGCTCAAATCAGCATGCAAAGTTCCACAGTGGGGCAGCTTTTTGCATCTCTAGATTTGCTCGAACCTTCTGACACCGAGCGCCACCACCAGAGCCAAGCAAGAAGCACCCTGACACAGCTTGAGAATGAAAACAAGAAAGAGAATCTCAATATAACAATAGCCTCAATCTCAGAGCTACAGCACGGCCGACTTTGCACCTATATATAGAGCATGCTGGCTATTCATGTCACGTTGTTGCAACGCTAATACCCACAATTGTGAATTTTGGGATACTAGCCGGCCCTGTGGCGCGGGCCGCCGGCTCCTGAATATGCATGCTGCCGAGCAGGAGAAGAGAGTGTGAGGGTAGACACAGAGGATTTGATGTTCAATAAAAGAGAAAGCCTTTGACATGGAATACGAGCGGGGCCCAGCCTCAATATAAAAGAACCAGGAGGGGAATTAGATGGATGGAGAATTCCTTCAGAAGTACAGGCAGAAAAGAGACAGAAAAGAAAGAAACGGAAAGGAGATATTTGAGTGTTTCTGAGTGTGTGTGGTGTTGAGGTATGCAAGCAAGTGACAAAAAAGCAAGTAGGGATGTACACACACATACACACACTTTGTTCAAGAGGAAACATTTCTGCACGCTTCATCTTTGACAGAGTATAGCACAAACCTACAGAAATGTCATAAGCAAGTCACCTACACTTAAATAGCTCACCAACTCTTTTCCCTTCTCTCATACACAAACTTTCTCAAGTTCTATGAGGTTTTTCAAACGATGTTTACAACCACTACATTTTAACAGGGTCACGTTTTTGATTGCCAATCTTGCTGTAAGGTAAGGCAACATTTCTGTTTAAAAGGTTAAGTGTTGTAATGATGTTCGTGATTCATGACCCAAAAATCTCTCAAGACTGTAGAGATGATCGTGGACATCAGGAGGCATCCTTCGCCACAGCTGCCCCTCACGTTGTCCAGCTGCCTTGTGTCAACCGTCGAGACCTTCAAGTTCCTGGGAATTACAATCTCTCAGGACCTGAAGTGGGCGACCAACATCAACTCCGTCCTCAAAAAGGACCAGCAGAGGATGTACTTCCTGCGGCTTCTGAGAAAGCACGGCCTGCCAACGGAGCTGCTGAGACAGTTCTACACAGTGGTCATCGAATCAGTCCTGTGTTCTTCCATCACAGTCTGGTTTGGTGCTGCTACAAAAAAGGACAAACTCCGACTGCAACGGACAATCAAAACTGCTGAAAGGATTGTGGGTACCCCCCTACCCACCATTGAGGACTTGCACGCTGCCAGAACTAAGACAAGGGCGTGCAAAATCCTCTCGGACCGTCTGCACCCCGGTCACCAGCTCTTCCAGCTCCTTCCCTCAGGTAGGCACTACCGATCAATGCAAACTAGAACTAGTGGACATTCCAACAGCTTCTTCCCTCTTGCGATCAACTTCTTAAACACCTAACCTATAATTCCATGACAACAAGCTGGAAATTTTTTGACTTGAGTTCGTTGTCACATTTCTGTGGGGCCAATTATGTATTACTCGTGCACTCACTGTAGTTGTCTCGCCATGCTGCACTATTTGCATATACTGGCCACTCATGCCAGAGTAGCATCTGCTCCATTTGCACACTGATTGAGGAGTATCTGTAACATTTGCACAACCAACATTGTCCCAGATGATCGCACTACTCGCCACTTTAAACCGCATACACTCCTTGAAGTCTCACCGCCCTTTGCACAATGGTCATTGCACCGGACTATTGCAATATTAGTCATTCGAACTGCTTTAAGTGCTAAAGGACTCTGCATCTTTTTGTACAATTGTTTTTTGTCAATGTCTTTATGTCTCCAAAGTGTTCTGTAAATTGACTGTCTGTTGTACTAGAGCGGCTCCAACTACCGGAGAAAAATTCCTTGTGTGTTTTGAACATACTTGGCAAATAAAGATGATTCTGATTCTGATTCTGAAAAGAGACGTACATTATGGTGACATTCAACTGATATATTTGTATTCATCAAATGCAAATGCAAGATTGAAAAACTGAATACCGTTTACTGTTCTGAATCACACCGCTTTTTCGCGTTATGTGTCTGCAATCCTTTAGATGTATTCCCTCTAGTCAGATTTTACACTATAATCGTTCACAAAATTATGTACACCTGTACGCTATCAATGCAACTGTAATTTTGAAACTGAGCTGATTCCATTGTGTGATCCAGTGTGTGAGGTGGTCACCTCCCTCATAGCTACAGAAAGAACAAACTACATGAATGTTTTCCATATTTTCTAGTTTAACTGATTTTGCATCACATTATATGGTTGACGGACTTAAACGTATTCATTGTGATAGAGGAGCTACAAGGAGGAAGAAGAAAAAGAGATTTATGTGAAATGTCTCGATTTTATCCCCCATCAAAGTGATGTATGTTAGAAATATTCATTCACTCAGAAGGCTTGTTATGACGGTTTGTAATGATACAATCCATTTCATGCAAATTATTTCTCTGACCTCCAGAAAACTCCAAAGTTGATCCGTTTTTTTAGTACATTTCACCAAAAAGTGGTCAACTTCACTTGAATCATTTACATCTGCATCATAATACTTTGAAGAATCCATTACTCCCAACCCATAGTGTGCACCATATTAGTGTTCTGGTCTTCTTAATTGTGTATCTTGATCATTTATTGTGCTCTTAGGTTCTCTTTTACTGCTATAACATGAGCCCTGCGATTGGCTGGCAAGCAACCAGTCCAGGGTGTACAGTAATATTTTGGCTCCCTTGTTTAGCTTTTGGAGGCAATGCAAATTGTGTTTCCCTGTAACAGATTTTTCAATTAAATGTAGTAGAGGATTATTGCTCGAGCCCAAAAAAATCCATTACATTTTCGTGGGGATCTGAAAAAAGTTGCAGGTACGGGGATTTATTACATATGTACAACAGGGGGAAATAAATGGTGAAAGGCTGTACAACGAGACATTTTAATAATAATAAATAATAATAATAATAAACAAACAATGATAATTTTCACAATGATAATTTTCCAGATGAAAAACAATTATTGTTCTATCAAGAACAACGTCCCCAATTGAGGCTGCTACTGCTTCTTGTCACCTCATGACTTTGTCACAAGAGTTTCACCACAAGCAGCACTAACATTCATGGTCTGAAGTACACGTCTGATGCAGCAGGAGAAACATGCTCTCAGGCCTTCTGGGGATGTGCATGTGCCACGAGTTAAGGCAAGTCCCATATTAAGTTTGTTTTCCATTGCAATTAAGGCTTTAGCTCGGTCCCTTCTGACCCCATAATTGTTATTTCAAATGCAGATTAATAAATCATGGAAAGCTGTTTAAGAATTAAAATGGGTCTTCACCACCACTGCAACCAAAGATAACCCTTGCTCACACCAACCCTGTAACCTCTCAGTACAAAAGTCTGACAAAAATATGCATACATACTGCGTCTTCTCAATATATGTCTGCGTTTTTTAATGTTAACTTTAGCAATCACAGTGTACATTTAGACAAATCTATGAACAAGTTAGTCTTCAATTAACCTAACATACATTATATATATAATATACGGACACTGTCACATCCTATATCAGTTTCTGTGAAGAGGTGTGTATACCAAGTCAAGTAATTTCGCACATTCAATAACGACAAACCGTGGTTCACTTCCAAACTTAAGCAACTTCACCAAGCTAAAGAGGGTGCATATCGAAGTGGGGACAGGGCTCTGTATAATCGCACTAGAAACCAGCTGACTAAAGAAATTAACATTGCAAAGAGAAACTATGCCGTAAAGTTAGAAAAACAGTTTAGCGCTAACGCTGCATGCATTACAATCGCAAACCAATTACAACTGACGATCCCCCAAGCTGAGAACAATTGTAGACTAGCGGACGACTTGAACACCTTCTACTGCAGATTTGAAGAGTACACACCGACCACAATCACACCGCACCAAACCGCACCACCGACCACAATCACACATCTGACTTCTGCGTTGACCATCCACGAACAGGATGTGAGACGCATCTTCAAACAACAAAACAAACAAAGCTGCAGGACCAGACCTTGTGTCCCTATCCTGCCTCAAAGTCTGCGCAGACCAGCTCGCTCCAGTCTTCACACAGATCTTCAATAGATCACTGGAACTGTGCGAAGTACCATCCTGTTTCAAACGCTCCACCATCATCCCAGTCCCCAAGAAACCTGGAATCTTGGGTCTGAATGACTACAGGCCTGTCGCCTTGTCATCTGTGGTCATGAAGTCCTTTGAACGCCTCGTTCTGGACCACCTCAAGAAAGTCACAGGTCCCCTGCTGGACCCCTTGCACTTTGCCTACCGAGCAAACAGGTCTGCAGATGATGCAGTCAACATGGGACTGCATTTCATCCTAGAACACCTCAACGGCGCAGGGACCTATGTGAGGATCCTGTTCTGGGCTTGAGCTCTGCATTCAACACCATCATCCCCAAACTCCTCTCCTCCAAGCTTCTCCAGCTGAGCGTCTCACCTGCCATCTGCCAGTGGATTTACAGCTTACTGACGGGCAGGACACAGCAGGTGAGGCTGGGGGAGGCCACCTCATCTACACGTACCATCAGCACCGGGGCGCCCCAAGGTTGTGCTCTTCTCTCTCTACACAAACGACTGCACCTCAATGCACCCGGCTTTCAAACTCCTGAAGTTTGCAGATGACACCACAGTCTTCGGCCTCATCAAAGACGGTGACGAGTCTGCGTATCGACAGGAAGTGGAGCGCCTGGAGCTGTGGTGCGGCCGACACAACCTGGAGCTGAACCTGAACGGGCGCCTCATATCCCCAGTGACTCACGAGATGGCACCTATCACCCTCATCATCTCTGGCAACCACCGGGAAACCCTCCAACTGTTCGTCATTCCCTCTCCAGAGACCCCATTAGTCCTTGGACTTCCCTAGCTAAAGAAACACAACCCCGCTATCGATTGGAACCACATGTTGATTACTGGTTGGAGCCATTTTTGCCACTCTCACTGTCTTCGCTCAGCCGTCTCGACCCTCAGTGAACCTCAGCCACCAGCAGCACCACTCCAGAAGAATACCACAACCTCTCGCTAGTCTCACTCAAAAACAGTCACGAAGTTGTTCTGAAGCCACTCCTTCTGTATTTTAGCTGTGTGCTTAGGGTCATTGTGTTTTGTGAAAGTGAACCTTCGGCCCAGTCTGAGGTTCTGAGCACTCTGGAGAAGGTTTTTGTCCAGGATATCTCTGTACTTGGCCGCATTCATCTTTTCTTTAATTGCAACCAGTCTCTCTGTCCCAAAACACACCCACAGCATGATGCTGCCACCACCATGCTTCACTGTTGGGACTGTATTGGACAGGTGATGAGCAGTGCCTGGTTTTCTCCACACATGCCACTTAGAATTAAGGCCAACAATTTCTATCTTGGTCTCATCACACCAGATAATCTTATTTCTCACCATCTTGGAGTCCTTCAGGTGTTTTTTTTTTTTTTAGCAAACTCCATACGGGCTTTCATGTGTCTTGCACTGAGGAGAGGCTTCCGTCGGGCCACTCTGCCATAAAGCCCCGACTGCTGGAGGGCTGCAGTGATGGTGGACTTTCTAGAACTTTCTCCCATCTCCCGACTCCATCTCTGGAGCTCAGCCACAATGATCTTTGGGTTCTTCTTTACGTCTCTCACCAAGGTTCTTCTCCCCCAAGTGCACACTTTGGCTGGACGGCCACCTCTAGGAAGGGTTCTGATCGTCCCAAACGTCTTCCATTTCAGGATTATGGAGGCCACTGTGCTCTTAGGAACCTTAAGTGCAGCAAAATAAATTTTGGAACATGGGTGTGGCTTTCCTAATCAAGTCCAATCAGTATAATCAAACACAGCTGGACTCCAATGAAGGTGTAGAACCATCTCAAGGATGACCAGAAGAAATGGACAGCACCCGCGTTAAATATATGAGTGTCACAGCAAAGGGTCTAAATACTTACGGCTGTGTGATATTTCAGTTTTTCTTTTTTAATAAATCAGCAAACATTTCAACAATTCCATTTATTTTCTTTCAATATGGGGTGCTGTGTGTACATAAATGAGGAAAAAATTAACTGAAATGATTTTAACAAATGGCTGCAATATAAAAAAAGAGTGAAAAAATTAAGGGGGTCTGAAAACTTTCCGTACCCACTGTAAGCCTGGCAGTCCCAGTGTTCCAGCGGCAGAGTTTTCTCCCACCTCCGTGGTACACCGGCCGACTAGTTCCTCTTGATTTTGCTCTCGGATGATTATCAGACTACTTGTGTATATACTTACCCTCTTGTTTTCTCCTCCTCCCCTTCCAGTGCCTTCCTTTGTCTCCTGCTACGCCACCCGCCCCAACCACACTGCCAAGCTCACTCACCTGCTCACACTCCAGCCTCCTGCACGCTCCCTGCTCCTATGAACCACTGTCACCCCTTGGGATTCTAGACCTCGCGCTACCTCCAATAAAACCCCTACCAACTGCTTCCTCTGAATGCCTATTTGAGTCACCACGCATTTGTGCATAGCCTTAGTGGAAATGGTGGCACTGAAGATTAGACAATAATCAGTTAAAAAAAGTGTCAACACCAAAAATCGGCAGAAGTGGTAGGCTTGGTTAGGGAAGTAAAATAGAGGAGTGCAGGGCAATTTTTTTTTATTTTGAGCAGGTCCTTTTGGGCCACTTAAACTGTGTGACGGTGTAGTACAACAATGTGAAACTTGCTCAGTTTCACCTTCATTTTGGCCCACTCATCTGCACAAAAAAAAAAAAAAGAAAAAACACAAAGAATAGTATGAATGTATAACATGCTTTATTCAGTGTAGGGAATGTACATACTATATGCAATTGATTACATCCCATTAGTGTGCTTTAAATAAGGATCAAATTGGCTCTGACTCCAGAATTGGTATGAATCCGAAGAGAAGGGCTTTCATAAAGTATATTAGAGCACAAACAATTTTTACTTCTACATAAATATATGACATCTTATACTGTGTATCTATTTTTAGGCCATTTATTGTATTTCACCTAATGATTGGCTTTTAAATATTACACACAAGGGCTTATAAACAGGGCTTATAGACTGCAGCAATAATAAACAAATACCACCAGGTAAAAGAAGATAAGATGGCATAATTATTTTCAGTCACATTCTCATTAACTTAAGATTTCAAAAATACTTTTTCATACCGACTTTTTTTTTTACTCTTTAACCTTCAGAAAATTCTGATCACTTTCCGTGTCTTGATGTGTTATTCAGTGGCATGTCCATTTATGCAAAAGTAATCAATTTCAAGAAACATGACCACCAAGAATGTCTTTATATTGTTGAGTGGAGAAGCTCTCAAAGGACACATTATTGACCTCATGTTGCCTGTTTCTGTTGTTCCATTTCCGGGTTTGTGAATTAACTTCTACTTCTCTTGGCTATTTTAAATAGGTGAGCTAGTCTTCAACCCGTTTGGTACGCTAAAATGAACGTGATTAAATAATAATTAATAAGCAAAATAAGCACTTCTGTTATTGTGGTAGAAATATCCTTGTGGTTGGTGTTGTGATAATGTGCACACACGCGCACACACAAATAACTAAATACTAAAAAGTGGAAAGGCTATGTCATATAAAACAAGATTATGCAGCGTCCTCCTATCTATGTTGTTAGACTGAAGAAAAAAAAAACTCTCGGACAAAATAGAATTTGGATTTCCCACCAATGATCAAGTTGTGTTCTTTATATTATGTTGCTGCTAAGGCAATACCAACTCCAATTGGTCTTCATCCATTAATATATTACCAAAATTGTGTTTTTTCATCTTCACAAGATCACTAAAATATGGTCCATCCTATCCGCTCGTGACGCAGAGATCATAGTTCACGCATTTGTTACCTCTCCCCTCAGCTATTGTAATGTGCTGGTCTTCCCATGTCTAGTATTAAAAGCCTACACTATTCTATTCGGACTCCAGTACTCTGGAATGCCCTAGCCGTGGCTACCTCAGTAAAAAAATTTAAATCCTGACTTAAGACTGATTTTTACTCTGTGGCATTTAGTTAAATTAGACGTAGGCCTGTTTCACTGGTGCTTGTCCTATCTCCTCCCCTACTCTCCAGCTCAAAGCGAGGGCTAGGTGATGAATGAATCTGAGGTTGTCGCTGTTTGGGTTCTACGGCGACCAACTGGGACAAGATCTGAGGTGGACCACTTCCCCTGGAGTCCTTGCCATGGAGGATTCTGCTCTGACCGACATGGCCAGGTCCCGGTGCAGAACCACTTTCCAAACGGCATCCACCTGCGAAGTCTTGTCTCTTTAAATGGACTCTAATGTAATTTTAATGAACATTGCACAGCATCTTGCCTTCATAATGAACATTATACAGCACCAGACTACTGTATGTGATAAATGTTGCTCACTCGACATCCATTGCAGCCTGGTCATTGTAGAAGGGGGATTCCCCCCCCCCCCCCCCATCTGCAGTCCCTTCTCAAATGTTCTTTTTCCCCCCAAATGGGGTTTTGAGTTTTCCCTTGCCCAATTGGGGGGTTTAGATTCAGGGATAATGTCCATCATTGCCAACTGTGGGCCTGTGAAGCCCTTTGAGACTCTTTTGTGATTAAGGGCTATACAAATGAATTTGACTTGACAAAGACTACCTGCAAAACCCAGTCTCCTTCTCAAAATCCTTAGGTCATCTTTCAAAAGTAAATATCTTTGTCAATGAATATGTCGTTGCCATCAGAAGGACAAGTCCTTGTGTCATTGTGTATGTATATTACAGTTCTTCTCGGACTGCAGAAACGCTAAAATCCAAAGCACGACACAAAAATCAAAACCTTAGGAGCAAAACATCAGCTGAGATTATTATTTTTTTTCTTCACTATAAGCACAATGTCAGCCTCACACCTTTTGCAAAACAGTACACAGTGATTTGCAAAACACGACAGATACTTGTATACATTAGAGAGCGAAGTATATCTTGGTACAAAGCACTGACTGTCAAATTAGAACACCGATGAGCCAATTGGTTAAACACAGACATACAGTGGTTGGTTTAAACATATTTTAAGCCGAAATGAACAGAAATACTGCAAGCCCCACCAATTGCATCAAAAAAATGCAAATTCCCTTTGTTTGTTTTGAGCATTTAAATGTGAAACTTTATTCAAGTTCCTTCTTCCTATCACCTCTCCATCAATCTATTCACAAATATTCTGCTCAATCCTTTGCCATCCATCCATCTCATATTTTCCTTTTCGAGTCTGTCATGACATGAACTTATGCTTTTTTACTGTACTTCCATCTCTCCTTTTGTATATTACAAGATGTCAGGATCGTGGTTTAATACAAAATTTATGGTGAATAATGTGTATGGGGTCATTTACTGTTTTTTATGCTGCTATTTCAATGCACACACACACACACTTGCACACACACTCCCGCATACACAGTCTCCAGTGGTCTACACTGAGTACTAGAGCTATCACAGTGGATTAGCTTCAGACCCGTAATGCACTTTTATTATGCCAGAGTCCACTTAAAGTACACAAGTACAAACACCCCCCCAAAAGTGCACATACACACACGAAAACTCTCCATAATCAGCTTCTCCCTTTCACTCCTTATACCATGCACATCACACACGAGTGTGCAAATGATTGTCAACTTTCAGTCCTCTTTTTTTTCATTGTTTATCTAAAATCCAGGATAACTACTATAACATGATTTTTTTTTTTTTAAATCTACAAATGTTTTCACCATGTGTATGCATGAATTAATGATTCAAGATGATTATTCAGGACAAAGTGCACATAAGGTGTGTCAGAGAAGCTCCAGGACCAGTGTCACAAAATATATATTCAGAAAAAGATACAAAAAATATATTTCAAATAAAAAGAAGTACATTTTCCCTTTAAAAGTAAACCCCTTGGTGCTTCATAACATCTACACCGCCGCCTTCTTGATCGATTTTGCAGCATAATTAAACCTATCATCTAGGTCCATTTGTTCTAGCAGAAACTGTTCCACGGTCGCCATTGTTGTTGCTTTGTTCCTTGTTCCGGAAAGGAAAGTAAAAACGGCATCCGGAAATGGCCATAAAATGCAGAGGAAACTCCACCATGTGATGTCCGAGCCAATACCAGCTATAGCGACACCCACGACTTGGAGGTGAACTGCAATACATTTTCAAAACCGTGCGCGTGGGTTGCGCTCGAGTATAAAGGCATACTAAGTGCGGGAGAGCCGTAGTGACGTCAGCGCGGTCGCCGTCCACGCGAGTATAAAGAAGCCTTAAGTATCGCGAATTAAACGTGTTGCACATTTCTTTTAATAGACCTGAAATATATTAATTAATATCAATTCCAACTATGTTGCATACAACACGACAACAGACACACCCAACATGTGCATGCATATTAATTAACAAAATGTATCATACATTTTCATACTAACATCATTAAGCATCCAAGACCATTTTAGTATACATTAATTTACTTTTACGGATTTGAGTTTTTTTTTTAGTAATTCTCTTCATTTGTCTCCAAGCAAGCCTTTGAACAAACAAGAATGAAAACGTGTATAATAAGATCGAGAGGGAGCTATTGAGGGAAGAACCTTTCAATGCACTTTGCACACTCTGCATACAGTGTCCATTCTCTCAGACTGGATTCAACATTAAAAAAAAAAAAAAGGCAGCTGCAACACAGCATATCATAGGTCTGTTAGGGTAGATAAAGACCCAATCACCCATTTTTTTGTTAATTTGATTACATTATAATTGAACACATAATTAATAACAACTAGGTTAGCATATTTAATGTATGACGATATGTTATTTTTCATTTGATGGCATTCTTATTCTTCATATAATAGCAAAAGTGTTGGTACCGTTTATTTAAAGACACAAAAGAACCATCAGTAAAATAATTTGAAATTGAGAAAAGTAATAATAAATGAAATGAAACTCCAGGATTGCTTTTATTTTTTTTTTTTTGTTGTTGACTGAAACAGACATACATATGAAAACAAATGTTGAGCCACCCAGCCTGCAAGTGGCAAAAACACTTTTTTTTCCAAACAAGCAGTGTAAGTTAAGCAAAACTATTACACTTTGATAACGTAGCCAATTTTTTGACAAACTAAGAGGTAATGTAAATGTTAAGGGATACGTGGACTGAGTCCGTCATTATTGTAAGAATTATTATCACGCACAGCTCTTTCAGATCAAAATTAATGAACTTGTTAATCCACTATATCTGTCATAAAGTAAAAAATGCAATCTTTGAGGCTGCAATCACTCAGTTTTTTTGTTTTGTTTTGTTTGTTTTGTTTTTGTGTTTGCCGGTGTGTCACGGCACCGCTCTTCAGGTGTGCCGTGGGAAATTATAAAATTTTACGTAATTGCTCAAAAAATTATTTATTTACAAGAAATAATTTATCTTTGTTCATCTATTTGTGCTAGTGAGGCATAGTAACAGATAGAACAAATGCATGCTCTTCTATCATATGACAGGGAGTACATAAACATATTTTAATGTTTTTGAAACATGCGCTTTGCACATATTCTTTTCAAATTTGCTCTTCATTAGTGAACGGCTCATGAGGTGTGGGCCAAAATACCTGTCGACGGGTGCAGATGTCTTGAAAGTTAAATTTTGAAAAAAAATATTTATTGTCACAAAAGGTTGTGCAAGAAAATATCAAATTAGGACCGCTAAGTTTTCTGCGATTAAAGAATTGGACCACAATTGAAAAGCACTTTACAACATATACAATGCTGTATCATGCAGATGCCTTTATTCTCTTTGTCTCTGTTTAGGTATGTTTTGATTGCTGCCTTTAAAATCAGGTCAAATAGTCTTGTACCTCCTGGTTTAGGGCCAAGTCCCTCATTTTGTCATCAAAATAATACATAAATTGAATGTAGAACTGTTATATTATCATATTATTCTTATCATATTCTCAGTTGACTTTATTTTTATATTGTCAGGAGCCACACGTCTCAGCTACACAACCTTTAGCAAGTTGTCATCCCTGTCAAGATTTTTGTTAAAACACTGGAGCTCCGAAAAACAAAGGTTCTGCTTTATGTTGAGAAAACATTTTGACGGCATGTTTTCACAGGAGTGTACAGTATAATAATATTAGAACAGGCAGTGTCCTGGTATTGTCTTGTGGAACTCTAGTTGACCCTGTTACAAAGTTTGCATGAATATGCTTATACATGCATATGTGGTGTGCACAAGGCTGTTGCCTGTGGTGAATGTTGGTGTGGATCAAAAGGGCCTTAAAATATGTTGTGGCTGCCCATGACAGATCAGTTGGCAACAATACACATTATGGCCCACTGAGGACCCCCATGGATGACCCCACATTTGCAGTGAATGCAAACTCTTAATCCAATGTGTCATCTCAAACAGCCAGGCCCTTCACCTCCTGATGGAAGGAAGAATTAAAGAGAACGGGCTTCTGGCTGCTCTCACTCCATGCTAAAATACTGAAATGGAGACTGGAGGGATGACCTTATAAGAGGGAGCAGATGAGATCAGATGGTGATATGACAAGTCAGAGAAAGAAGAAAGTGTAAAAAAAAGGGGGGAGAGCCAGAGCAAGATAGGGGTGGGGTGGCAGAACCAAAGAGGGCAAACATTTACTGCAGAATGCTGCATTGTGAAAATTGTGGACTGAGAGAGATTAGTCATGCTGACCTGTGTGTGGGTCTGAGCAATGCACACTTTATACAACACAAATGAATAGTCTACATCACCACTAAATAAGAGACTATGATACACAAAAATAACAAGAACAATAGAACAAATTCAAGTTTCATGGTGTGTGGCGATGTGAGAGGAATGACCTTTGTTTTTTGGAAGGTGAGACAAAGACTGAACACAAATCACTTTGCGATGGTTATTTCATTTTTCTTTTTCTTTTTGTGTTATTGTCATCTTAGCCATTTTGTACTATGCACAAAAGCCACATGTTCTGCTTTTTATGTCCTAATAAATTTATTTTTCATTTTTTTCTATGTTCATCATCACTATGAAACCCACTTTACCATCACTGGTACCCTACTGTGGTGGTTACATAAAAAAAATAAATAAATAGCAAGATCAAAAACAAAACACAAATGGGAAACTAATGCTTCGGTGTCAAAACGCATTTTTGTCACAGGCCACATTGTATTTACGGTTTCCCTCAGTGGGTCATGTTGAATCTTATATGTTTATGTTTTTGTATATACACAATAATTTGATCGATAAGTAGTTTTAAAATCTGAAGTCAAGGATAATAGTTTAACTATTGTTCAAGTTCCTGTAAAATAGTGGTTTGGCAGCCCAAAAAAATGCTTTTGCAATATCTCAACATTTTTTACATATGACAATTTCAAATGTTCGTACAGATTTTAGCAAGAATCATGGAAGTTGACAGATTTAATTTTCTTTCGCGGGCCACATAAAACGATGTGGTGAGCCAGATCTGGCCCGCGGGCCAAGTTTGACACTTATGCTTTAGATGCTCACTGAACTAATTGAGGTTTTTCAAGATGTGCGAGGTATCGCATGATGAAATGTATAATGACAGGTCAGTCTCTAGATTTCTGTATGATTGAAGAACTAAATCTCCCTCCGCTTGATGACCTTCATGGGTAAATAAAATATATCTATATGTACGTCCGTCCTTCTATTTGTTAAAGGTCCCATATTTTGTCTATTTAGACCTCCATAGAATGACTCTGTAACATGGATTTAGTTTAAAAGTGTCCATTTCATTTCAAAACCACTTTGGTTTTGTCATATGAGTGTCCAGAAAAGGCCCCTCCAACAGCTACTTCTGTTTGACCCAGTTTCCGCTTTGTCCATATTTGGTTAAGACCGCCCCCTTTCCGCTGATTGGTTGCCTCCCTGTAGGAAACCCACTTTTGAGAGCGCACGAGTTTGCTATGTTGACAGCATTATCATCACCATTGCAAGAATAATTAGTGTAAAGCAATCTCTCGCTATATTGCGGTTCACTCTTTTGCAGATTCAGTGCAACGCAGGTTTTTTTTTTTTTTTTTTAATGGTCAGTGTAGTACAATTACTCACTTGAACATCTCTGATACAGTTAGCATGAATGGCTATATGATTTTAATATGGCAGCAATGAGTCACATAAGGTCAATTGGGTTCTTTTTTTAACAGAAAAAGACACCTTGCTGAGTAATCTGAACTCATACATCTGACAAGCCACCGAAATAGCTTGAAGTTACAAAGAACACGACCGGAAAGTCATTGTTGAAAACACAAGCCACAGTCAGAGTTTTATAATTAAAAAAAAAAAAACAACAACAAAAAAAAAACAATACTAATCTTAGGCTGATGAATAGCTGATTGTGTGACACTCTGCAAGAGCAATGTTTAGCTTCATTTTATACAAGTACATTAATGTAGTTAAAAACATCACGGCAATTAATTCTGGGCTCCCTTAAACCTTTTAGCTGACTACAATGCTGGGACCATCAATGTGAGCAATAGTGCCAATGCTAAAGGCAGGAAATCGCCTGTTCACATATGATGTCATTCACATCACTGAAGCAGAGCACAGGCATGTGCTTGCGTAGAGCGTGTAGATAGTGACTTCAAGTGAAGAAATAAACCTGCACCTCATTGAATTATCAGATATTGATTGCATATATAAGGTTAGAGCAAATATAAACAAATTTATAGAATAATGTAATAAATGATTGGTTCTACTTCGTTGATTTCACTTATTGCAGGGGTTTTGTGGACCATAACCCCTGCAATAAATGATGGTTTACTGGAATTGGATTTTAATTATTTTTTCTTAATCAACACACTTATGTAACCCCATTGCATGTTCTTACCAACTCCTCCATGCTCAACCATTTTGTCACAGGTCTCATTTTATACCAGTTGGCCCACCGCATTTAACAGCTTCATTTCTTCCGCTGTGTTTCCAGTCTATTCACAATCACAGCGAAAGACTAAAATAGTATTTTTATCAATATCCACATTGATCTACAATCTTTTCATTATTAGCTGTTTTTGTACTATCCATTTTGATTTTTCAATATCTAAAACCTTCTAAAAATGTATTTGGGGTCTCAAACAAAATTCTAAATAATAATTAGCATTCAGGACACATACAGTGGGTATGGAAAGTTTTCAGACCCCCTTAAAATTTTAACTCTTTGTTATATTGCAGCAATTTGTTAAAATAATTTAAGTTCAGAATTGTGGCAAGGTACAGATCTGGCCAAGGTTACAAAAAATTCTGCTGCACTTAAGGTTCCTAAGAGCACAGTGGCCTCCATAATCCTGAAATGGAAGACGTTTGGGATGATCAGAACCCTTCCTAGAGCTGTCCGTCCGGCCAAACTGAGCAATTGGGGGAGAAGAGCTTCGGTGAGAGAGGTAAAGAAGAACTCAAAGATCACTGTGGCTGAGCTCCAGAGATACAGTCGGAAGATGGGAGAAAGTTCTAGAAAGTCAACCATCACTGCAGCCCTCCACCAGTCGGGGCTTTATGACAGAGTGGCCCGACGGAAGACTCTCCTCAGCGCAAGACACATGATAGCCCGCATGGAGTTTGCTAAAACACACCTGAAGGACTCCAAGATGGTGAGAAATAAGATTCTCTGGTCTGATGAGACCGATATAGAAATTGTTGGCCTTAATTCTAAGCAGCATGTGTGGAGAAAACCAGCCACTGCTCATCACCTGTCAAATACAGTCCCAACAGTGAAGCATGGTGGTGGCAGCATCATGCTGTGGGGGTGTTTTTCAGCTGCAGGGACAGGACGACCGGTTGCAATCGAAGAAAAGATGAATGCGGCCAAGTACAGGGATATCCTGGACGAAAACCTTCTCCAGAAGGCTCAGAACCTCAGACTGGGCCGAAGGTTAACCTTAAAAAAAGACAATGACCCTAAGCACACAGCTAAAATACCGAAGGAGTGGCTTCAGAACAATCCCGTGACTGTTTTTGAATGGCCCAGCCAGAACCCTTACTTAAACCCAATTGAGCATCTCTGGAACGACCTGAAAATGGCTGCCCACCAACGTTCACCATCCAACCTGACAGAACTGGAGAGGATCTGCAAGGAGGAATGGCAGAGGATCCCCAAATCCAGGTGTGAAAAACTTGTTACATAATTTCCAAAAAGACTCATTGCTGTATTACCTCAAAAGATGCTTCTACTAAATACTGAGCAAAGGGTCTGAATACTTATGGCTGTGTGATATTTCAGTTTTTCTTTTTTAATAAATCTGCAAAAATTTCAACAATTCCGTTTTTTTTTCCTGTCAATATGGGGTGCTGTGTGTACATTAATGTGGGGAAAAAAATCACTGTCATTATTTTAACAAATGGCTGCAATATAACAAAGAGTGACCATTTTAAGGGGGGATCTTTCCGTACCCATTGTAAGTCCTTGGTCCAAGCTTTTTTTGTTGACACAAGGAACAAAGGAAGAATTTATACTAAGAGAATTTATTTTTTTGAACAGCTGTTGTTTGAAGGCCAGACATCCTTGAAGAGATGCTCTACAATGATGAATTGTGGTGAATAGCTTGTGTTTGTACAAGTTAAAAGTTAATGTTGGAAAAAGTGAATTGTACCTACTGTATGGGTTAATACCGTTGACCCACAATAGAGAGGAGCAGTTTGTCATCCAATAAATGGTAACAAAGAGGTTCCAAATGAATTAAGAAAAATATTATTTTGAATTTTGTGGGGTCAGAGGCCCACTTCAATCATTCCAAGTCTGAACCAGAACACTGGTAGTGTCAGCCATTGTCTTCATAAGAACTCTGAACATGTGTGTTACCTTGTAAACATAAGCATGCATATACAATTTTACGCATTTCCATCCACACGGCACATCTCTGGTTATAACATAAAACTAATTCACTTTGTGGACTCACTTTGTTCAGTTAATATTTGTCATTATGTTCTCTGACAAAAGGCAGCTGAAAAGATATATGGGATGTCTTTTCGAAACAGAAATAGTATCAAGAGGATTGTATCCACTCTACCTCGTCACAAAAATAACTTTCTGACACAAACACAAACACACACATTGTTGTGACCCCAGAGACCCGGCCAGCTGTGTGTGTGCTGAAGCAGTAACCCTGCCGTTAATTATAAATCAATGGGCCAACTGTAAACGCACACAGTATTTCTCAGGCTCACATGACTTCTTCCATGCATGTCAACATCCATAGGGTATATAAGCCGTTTAAAGTGCGGGAGCCACTGCAATATTCATTGCTGTTTTTACCAGATGGTAGACACACACTGTGTAACACACTGCACTGATACAGGAGTGAAATACACAGAAAACACCATTTAAGTCAGCAAGCAATCTAGTGTGAAGACTGCACGCTGTAGGTTTATTTATTTATAAATATGTGCAAATATCATTTCTTAAAAAAATAAATAAAAAAAGAGAGTGAGAGAAAGACAAACGTTCATATATATAATCACATTGCTTTAGTGTCCGCGGAGTCAGACTGTTTTGATGTCATCCTGAAAGTGTTCATTAAATTATTATACTGTATTTCTTCATGTCTATGCTATTTGCAGCCCTTATTTGATAAGAAATCAACATATTGACTGTTATTGGCAGGTATTTACATCTGAATCTGATACACCACTGAGAAGATTGCACTTTTTATTTATATCCACGAATTTTTCACGTGAGCAAAAGGATTCGATAACCATACTGATAGTTGTGTTTTGTTGCCAATGTGTGTACAATTGCATTGTTTATTCAAACAATCAGTAACTGAGAATTTGTCAGATTCGGGTTTTAACTGTTGATATTACATACTAGTTAGAGGTGTAACCAATTTAAAAAATTGTAAAAAGAGCTGTCTGAAAGTGAAAAAGAACCAATTTCGAAGCTAAAGGGAGATGAACAATCATTCAAAGCAATTGCAAAATCATTGGCCACAGCCAGTACAACCATTCTCAATGTCCTGAAGAACAAACCACAAGTGTACCATGGCAAAAGATGTCAATTGGGTGGATAAGGAAAACATCTGCAGTTGATGACAAACATCCATCCATCCATTTTCTGAGCCGCTTCTTCCTCACTAGGGTCGCGGGCGTGCTGGACCCTATCCCAGCTGTCATCGGGCAGGAGGCGGGGTACACCCTGAACTGGTTGCCAGCCAATTGCAGGGCACATACAAACAAACAACCATTCGCACTCACATTCACACCTATGGGCAATTTAGAGTCTCCAATTAATGCATGTTTTTGGGATGTGGGATGAAACCGGAGTGCCCGGAGAAACCCCACGCAGGCACGGGGAGAACATGCAAACTCCACACAGGCGGGGCCGGGGATTGAACCCGGGTCCTCAGAACTGTGAGGCTGACGCTCTAACCAGTCGGTCACCGTGCCGTCTGATGACAAACATTAAAACAACTGACAATGACAGCAGCAACAAACTTACAAAGGGCAGGAGTTGTCATGATCTGTGCGCTGCAGTTCCTCCTTTGGAACTGGGTGGCGCTTTGCGCCTTTGCTCTCTCTCTCTCTTCCTATCTCTCCCCAGCAATCAGCATCACCTTGGCCGCGCACCTGTCTTCAATGAGCATTCATCACTGCCTGCATATAAGCCTGTCAGTTCTGGGAAGCTGTTGTATTGACACTTGATTGTGGTACACCACTCTTGTACCTCCATGTTTTTGTTGTATGCAAGTAACTATCCGACGATCCGCATCTCTACTCACCTGATTGTGTTCTTCTTTGTCTCCACTGCTCCTCCCATGTCCACCGCCTCGCCATCCACCAGCCGCACTGCCAAGCTACCCCACCTGCTCACGTCCCCGCTTCCTGCTCGCTCCTTGTCGGGACGGTCCACCATCTCACCTTGGATATCCTTAACCTGAGCCAAGCCCCTAAACCTACTAGCCCCACTTCAGTCTCCTTTTGGGTCCAGTCAAACCTGATACGATTAGTATCGTGACAGAATATTCAGGCCATCATGGACCCAGCAACAACGGAAGGGTTGAGGGAAGCGCTCGCCCACCAGGGAGCTCGTATCGGCAGAGAAGACAAAGCCCTCTGCGAAATCAATTAACTCCCTGGATACACTCATGCAACAAGTATTTTTCCTGTTCTCCCAGAGCCGCCTCAGCAACCCTCGCATGAATAGCCTTTCCGAGCCCGCAGCCTCCGCTCAACCCCTCCTCCCATATAAAGAGCCAAATGTTCCTCCTCACTAAAGCTTACCCGGGGGACCTAGGTTCATGTAGTCAATTTTTATCGAACTGTACACTCGTATTTGACCTACAACCGCTGAGCTACCCCTACAGACAAATGCAAAATTGCATACATGAAGAGCTGCCAAATGCGGCTACCGCAATTTGGCATAATTCTTCCCCGGTATTTGCGTCACTCGATTCCTTTATGGTGGAAATAAAGTAAGTCTTTGATCACCCCGTTATGGGTAGGAAACCCACTCAGCACCTCTTAGCTCTCATTCAAGGTTCGAGTTCCGTGGCGTCATACTCTGCTGATTTACGGATACTTGCGAGTGAATGTGGGTGGGACGACCCGGCGTTAAGGGGAATTTTTTTCAATCGGTTGTCAAAACAGCTCAAGGACAAGCTCGCGGACAGGGACGAACCCACCTCACTCAAGAACTTAATATCATTAGCCATCAAACTTGACAACCGCCTCCGAGAGAGAACTCGTGAGTGAGGAACAAAAATGCGCAGTTTTGCTTCACCTATGGGTACAGTGCCTCCAACCACTCCGCCACACACTGAACCCACTGCCACCTCCTCTTCACCCCCCACTGGACTGGAGGAGCCGATACAACTAGGCAAGACCTGTTTAGACCCCCTGGAACATCAGGAGCAAGGTCACGTCATAGCCAATTGCTCCATTAGACCAAAAGACCGGGCTCACCATGACCGAGTGCGCCATGGTGTGCCAAACCAACACTTCCCCAAGCTCTCCCTCCCGTATCACCGTTCCCACATGTATTCTTCGTCCCGCTCGCAACACACCAGTCACAGCCCTCATTGACTCTGGCACAGATGACAATTTTATTCATGAGGGCTTGGCTTGTCAGCTCCAGCTTCCCCTCGTGCCCCTCTCATTCTCTAAGAAGGTTACGGCCCTGGACGGGCAACTCATCTCCCCTGTCACCCACCAAATTGCCCCATTCAACCTGCTCTTTTCAGGTAATCACCGTGAAACCCTCCAGCCCCTTCCCAAGTTGCCCTCTGCTTTTGAGGCTGCTAACCTTCTTGTCCTCCACGTGTTCAGACTTCATGGTATCCCTATTGACATAGTCTCATACCAGGATCCTCAATTTTCCTCCCAGGTCTGGAAGGAGTTCTGCAAAGCACTGGGCACAATAGCCAGTTTGTCTACTGGCTACCACCCTCAATCCAACGGTCAGACAGAGTAGGCGAATCAAAACCTGGAAGTGTCGCTGCTTGCCATCCAGCCTCCTGGTGCACCATCCTCCTGTGGGTGGAATATGCCCACAACTCCCTCACCAGCTCCGCCACAGGTATGTCTCCCTTTATGGCATGTTACGGATACCAATATCCTTTGTTTAATGATCAGGACCATTCAGTGGCGGTTGCCGTGGTGAGGGAGCACCTTCGACGGGTCCAATCAGTGTGGAACAACGTCAAGGCTGCTCTAACTCAACAGAGAAAAATAAGCGGCTGGCGGATCTTCATCGCTCTCCCACACCAGAATACAATGTGGGTCAGATGGTTTGGCTCTCCTCCCGTGACCTCCCACTCCAAACGGAATCCCGTAAGCTCGTTCCCCGCTACATTGGTGCCTTTCCTATCACCAAACTCATCAATGCCACTTCTGTTCAATTAAAGGTCCCACAATCCCTCAAGATCCACCCAACATTCCATGTCTCTGCTTAAGCCTGTCTCCACCGCGCATCCTTGATGTCAGGGGATTTCAGTTCCTGGTGGTCTGGGAGGGGTATGGTCCTGAGGAACGCTCCTAGATTTCACGCAAGCTGATTTTGGACGACTCTCCTATTAGGGACTATTAGGGCCGCTCACCCTGAGAAGCCTGGTAGGTCGCCTGGAGGCGTCCGTTGAGTGGGGGGTACTGTCATGATCTGTGCCCTGCAGTTCCTCCTTTGGAGCTGGCTGGCGCTTTGCACCTTGCCTGTGTCTCTCTCCCTCTTTCTCCCCAGCAATCAGCATCACCTTGGCCCTGCACCTGTCTTCAATCAGCACTCATCACTGCCTGAATATAAGCCTGTCAGTTCCGGGAAGCCGTCACCTAAGTATTTACACTTGATTGTGGTCCACCGGTGATGGAAATTTTTTTATACATAATTGCATAAAAATACAGTGTTGCTGTAACTGCATTAAGATGATAGCACCCTTGTTCACTGGAAACAAGAGCAGTTTGGAAAAGTACTACAATGCACTTTCTGCAAGGCAATAAAACCCCCACAACTCCAGGCACTGACCACATCTTGATAACTAAACAATTCCTTAAAAGGTCATGGAATTTGATACCTCTTACTCAAGCCTTAATAAAACGAGCTGGCACTTCAGAGGAGTCGGGAGAGATAAGCGTGGTGCTTGTTCTTGTAGATGCTCTCACTTTGCAGAGTTACTTAACTCAAGTTGTGATTTCTTACTTCTGTCTTCTTCCTTGGTGTGAACTTATTGGTTAAAATAACCCTAGCACCGGCCGACTCTTGTACCTCCAGGTTTTTGTTGTATACAAGTAACTATCCGAGTGTGTTCTTCTTTGTCTCCAGTGCTCCTCCCGTGCCCACCGCCTTGCCGTCCGCTCCAGCCACACTGCCAACCTACCCCACCTGCTCATGTCCCCGCTTCCTGCTTGCTCCTTGTCCCGACGGTCCACCATCTCGCCTTGGATAGCCTTACCCTGAGCCAACCGTCAATAAACTATTCTAAACCTACTCCCTCTGCTTCAGTCTGCTTTTGGGTCCAGTTGGTACGATTAGTATCGTGACAGGAGTGCCTGTATCAAAATGTTTTACGGCTTGATGAGAAAAAGATTAACCCATACCAAAGTAATGGAAAGGCCAAGGCTTCTATGAAGAGAGGCCCTTGATCCCAAACATACAAGCTTATTGGTAAACACAGTCGAAGGTCTTGTCATGGCTTAAACTTGAATGACTTCTGGGAAAACATTGATTAATGAACAACACGACAGCAGCAAATTTACTCAGACATCTACAAATCAAATGTGCGTCTTCAAATTTATACATGAGACAACCCACCTTTTCGCATGGCCAAGGCACACCGAGCCCACAGGAACATTCCACTGGATACTGGACGATCCATGGCCATAGCAAACATGCTGTGGGTGGCAGCTGCTGAATTTCCCCGGTTTTTAGATCTCTCATGGTGTGTCGTTTGAATCACTGCAAGTTGAATTTGATTTTCATAGCATGGTATGCGTGGGTTTTCTCCGGGCACTACGGTTTCCTCCCACATCCTAAAAACACGCATGGTAGGTTAATAGAAGACTCTAAATTGCCTGTTGGTGTGAATGTGAGTGCAAATTGTTGTGTGTGCCCTGCGATTGGCTAGCGACCAGTTCAGGGTGGTACCCGCCTCTCGCCTGCAGTTACCTGGGATAGGCTCCAACATTCCCGCGACCCTAGTGAGGATAAGCGGTACGGAAAATGAATGAATGAATGCTTTTTTTGGGGCGTGGCTTAAACGGTGCCCAGTGACGCACTTGGGCATCCAGCATGAGTTACCCCTCCCCACTATATAACACACTTTTTGTTCTATCAGTGGCAATCAGACAAAAGTGCAAGTTACATGAGTTATAATTATTTGGCCCCTTTCTAATACTAGAGCGTGCAATTACCTAACTAGCGATGCCTACAACCAGAAAAATGCATCGTCCGTGGATGCCACCATTTCCAGATTCCAGATTTTTCTGTATCGTTATTTAAATTCCCAAGTGTTATGTATTTTGTTTTATTCAGGCTACTGTAATCTGTTGAAAAGCAAAGCATTGTGTGTTTATATCTCCCTCGTTTTCACCTGTCGTCCTGCTTTTCTTCCTATTTTCACATCTCGATCATACTTTTCGTGTCACGTCTCCGGACCTCAGCTGTATGTCACCAGCCGGCTGGGAGAACCTCTCCATGTCATGACAGGTGGTGAAGCGGCAGCAGCGGTACGACGCTCAAAGTTATAATCAAGTGGATAAAAGTTCTCGCAAAACACATTGCTGTGTCACTAGCAAGTTAACTTACACACACAGGTCAAAAGAAATGTGATGAACAAAAGCAATAAAACAGACCAGTAAGGACGAGAGGAGTGGGTTGTGACCACTTGACCACCCACACTCCTCTAAAAGAGATATATGTTCATTTGCAACATATTTATTGTTGTTTTTGTTTACACAGTATTGCATGACTATTTTTTGCTACAGAAATACAAAATAATATTTTTAGTGCACGTTTTACAACCACGTTCTGCCAATCGCTCGGCAAAATGACTTATTTCTGTGCCGTCATTTCCTTGTACGTCATTTTCGGTGCGCCACCAACTGGGTCAGCGCGGGAAATTAATCGGGCGTTCACTAAATTAAAAAAATAATAATAATTATAAACTATTGAAGAACACAGCAAGATGTTAGAAGAGCTGACAGTTTGAATACACATTTAATCATCTCTGGGTTTGGGTGAAAATATAAATTTTTTAACAAAAAAAAAGTTGTGGATTTTAGCTTTAATCTAAATTTGTCATGACTGGATCAGGTCACTCACACCTTCAGCAAAGTTCATGAAACAACAACAAAAAGATTCAGAATTTGAATGATAGAAAAAGAGAGTAAAAAAATAAAATGTTTTTCTTTCTTTTTTCTGTTGGACCAAAAGCATGTGAGCAGGCTCAAAGAAAAAGTGTAAGAAAGGGGAGAAAGAGGGAGGGGAGACGAGAGACAGATAGAGAAGTAGACTGCCAGCTCTGTGTATGAAGCTTCTTAAAGGCCTCAGACTCTCATGTCTAATAATGGAGCTGCAATATGACAATGGTGACACAAAGCCTGTTTACAGGGAGCTGGAGCCAGCCAGGTTGAAGCTGTTTAGCATGCGACTCTGCTGGGATTTACCACACCGCACCCATGTTGGAGGCTGCTCAACTTATTACAGCGACACAGCTTTTTGTACTTTGCATTTCCATTTCACTTTTCCTCAGCTGACACTCTTATGTTAGATACAACGCAAAATCAGAAGGCTCTCCCAGATCATCCTAAAAGATTACAAGCTTGCAGTCCCAATGATGGAGTAAAATCCTCCAACCTTTTGGAAATTGTATAACATCAATGACCCTGGAGTGACCAATGTTCTATAAAAAAATAAATAAATACAAATTTAAGAAAGTCACTGATGGTGTAGTGGTACACTTGCCTGACTTTGGTGCAGGCAGCGTGGGTTCAGTTCCCACTCAGTGACGGTGTGAATGTGAGTGCGAATGGTTGTCCGTGTCTATATGTGCCCTGCGACTGACTGCCGACCAGTTCAGGGTGTAGTCCGCATTTCGCCCGAAGTCAGCTGGGATAGGCTCCAGCGTCCCGTGACCCTAACCAGGATAAGTGGTGTTGAAAATGGATGGATGGAAATTTAAGAAACATGAATATACACATATTCAAAATAAACTAACTTTTTCAGTCTAGTTTTTACAATTACCACATGGACATGTATCTAATGAGATCCAATACAAGATCTGTAACACATACTGCACTTTTACAAAGATGATAGTACCTCATTTTAATTAGGCAGGTATTACCTAATCAATATGTTTACAGTATCCTTGTAGTAGTTTGCAGCTGTGTAGAACTGCACTCCATCAAACAGCGCTGTGGTTCATATTTTGGCTATTTACTGTAGATCAATCAAAATACTGTAGTGCTCAAAACTGCACATTAGTATCACTGTAAATGCAGAATTATTGATACTGGTACAGCTCTTTATTGATTTCATTAGATTTTTTTTGGTCATGTTGTGATTGTGTTGTGTTGTGAATGTCCTTTTAACATTTTCAATAAATATGTTTAAACATTAGTACAAAGAAATAAAATAATGAAAGACATAATATCAAAAATAAATGAATCTACTCATTATGCATGCAAGCCAAAGTATTGGAACATGTGATTGACGGGTGTATTTTGTATTTTTTTGGGGTAGGTGAAGGTGATTCTATATTAGGTCTATGTTTAACATGTTGTATTGACCTTTGTAGCTTCTCTCCATGTCTTTGTAAATTAAAAATTATGTTAACCTCGGTGGCTTTACCGCAGATAGCAAAAACTATAAAGTACACTTCTGTAGGGGGATCAAATTCATTATTATTTTTTTAAACTTTGTCAAGAAAATGTATAAAGACAACCTGAAGCCAGTGACTTCATAGAAAATCACAACGAGCAAACACAAAATGATATTGTACCTTAAGTGCAAGTAAGTGACAATGACGATTGAGCTCCATATACATAGACTGGATCCTCTGTTACACCTCTTGCTACCAATTGAAATTTTTATTTATTTAATTATTTATTTGCAATAAAGTATTTCCACATCAAGTTTACAACTTGGCAAGACTGACCTGGTGTGAAGAATATAAACCCGATGACATTGTCGGAGTTAGTGTTTCTTCCTCTCTGGATGGTTACGACAGACAGCCTTTCACAGCAGTCAGTCATACTCCTCATTACTGGTAAACTGATCTCCACTATATGGTAACATAAGGACATTGATATTGGATGATACAACAGAAATACAGCATGTCAGTTATCCATCCATCCATTTTCTTCTTCCTTTCGGCTCGGCTCCTTCTTCATCACAACAGACCGATGCAGAGTCCGCAGTCACTGCAGACACTGCACTAATCCATCTGTCAATCTCCCAATGCAGTCTTCTCTCACTCGTGAACAAGACCCCAACATATTTGAACTTCTCCAATGGGCATGATCACATCCCAGACCTGGACAGGGGACATCACACTATTCCGACTGAGGACCATGGCCTAAGATTTGGAGGTGCTGATAGATGAAGCCAAAAGAACCACATAACATTAAAAAGTAGCGATGTAATACTGAGGCCACCAAATCGAACCCTCTCAACGCCTCGGCTGCACCAAGAAATTCTGTCCATAAATATTATGAACAGAATCAGTGACAAAGGGCAGCCTAGGCAAACCCCAACCGTTACTGCAGATGAATCCAATTTAGGCTACTGCTTGCAATGCAGACCAAACTCACACATCAGACACACAGACACCCATCGTACAGGGATTAAACTAAGCTTTACATGATCAGAATTGTTGGGGTCGATCACCGATCCAATCGCAAGATGGAGGAAGGTGTCTTTTTAAATGAGTTGTTCATTTATTGTATATACTTGTGTACTGTATACTGAGTATCTTAAAGTATTCTCTATTCAGGTCATGTATTCTAATCAGTCAGGTCAAACCAACATTACATGACAGAAATAATGGGTGCTAACTTACTGTAATTAAATTTCTTTATTGTAATTAAATTACTTCACACACACCGAAACTTCAGAGCATGATTCGACATAACACCGACATGTGTGTGCTAGCACTAGGTTGCTAGGGTACATGACATTTTGTTGCCTGCTTGCAAGCGGTATCGTGTTAAAAGTACGTGAACATACCTCAAGCAATCCTTGAATTAAAGTCTTCTCCTGAGCAGCGGTGACCACAAGCACACGTTTTTCCCCAATTTGTTCTTATCATAGACATGACGTGATCCATCGTATTCGCATTTGAGTTGACAAGATAAACCCCAGTGATCGTAAAAAACGGGATGCGGTGGTATCGCGATATATTTTATTGCAGTAGTCTGACATAGTGCAATCGTGAAAGACCAAATTTGTCTTGTAGTGTGATCCAGATATGAGGTGCTGTCCGTCTCAGATGTGTTGTTTGTCCCACACCGCCATCATGTTTTTTTTTTAAATAACTTTATTGGCGGTCAGATATTTACAGTACTACTTCAAATGACACGCGTCAAGGCTATAAAATAAACTAGCTTTTAGATTCAAATATACTGCACACGATGGCGACACGGAGTAAATGTCTTTCGCGGAGCTGATCAATGACGTTATTGATCGGATCGGCGAATAATGACATTAAAGCCGATCAGCATAAAATGCTAATTATCGGCCGATACCAATCAAGCCGATCAGATCGGTGTAAAGTCTAGATTAAACTGGTACCCCCATTGTCCCACCCATAGGATTTCCCGATGGGTTGCAGAAGCTCTGTCAATCATAAACTGTACTGGTAATAAGGCAACTGATGCCAACTGACTGTCTCATGGTAAAACTTTAGCAAAGTTTCACCAAGTGCTAAAGTTTGGTTTGAGAAACATGAGGAATATGATGCATATTGACATCTAAACCTTTTTTTTTTTTTTTTTTTTTTTTTTTTTTAGCAAGGAATTCAGACACATTATTCAGAGTATTTTTAATGGCCACTTTGTGACCCAGAGTGACAGTTATCTGTCAACAGATGGCAGTATGTCTGGTTTCCTTCTTACTTCTACCACTATAGCACTGGTTGGTTCCTCATTTAGGGAGAAAAATTTAATCCATTTCAAGGTTGTTATTTTGTTTCCTTCACAACTGCTGGTAATGAAAAAAATGAAAACAAAAAAAAACATGCTTTGCCCAAATTTAACTCTATTGATTTGGGTTAACTGCCATCTTCAAACTAGCTTTCTTCCATGTGTTATGGGTCCACAGTAAAACATTTTTTTACCTGTATGAGCAGGTGCTCATACAGTTAAAGCAGGTGGAAAGTCGAGCAAATGAGGACAATGCACACTGCTCACTCTGTCTGCTCACATCTGGTTGTTTAATTTAAAAAAAAAACAATATATTGAAGAATATACTCACTGCGGTACATTTCTGTCTCTCTTTTATTTATACAGTCTTCTTGATGGGTTCTCAGTTCTCCTTTCACAATATTTTACAATTCTCACATTTCCAAAGATATTCATTCCCCAAAATCAATGAAAATGCTTTTCAGCTGCTTACTTTTCCAACCAATACACTTGTTTTGGAAATAAAATTACACATTTCACAGTACAACACTTTTTAAATAATGTTTCACATTTGTGTAAATCAATGGCATGAAATGTCTTATTGCTATGGTGTATCATACCCTTCACTTAATTTCTGTAATCTGTAAACATTTCAGGTCACTGAAATGACTCATGAGATATTTGCTATTCATGTTCTAATATGGCGGTACGGTGGCCCGACTGGTTAGAGCGTCAGCCTCACAGTTCTGAGGACCCGGGTTCAATCCCCGGCCCCGCCTGTGTGGAGTTTGCATGTTCACCCCGTGCCTGCGTGGGTTTTATTCGGGAACTCCGGTTTCCTCCCACATCCCAAAAACATGCATTCATTGGAGACTCTAAATTGCCCATAGGCATGACTGTGAGTACAAATGGTTGTTTGTTTGTATGTGCCCTGCGATTGGCTGGCAACCAGTTCAGGGTGTACCCCGCCTCCTGCCCGATCGACAGCTGGGATAGGCTCCAGCATGCCCGCGACCCTAGTGAGGGGAACCGGCTCAGAAAATGGATGGATGGATGTTCTAACATTGTAAACAGAAAATTATCACCTAAACAACTCTTATTCACTAAAACTTACTCGTCACTGAAACCTAATCTTATACATTGTCATGTGGTTGGCATATTTCTAGAAAATTCACAGTATTCCAAGAGTTTTCCTGAAGCAAGGCTTATAAAAAGTGCATCTTCATACAAAATGGCGCCGATGAAAATTTAGAAACAAACGATCTTTCTGTGCTCTTTTTATACGTTAAAGTTATCATCACGACTCCAACGCCTAACAGTTAAACAAATATTCACATATAACTTCATAACAGAGGTAGTTGTACTTAGTCTACTGTCTAATGAAAGAAAGCAGGTGGAAAGTAGAGCAAATGAGGACGATGCCCATTGCTCACTCCCAGATTGCGTCTGAGGGAAGCCGCGACGTCCTGCTTCCTTACAGGTCCCGACCCAGAATAACTCAACCAACTACTTCCTCCCCATATTTCCATCACAAAGAAAATGACATTTAAATTATTAATAAAATGAAAATTACAATCTTGACCACAGAATGAATGTAAACAATACTATAAATAATAAAGAAAATAAATGACTTTTTAGTAATTATTCAAAAATACATTTTTTTATTACAAATGTGATCACACTACTTCAGGGGTGTCACACATGTATAGGACATTGTTGTACCTTGCTCTCAATAACAGTACTTGTTTTGATTTGCAGTATTTCTAGCACTTATACCAACGCACACTAGACTAAATGATGCGTAAAGAGAAGACATGACCATTAAAGCAGCAAATATACCCTGTCACCTCATGCGCTTGGGAAGATCTGTAACACCAGTCCTCATATAATAAATATAAGTCAACTGATTGAAGTGAGTAGAACTTGGTTGACACACTAGCCACACTGTTTTCTTTCTTAACAGTTTTCTAATTATTTTTCTGAAGAAGCGCCAAAATTGTTGAAGATTTGTCAAAGATTTGTTTTCATTCATTCCTTAGTGAACTTCTCCTTAATGTAGATAGAATTCAGTGGCAAGTTTGTGCCCCACTGTGGTTCAAGTGCTGCCAAAAGTAAGATTTTTCTTTTATTTTTGGAATCGTCTCCATAATAATGGTGACTTTTAAAAATATCCTCAGGCCATGGTTTCATTCAGAGACGCATCTCATGCTAACCCTACTATAGAGACAGTTCACTCTGACCAGCAATAAGACAAAGACAGGAAACACACACTTTAATTAACCAGTCTCTTTATTGTGTTCAAAGAATGACTAATTTTGGCAGAGAAAATAATTATCTACCGCCACTGTCTTTCTCTCATGAGAGCTTTGAACCAGATCTGTCATCTTCTGCACAATCCAAACAACTATGGTCCATTTGAATATTTCAGTTTGCTGTGACGAGGTAAGATTTGTTACCATTTATGATCTTGAAACAAGCTTTTCCGAGGAGAAATACAAAGGTAGAGTAGAGGGGCACGCAGATATCATGGTTCAGCCCAACACTATTTATTGAAAATCATTTACATTTTGTGCAGTTTATTCTGCTTATGTTGGTATTATTCTGTGACACATTGTGTGTTGTATATCACAAACTTCCTTTGATTTGAAGTTTAACCATGAGAAACACCGTAACCATATTGATTTTTAACAGAAGCCAATAAAAATATAGCACAAAACAGCATGTTCTCAGGGCATTGAATCGACCCCAACTGGGCTGTTCTGGTTGTCTTAGAATACATTTCTCCACCCATCCGAGCAAGCTTCCTCAGTTCATGCACAAGACTAGGTAGGACAGCACTAACCTTGGTGTTGGTGTGCAAACCCAACTATTTATCCTCCAAGTTAAAGGCACATAAAGGTGTACGTATATATATATATATATATATATATATATATATATATATATATATATATATATATATATATATATATACACACACACATACACACACAGGCGTGCCTTTGGCTGTCCACAATAACATTTGCAACTGTATTAAGAAAGCACCAAATTCTATATAGACAATAATCTTTGCAACAGCTAAAATGGATTTCTACAATAGTGTGTGTGTGTGTGTGTGTGTGTGTGTGCGCGTGTGTACGCGCTGCGTGCGTGTGTGTGTGTGTGTGTGTGTGTGTATGTGTGTGAACGAATAAATGCATTTTCTGTGTGAAAATGCATGTACAGGAGGGCCATCAATTCCCTCCAGAAATGCCATGCAATGATGGTAATGGTCTAGGAGCAGAGAGTAATGAAGGAATTGATCTCCCCTCTGTAGCAAGCGTTTGACATTTCAACCAAAGCCTTGAGCGCCTAACCTCCCTATGCATTTTTTACCTTGAAATACTTTTCACTTTTTGCACCATTTGCACCGATGTGGGACAGTACCCCAATTTCAATGTACACTGTGCAAAGACAAATCGAGTTCTATTCTAATTATTTTCCTCTTACAATTTCTCTCAGCTTTTTCACAAGGGTGCCTGTATCTAGAAACCAAAATTGCTTTGGCTTAGTGTCTTAAGAGTTCTCTTTTGTAGTTCTTTTATAAATGGTACTTCTACAGTCATGGGACACAAAAAAAATATGAGAACACCCTCGTTTCTTCTGTTTCTTTTTTAGTTTTAATGACTGGTACAACTAAAGGTACATTTGTTTGGACATACTGCATATAACGATGATAACAGTGTTTAGTGTGTTTAGACGGAGCGGTGCACACGTCCCACTGGTGATGACACATCCACTACATTGGGTATTTTCATATTTAAATTGTGTTATAAATTTGTCAGGAAAACTCCATTCACCATGATTTACAGCCAACCTAATTCTTCAATGAATCACACGTTTTTGGTAGTTGCCTACAAATTCCCAAGTTCCGCACATTGGGTGTGTCAGACATAAGAATGTGCGTAGATGAAATGTGTGCAAGTCAGGTGGAGGGGAAAAAAAAGACTTACTTGAGAACAGGAGAATATAGCCTGATGGACACATCTCAGAATTGTGTGTAAGAGGTAATCCTGAATTATGTCCCTAACGGCCCCTCTTATCTTCTCTATAACCATACACATTAGGATTCTATTACATTAATTAGAGGGAGTCGTCAGGCCGGTCCCAAGCCCGGATAAATGCAGAGGGTTGCTTCTGGAAGGGCATCCGTCTTTAAACTTTGCCAAACAAATATGAGCGTTCATCCAAAGAACGCGTATGACAGAGTACCTAAAGAGAAACTGTGGTACTGCATGCGGACGTTTGGAGTCGCAGAGAGGTATGTTAGAATAGTACAGGACATGTATGAAGGCAGCAGAACAGTGGTGAGGTGTGCTGTAGGTGTGACAGAAGGAATTTAAGGTGGAGGTGGGAGTGCATCTGGGATCAGCCTTGAGACCCTTCCTGTTTGCAGTGGTGATGGATAGGCTGACAGATGAGTTTAGACTGGAATCCCTGTGTACCATGATGTTTGCGGATGACATCGTTGTCTGCAGTGAAAGCAAGCAGGGAGCAGGTGGAGGAACAGTTAGAAAGGTGGAGGGATGCACTGGAAAGAGACGAATGATGATTAGCTAAAGTCAAGCAGAATATATGTGAATGAATGAGACGGGTGGCGGGGGAAGAGTGAGGCTACAGGGAGGAGAGACAGCAAGGGTGGAGGACCTTAAATGCTTGGGGTCAACCGTCCAGAGCAATGGTGAGTGTGGTCAGGAAGTGAAGAAATGGGTCCAAGCAGGTTGGAACAGGTGGAGGAAGGTGTCAGTTGTGTTATGTGACAGAAAAGTCTATGCTAGGATGAAGGGCAAAGTCAAACAGTGGTGAGGCCAGCCATGATGTATGGATTAGAGACAGTGGCACTGAAGAGACAACAGGAAGCAGAGCTGGAGGTGGCGGAAATGAAGATGTTGAGGTTCGCTCTGGGAGTGACCAGGTTGGATAAAATTAGAAATTAGCTCATCAGAGGGACAGTCAAGGTTCGATGTTTTGGAGACAAAGTTCGAGAGAGCAGACTTCAATGGTTTGGACACGTCCAGAGGAGTAATAGTGAGTATATTGGTGGAAGGATGATGAGGATGGAGCTGCCAGGCAAGAGAGCTAGAGGAAGATAGGTGATAGGTCTACATGGAAAAGGATGACAGGCTGTGGCGACCCCTAACGGGACAAGCCGAAAGGAAAAGAAGAAGAAGAAAAATAAGAAAGGGAGTGTTAAGTTTAAGATGGCTTTCCGTTCCCACAGTGGTGACAAAACCTGAATTTCACTGAATTAGGCTAAAGCAGTAGTAAAGACATACTTTAATAGCAGTTATTAGCATAGTAATTATTTTATAAGAAACATTTCTAGGCCATAAATCGAAAACAATCAAATTGTTACAGTTAGCGAAAAGCACCAAAACGTGGACCCCAAAAGCAAACATAACCAACGTATAGACTAGCACAATCAAACCAAACTTTATCTAAGGGTGTGCCAACAGCCCCAAAACCCAAGTAACAACCATGAAGCATAAAAATAAAACAACAAAGACTAAAGGTCGATGCAAATAAGCAACACAGAGAATAAATACTAACGAGGTGGACGAAGCCAGAGAGAACAACAGCTCTACCAGCAAACTAAAACTACATATAGGACTCAAACCTGCACAAGGAGAGAGAGATCACAATAGCACTTGCAGTACATTCAACAAGACGGATGAAAAATTGGTAACTAAACTGGCGAGGTAAAATAGCAGTAGACTAGGAACACATGGAGCAAAACATCGAAACAATCGTGGGAAGCAATGAGTATTGATCAGATGCCTTCCTGCAGCTTCAGGTAATCCTAAATACAGTATTCAGCTGATGATAATAAGAAGCAGGTGCAGCGCTGCCGACTCCGACCATCAACATGCACCATGCAGACTGGAAAAAGAATCACAAGTAGTACATACAGGCAAAAACACAGTAGCATCACACAAATTAAGTCCAATAAGTGTGGCGGTAATTGCTGCGCAAACTAGTTAATTGTGCGCTGTTCATAAACCTCAAATTTATGTTGAAACCGTCAGAAGACCCCCTGTACATGATAAGTTTTATCAGTGACACTTTTACGATGCTTTATGTGTTATTTCAACAATGTTTGAACTATGATTCATCCCCTGTTAAATGCAAAAAAAAAAAAAAAAAAGACACTTTTTGTTTTGCCCTTAATGAACTGCTGCCAAATACTTATCCATCCATACATTTTCTAGACATTATTCAGTCTCACAGTTGATCTGGAGCTTTTTCCAGCTGACTTTGGCCAAGAGTTGACGTAAATCCGGGACTGATTCCCAGTCAGTCACAGGGACCAACAGCCATTCACACCAATGGGCAATTTAAATCTCCAATTAACCTTGCATGCACAATTTTTTAATGTGGGAGAAAACTGCAGTAGGTAAGAGAAAATTCATTCTAGCATGGAAAGAACAGGAAAACCCCACACAGACAGGTCAAAGCCAGGATTCAAATAGAGAGCCTTTGACTTTGAGGCAAATGCGCTAATCACATGCTCCACTGTGCTGACCAAACTAATTATCCATCCATCCATTTTCTATGATGCTCGTACTCATTAGTAGAGCCTATCCCGAGGAAAGCCAGGGTCCACATTTGACTGGTAAGCTGCCAGTCACAGGGCATATATAGACAAACAACAATTCACACTCACATCCACAGCTATGGGCAATTTAGAGTCTTCAACTAACTTAATTTTTTTTAGAATGTGGGAGGAAGCCAAAGTCCATCTAATTATATTGGAATTAATGTTGTCACTTAATCTACATATTATATTTGCAATTATCTACAAGTCAAACAAAAACTGTAGAACATCCAATGGCTTTTTTCCTCTAGCTTTGATATCACCTGTTTTTTTGTTTTGTTTTTTTCATGTTTTATCTTTTCCACAGTCCACTGTAATTACCGCTAATACATTTTTTATTAAAAAGTCATAGAGTGGAAGACAGAGGAAAGGGAGAAGATGTGTGAATGTTTGTGTGTGTGTATGTGTGTGTCAGAAAGAGAGACAGTAACAGAGAGAGAGAGAGAGAGAGAGAGAGAGAGAGAGAGAGAGAGAGTTGAAATATGAGGCAAACCCATAAATAGATTGTGTGCTCTAATGTAATTGTCATACAGTGGTTGGTCTTTGTCTGCATAGAATTTAAAGTGATGAATCCAATGAGAGTGAGATCAATGAACAACAGGGAGAGAAGAGAGAGAGAGGGTGGTGAAAGATGAGTGATGAGAGGGGGATTGATGACCAGTTTGTGTACATGACAGTGAAAGAGCACGGCGTTTGCTGAGGAAGTGGCCGCTTGTGCTTATGACACTTCGTTTCATATGCAGATCACTTGGTGTTATTTCAGCATTCACACGCTGCGTGCTTATTGATGTGAATATACAACACTGTGTTAACTGACTTTCATGTCACATAACAACCATTCTGATGTAATGTTGAAGGCGGGATGTGTTTATGAAGGCTGATCTAACAGATCTGATTAAAGCTAATGGCCAATGTCCATGCCTCCAACTTTCATTTCGGTTCAAACCATTTTGCTGTCTGTCTCTGATTGATTTTGTGTCAAAATAACTATACACTTCTTACAACCTCATGTATTACAATTAATGTGCTTAGGGGGTGAAGAGGAGAGTTGTATCGGCATCTCATATAGTATCGGTTGCATTTTAAATGTGCTTTCACTGAAATTTTACATGACTCAGCAAAACCACACTGATTATTTTCACCAACATGCCTGTCGATCAAACGATGTAATTTATTTGTGCCCATGGTTAACTTATTTTGCATTTTTTTGTTTGGCACCCCACCATAACATCGCACAACACAGTAAGAATCCAAGACTGTTTTAAAATATGTAGAAAACATCATAAAAGTCAAAGAAATGGCATAAAAAAGTTAATAGCAGTTTTTTTGTATGTGTGTACTTTTGCCAGTGAGATGGAAAATGCATCATTAGAGAGGAAAAACATGTAAGGTTATAAGATGTTGAATTTCAACATTTTTACTTAAAAGTTAATACGCTGTAACACAGTTTACAGTAAATCATTAAATAATGATAAAAAGTTGATTTCAAAAAGTGCACAAAAACTAATAAAAAAACAGTAGTTTACCACGAAAGAAAAGGACAGATTGGACTTTGTAGTCTTGGCCATTCTTTTTTTTTTTTTTTTTTTAAATTATCTGGATGGCTATCCAGCTAGACTATCTAACACTACAAACTAACCATGACATGAAAAAGATTCTGTGGTAATGAACTCAGAGCACATAGTTAACTATGTGGACACAAAACCCGCATTTACATTGTTTGGGTTCTAGCCATTGTTGTTGCCAATTAGAGGCATGATTACCTCATTAGGCATCAAATTTACCTCCCCTCTTGTCATTGAGTTGATAAAGGTTTAAGTCCTGTTAAGAAGCTGACACATTTCATTACAGAGAACATTCCTCTATTGATTAAACAATTTCACAGGGAGGACCTCCTCAATAATAAGCTCTTTTCACCAGCCATTATGCTTTTTTAAACAGGGTAGACGATTCGGCATGAACTGTACCTTGGTTTCATGGTCGAGGTACTGTTCAGTACAGTAAGGAAGCAAAATGCAGAACATATCCTTATTTTATGAGTAAACTTGAACATAGTAAATGACATAAAATGAAACTTTAAAAAATGTAAACTGGTAGTAGTAGATTCACCAATAAAGGAAAGTCTCAAATAAACAAAATATGTATACAATGTAAAAACAAATAGGAAGTGTGCTAAAGGGATATATGGTACTAGGAAATAAATAATGTACACAGGTTCACCAGTAGCATTGGTCATGTTGTGGTACAGTACATGCTGCTGCCTTTCACAGTGTGGTGTGGGTTCGATTCCTGGTGGTCAGTGCCCTAATACGCATACACTAAGTGTCCCAAACCCGGAAAAGAAATAGGTGAGTTGTGTAAGGACCGGCATTTGGAATTTGAAAAATGTCTAAGCTGTAACGACTTCTGACGCGACAAGCCGAAAGTCACAACAACATCCAGTAAAAGCAAAAGTAATAGTTTGAACTGTCTGAATTTGACCTGAACTTTTAAGCCACACACCCACTTCAACAACCAGGCAGATCTGACAATGTGAGGTTGTGACTTCAGTTGCTTTTGGCTGTTAGCAATTAAAACAGAAAAATATATATGTGTAAGGGACTTCTGTCCACATGAAACACTTTCAATGGCTCTCAGACGCTTATTACTATTTTGACCAATTAGAAGCCGAAAATAAAATCACTATAGTGAGATATCGGATGCACATTTTTGATATATACAGTATATATAAAATCAAGACCTGTATATAGAAAGCCCAGGAGTGGACATAAATTATTATTATTTTTTTAAATTACCCATACATTTTATTTAATTCACACTTGTGTCAGTGATTGCACAAAATTAAAACAACATATAATACATGTTGACTGATTATGTCATTTGACGTAAAAAAATAAAATAATAATAATAAATAAATAAATATAAAAGTATTTAGGGTCGCAATCCGAACTTTAAGAAAACAAATAATTGTGCAGCGCTATTTGCAGTTGCCTGTACAACACAAAGACAACACAGGCAGATGAATGGATGAATGTGTACACACACACGGATACTGTACACTTATAGAATAGATGTACAGTGGAGAACTGGGAGAATGTTTTTTAAAAGTAAGACTTCTGAGGGACAAGTTGAAAAAATTGAATTTTGTCATTGGCAGTCATATAAATGCCATCTGGCCTTGTTCATACGTGTGAAGAGCATGGGAGCCATTTACCTTATGTTTTCTTTCTGTATCTGCCACATTAAAGGCCAAGCAGAATGTTTTTTTTTGGGCATTGGCACTAAAATCCTAAAGGTAAATTATTAGCCAAAGAGCTTTAGTGAAACCATAACCATTTCATGAATTATGCGAATGTCCCAAATTCAAATGAACCCCCGACAGACAAACATTAACCACATCCATCGACGCCTACACCAAGTAGCTTGTTTACACTGGCAAGATGCCAATTAATAATAACACCGTAATAATTAATATTTCAGTATGAAGATGTCTATTCAAAGACATTAATTAAAATTCATGCAAAAAGCTAACCTGAATAGATACTTAGTTTGCATTTGATTGATTTGTTTTTTGTAAAATAAATTAGACATGAAACTCTTTGATAATGTATTCAGTATTACAAATAAAAACTAAAAATATTTACTGAATATGATACAGTATAATAAGGGAATTAGGTAATAATAACTTTGTCACTCTTGATGTGTATTTAATAAATTAATACATGCCTTAAATGGGAGTTTGCTGTTCAAAAAATGCATCTTGTCATATTTGTTAAACCTGTCAGTATAAATATGACAGTACTACATTAGTAAAATGATCTATTAAAAAAGAAAATCATCCCTCTGGCCCATCATGTAGCTCTTAATTTGGGTTTTAAGAGAACCCACCGTACCGGAGGAAAAACAACTAATCAGAGACAGAAAGCATGACTGGCAAGGTGTCAATCATCCATCCATCCATTTTCTGAGTCGCTTCTCCTCACTCGGGTCGCGGGCGTGCTGGAGCCTATCCCAGCTGTCATCGGGCAGGAGGCGGGGTACACCCTGAACTGGTTGCCAGCCAATCGCAGGGCACATAGAAACAAACAACCATTTGCACTCACAGTCATGCCTACGGGCAATTTAGAGTCTCCAATTAATGCATGTTTTTGGGATGTGGGAGGAAACCGGAGTTCCCGGAGAAAACCCACGCAGGCACGGGGAGAACATGCAAACTCCACACAGGCGGGGCCGGGGATTGAACCCGGGTCCTCAGAACTGTGAGGCTGACGCTATAACCAGTCGGGTCACCGTGCCGCCGGTGTCAATCATTCGCCATCCAATTGCAGGCACACTCATAGCCGGTCACCGGCACACCCTCACAGCCTCGCACTGACCTGTTAGCTTGGGCTCCAGGAAACTGTTGTAATAGCTACCTCTAGAAACAAAAAAATGCCCATCTCTCTTTGCTAACAACCTGCCATCAGTCTAGCAAACAGAGCGAATGGACCTCAGGCAGCTGAGATGATTCAGAAACAACGCGGAATTATAATCAACGGGTAAGTTTATCACCTCTTTTTTATTTTGAATTGATTGTACCTACCAAAAAGTAAAACTTCAAACCGATAACATTTATTGTTATAGTAACACTGTTTTACGAATAAGTCATGCTACCAACATAGCAGCCATGGCTGGCGTCAGCTTGTTTACACCGCTACTGCTAGCTTAGTATTGCGAGTGCCACGTCATTATGTATAGCCATGTATGAGAATCGTGCTCGTGCACATCATTGAGGGTTGCAGCTTTGGTGAGAGACTTTGGTGGGGGATTAGTGAAGTGAGGCTGCATTCAAATACTGCTAGCAGTTTTAAAACTGCAACCACAGGAGTAAAGGGAATGAATTGTTCTTTTTTTGAGTGTTATTGTGTTTTCATTTGATTATTTTGAATTCATGATCTAGAAGTATTTTTTTTATAGAAGTACATGTATTAGCGTAGGTTGTTGATAGAGACTACATGTGTTCCAACTTACGGACTGCACTAAATTGGGTGATGTCAGTGTTGTAGGAACGGAACTCATTCAGAGACAAAAGACCCTCCGGATGTTACGTATCAATGAAGCACACTATTCATGAATGTGGCTGACTTTTGAGGGCACTGTATAAAATAATTACATACAGTGGAAGCCTGATTTACGAACACCTCAATATTCGAACTATTCCATTTGAGAACCACAGACCGAATAAAAATATTGCCCAATGACGAACCTTATCGCAGTGTTCGAACGTTTAATTCATCCAGACCAAATCGTGACCTGCCACTCGCTCGGTCAGCTGGGATGGGCTCCGGTTACCCGTGACACTAATGAGGAAAAGCAGGATGGAAGAAGTATGGATGGATTTGTTAAATCTACTTACAGTATGTTGTAGATACGAAGCATTCAATTGCGGGTATATCAAAACCCCAATTAAAAGTTACAACTTCAAATTATGAAAAATCTAATTATGAGTATTATTTAAACTATTTGTTCTTAAACTGGATGTTCTCTTTCTCTCTTTTGTAACTTAGTCCTCCCATAAAGTTATGTGATTCGAAGAAATCCCTGTGAAACCACAAAAGCAAACAAATTTACTGAAGCTGTCAGAGAGGAAAATTAATACATACCAATAGGGAATAGATATAGCATAAAGTCAATTTCTTCTCAGAATAAATGGTGTGAGAGCACTCACTGTTCTCCTAATAAAAGATTGTCTCATCTCTTTGTGATACTCCTATGATTTAGTAATATATCACCCCTGTACCGATCACTCCGCCGACAACACTGGCCTACCTGTCTTCGAAGCAGAAAATATTCAGCCATTTTCAGCATTTGACCACCATTTATGTAGGAACTCCCCAAAATGCACACACAAGCTTGATTGGCTGGGCAACCACCTCTCTGATTGCCTATTTAGCAAGTAATTATCTGTCTTTCTCACTCTCAGCCAAAACAAGCTGATTGGGTTCTTCTCATTGTGGTAATGTCTTATTCATCATAAGAGCTCAGTGTGAGTTTGGTGAGCAGAAAAAAAAGCACGAAAAAAATCAAATTGCCGACATCAAGCATTGCTGTGTGCAGCAAGATAAGACAAGGGCATAAAACTAGCCTTTGGCATCGTGGGATGAAACTGCCACTGTAACAAGTTTCTCTATATATCAGTAGCATTTTGAAATTAAATTTAAAAAAAAAACAGTAAGTATGAAGATGCTAGTTGGTATTGCCACTTCAGTCACAGTTCAGTATGTTTGATGCCAACTCAACTGCAACAGTAATCATTTTTTTTGTATTTATTCATAAATCAAAGGTCTAATCAGCACTGAAGTTGCACAAGAGGGCAGGAGGAGGAGGAGGTAGAGCCTATTTTTCAATCTAATGGCCAATTAAGACGAAGCTAAACAAGGACTCAGGAGAGCATTGTCTAGTGCCGACCTCATTGAAACTAATGTCAAAATAAAACCTCTCTCTCTCAACCATACATATAATTTTACTCTTTTAATCAATTTGCTTTTGCTTCTGCACAGCTAATTCTTTGCCACTCTTTCCTTCCTTAAAAGTCCTGTATTTTGGCTATTTAGACCTCCATAGAGTGACTCTCTAACATGGACTTAGTATAAAAGTGTCAATATCATATTTTGTCATACGAGTGTCCAGAAAAGGCCCCTCTGAGAGCTACTTCTGTTTTACCCAGTTTTGTATCCGCTTTGTCTATATTTGCTCCCTTTCCTCTGATTAGTTGCCTCGGTTTAGAAGACCCACTTGTGAGAGCACTTGTGACCCACTTGTGAGAGCACACTGGCTCGGGAGAGGAAAGGGAAGGCGAGATCTTCCCTAGTGACGTAGATAAGGTTGAGAAAATTCGAATGAGCTGATTGAAGTCCTCTCGGCAAAAAAAACCTATTGACCATAGGAATGCATGGACGACTTTAATTCATATTTCACATGTTTACTGAGGCACCGTAGAGACAACATTACATCCCAAATACTAGAAAAAAGTCGGTTTGGCAAAATACATGGATATCTCCTTTAACATTCACATTCTACGCAGGCATACTACACAAACATTTGCAGTCTGTCTTGGAAATGAAATAATAGCACTCTACTCCTTTTTGACATGACTCATTCACTTGAAGCCATTGTTACACACCCACACACTCTGGCTTCTCTTTCATCTGCTATTTATCTAGCAGGGCAAATACAGAATAAAAAAAAAAAGTGCTATAGATTTGAGCTGGATACTGTATAAATTTTGCCCTGTCCAAATGACCTAAATAACAAATTCAATACTGTGGGGTCTAATAGCAGAGCTCAGTTCATGTATTTATTGAATCCAGCCCCTTTGCCCAATACCAGCATACTCTGTGGTTTTTGACTCCACTTCAGTGTTGTGGAAAGGAAATCTGATCTCCATGTATACAGTATACAGAGGTGGGTAGTAACGCGCCACATTTACTCTGTTACATTTACTCAAGTAACATTTTCGATAAACTGTACTTGTCAGAGTACTTTAAATGCAACTGTACTTTTTACTTTTACTTGAGTATTTATGTGCAGAAGGATCGATACTTTTACTGCGTTACAATGATCAGACATGCCGTTCGCTACTTTTATTTATTCATTCTTGCGTGTGCGCGTCTTTTTTTAGATTTTGACTTCCGCATAGGGCGCCCGTTGCACCAATCCAATGTTACCACGGTGATGTTTGACTCAAGTCCACCAATCAAATGACACAAAGCAGTCACATTACTGCGCAGGTAGCCTTCACGAGCCAATCAAAATGACTCATTTTGAGGGGGGGGGGGAAACAGCCGCGTGAGTGTGTTTACTTTACAGACTTCAAAAAACAACAGCTTTGTAATGAAACTCTTAAATTGTGACTGCCCAATCTTGGATATTTCAGCCCGCTTCTAACTTGAGAAAACACCTTGCGGTAAATTGCAGATGTTTCTATTAGCAGTGGATATGGCAAAATTATACTATACTATGATGTCGCACACACGCACACAATCACTAAGTCTGGTTAGAAAACAGCTTCTTCATGAAGTCATTTAAGTGAATAAAGAAAATAATGTCTCATGTAGGGCCCAGTGCATGTGTTGTTGGTTTTTGGGCAGTTAAAAATGTTAATGGTGTCAGGTGTGTGTCAACTCCCATATGTTATTATCTTTTTATTTTATTTGATGTTCATGCTCTGATTTAAAAAGATTAAATAAAATCAAAAGTTACTCACAAGTTACTCTTTATTTGAGTAGTTTTTTCATTGAGTACTTTCTTACTGTTAAGTAAATATTTGGATGACTACTTTTTACTTTTACTTGCATATTGTTATTTGAGTTATCCAAAAGGAATTAAAAAGTAATCAAGTAACATTACCTTAATTTTATGGTACTTTGGATAACCTTCCTAATTAAACTTTTTAACAGGTAACAAGTAACTGTATCAGAATAAATTTTTAAAGTCACCCTCTATCTATATTACATTGATATAAAATGACGAATTATCATTTAGTGTGAACCGAACCATGACCACCGTATCGAACGATTCGATACAGATACATGTATTGTATGTACAGATACATACTGTTGTAGCTTATATGGGGTTAAATAAAAACGTAATTAATTTAGGAGAAAAAAATGAGCCGGAAGCAACGCCTGCGTTATAAGTTTCAGCGTTATAAATTAAGCTATTTTGTCTTATAAAGGGACACCACGTCACTTTTTATATGTATAACATTTAGGAGAAAGGGACGACAAATATTTGATCAACCTCGTAATCTGAAGGTTGCTACATGAATTAGATAAGAGTTCTCGATAACCAGAGGTCTTTTGTCGAACCCAAACACACACAAATGATACAGGTATTGATTTTTTACAGAAAATTGAATGAGCTCTAACATGGGAATCTACCAGGGTAACAATGCAGGAAAGAAAACACAAAGGAAAAACAAACATTGGCAAAGGAGACTGATTTGTGATATGAGGGTGGAATTAGTGTGTATTGATAATGCATATAGCTGGGGGTTCTTGCTTTATCCTCACTAGGATCACGGGCATGCTGGAGCCTATACCAGTTATCTTTGGGCAAGAGGCGGAGTACGCCCTGAACTGGTCGCCAGCCAATCGCAGGGCACATATAAACACACAATCACTCGCGCACACATTCACATGAATTACACCACTAATATATATATATAAGCAATATATATATGCAGAGACAATGGGGCAAAAAAGTATTTAGTCAGCCACCAATTGTGCAAGTTCTCCCACTTAAAAAGATGACAGAGGCCTGTAATTTTCCTCATAGGTATACCTCACCTATGAGACAAAATGAGAAAAACAAAATCAAGAAAATCAGTCTAATTTTTTAAAGAATTTATTACCAAATTATAGTGGAAAATAAGTATTTGGTCACCTACAAACAAGCAAGATTTCTGGCTCTCACAGACCTGTAATTTCTTCTTTAAGAGGCTCCTCTGTCCTCCACTCGTTACCTGTATTAATGGCACCTGTTTGAACTAATTATCAATATAAATGACACCTGTCCACAACCTCAAACAGTCACACTCTATGGCCAAGACCAAAGAGCTGTCAAAGAACACCCGAAACAAAATTGTAGACCTCCACCAGGCTGGGAAGACTGAATCTGCAATAGCAGCTTGGTGTGAAGAAATCAACTGTGGGAGCAATTATTGAAAAATGGAAGACATACAAGACCACTGATAATCTCCCTCGATCTGGGGCTTCACGCAAGATCTCACCCCGTCGGGTGAGATCTTGCCATTACTTTTAGACCATTACAGTAGCGCATTGTGAACTACTCTCACTTAACAGTATTTGGACTTTCCTCAACCTGCTTTGGCACCGCCATTTCTCTACTCCCAAAAACTCTTCTAAAAACCCCCCGCATTTATTGTATCCATTAGAACGGGGACACACTAAAGACAGCAATGGAGGATGAGAGCTGTAGTGCAGTGGAAACTGTGGAGTTTAATCCTGCGTCCAGAGATAATGTGCAACTGCAATTTCTAGCCTTGTTTTCCCAAACGTTAGAATGTTGTGGCAATGACAAAATCTGCCCCCCATGGCTCAGCGCACGCATAACCCCTGTCCTAGAAACTGGTACTACCTGATTTTGCCATTGGCTGACCACCATCAACTAATAGATGCACGTCATTTCTTGACCAAAATGTGATGTACAGTGATGCTAATTACAATTTGGATAGTTGATTTAGTTTTTCAATCACTGTAACAGCCTTAATCTATGGACTGAGATAAAACAAATGGTGATAAGATAGTATTTTATGTGTCCATCTCTTTCAAGAACGGGTGTACATCTTGGTGTGACCTTTTTAAAGATCCAGCCAAACTGGTGAGCACAATCCCTGTGTGCCTGTCATTTCCAAGTTGGTTATTGACATCTTACATTGAAATCTCAGAAGACCGAAATCCACATGGCATAATTATCCAGTGGTGGTGTCCACATTAGAACGCACATTTTCAGGTGTAAGTTACACTGTGACCAAATGTTAAAAGGCCAGTCTGTGTGAACTTAAACATAGGCAAAATAATCTTTGGATGTAGAAGCGGCCCATTTCAACTGTAGTGGATGTTATTTATCTATTGTACATTAGGATCATGAAATGTGTTTTGCATATTGGTTCTTCTGTTTTGTTCAAAGAGTTATATTTTTTATAATGTGTGGCATGTCCAAAAGATGATGAAGATAGTAGATCCCTCCTGCAGCTACAGGCAACGACACATCCTCTTTTTTTCAGCTAAACAATAAAAGCCACTACTGTCATGTCTCTAGGCTTTGGAAACATGTTGCTTTGTCTTTAGCTCACAGGTTAACACAAAAAATATTTCCACCATCGTGGTCAGTGTTCTTGCCAGCATCACCTCTGCGTGGAAGTGATAGTGAAATGGACGCCCACATATGCCAGATTGTTAGAGTAGCTTGCGGGCTTAACTTTGCCATAAAGATTTTCACATAAGCTCATATCAAAACTCATTAGGGAGAAAAAGGGAGGGTGAGTACTCATGTCAGCTGTCCAGCCCTGTTGGAGAAGGCCAACCAGGCTGAATGTGACAGGTCAGTGAGCAAGACTAGCCAAAGGCTTGGGAGGGCAAATGGAAACATACGCTGTGTTTGTTTGCCAATGACAACCTACAAATATGTTGTTTTCAAAACAAGTCTTGTCATCTGATGTAACTTGGAAAAGATTAATCTTAAAACGTGCATAGTGCTTAGGTGGCTAGCATGAAAAAAAACAATAATAGGCCAATCAAATTTTCTTTTCAAGGCAACAACTGGTATTACTCAGAGCAAGGTGTCAAAACACATTCTTTATGTTTTGAGTGGTTACATGCTTGCTGTAACCACTGGCTGTCACACACAATGACAAAATAGATAAGCCAAACATTGGCTTTTGGAGCATATAGAGTTAAGTGTTCGAAATATCCCAATGAGCATGACTTCAATTCTATTTCAATACATAACCTTGTTTTATTTCTATCAACATTTACAGCACTGTCCTGTTTAAATATGGACTTCAAATGCAGTGAACCCCCGTTTATCACAGGGCATACGTCCAGACCTTTCTTTCTTTTATTGTTTTTTCCCCACATGTTTTAAACTTATTAAATACAGAGATGGGGGGACTTCAGTCAAGTCGACTCGAGCTGCTAGTTTTATGACTTGCAACTGGCTTGCCAAATACTTAAGAACGACTTGACTTGATTTTAGACTTGGTAGCCAAGCAACTTGACATCATTTTGACTTGAACTCCATGATTTGACAAGTCATCTCGTTTAGAGTTGGAAATCTGTATTTTAATTAAAGACAATTTACCTTCTTTGGAAGAGAAACGATTTTGGGTGGGGGGGGGGGGGGGGGGGGGGGTTCATTTACGCCGACCTGGGAACACAATCTGCATTGTTGTGCACTTGCCAGTGTGATGTAGCCACCTGCATGAAAAACAAAAACAACTGAACGGGTGCATGGATGGCATAAGATAAGGAGAGAAAGTCAGGTGACTCAGTGGCAAGTAAAATAAACACTCACTCTCAAACTAGCGGGCCGAGCAACCTTTTTAGGAGTTCAGCAGCTTAATAAGTGGGTGAATTGAAACAATGGACCTCAGTGGAACGCATGTATCGTTTTTGTTGGTCAACTGGAAAATGACATAGGCCACCGATGTACGTGATGGCTTCCCAAACGCGGCCAGCTTAAAAGCGAAACAAAGAGAATGGACAGCGCTGTTACGATCGTATATTCATTGGAGGATTATTCATTTTCATAACATTTACAAAGAACTGTGCACTCTCATAGTCATTCCGACTGCTGATGAGACGAATGGAGGAACTAGCTAGCATAGCCCTAATAATCTTGCCCCAGCTGTTTGTAAGATGTATTTCACTATCCCTTCACCGATCACCCACTGCTTTACTTATTTGAACCCTGTACTGCATTACGAATATCAGCTGCTAAACTTGTCACTGGGAGTAAAAAAATAAAAATAAAAATTCTGCGGTAATGTCGAGAGGTTTTAAAACTTTATTAATCTTGTAAATCTAATTTCCTGCACGGAATGATGAAAGTATCGATCCAGCCATCCATCCACGTATTTTATGACAAAAACAAGTAAACGTTCACAAGACAAAGAACGCCATCAACTATATTTCTTTCTGCAGTGGACTAGCCAATTTTGTATTTATAGTAAGTAAGTACAGTAATCCCCCGCGATATGGCGGTTCATGCGTTGCGGTCCCGCCATATCGCAGATTTTTTTAATTTTTTTTTATTACAGTTGTTACTCATTTTTTATACTGTTTGTACAATAATTTTGTGTTATATGTTGCTCTCTCAATACATTATACAGTATGTGTTTAAATGTATTTAAAAAAGTGTTTAAAAACCTTAAACAAATGTTTAAGTGTTGTAAATGCTACAAAAACATGATTAGGGTGTATTTAACTAGGGTATTTCTACATCGCAGATTTCACTTATTGTAGGGGTTGGCTGGAGCGTAACCCCTGCGATGGAGTGGTATTACTGTATACAGTAAAAACCCATTAAAAATGCTTAAGAAATCAGCAATATAGCAGGGAAACACTGTAGCTATTTTATTTTACTTGATGTCGGACAGTGCCTCTCAAAAAATAAATAAATAAAATAACGGCGGCACGGTGGACGACTGGTTAGAGCGTCAGCCTCACAGATCTGAGGAGCCGGGTTCAATCCCCGGCCCCGACTGTGTGGAGTTTGCATGTTCTCCCAGTGCCTGCGTGGGTTTTCTCCGGGCACTCCGGTTTCCTCCCACTTCCCAAAAACATGCATAAATTGGGGACTCTAAATTGCCCGTAGGTGTGACTGTGAGTGGGAATGGTTGTTTGTTTGTTTGTATGTGCCCTGCGATTGGCTGGCAACCAGTTCAGGGTGTACCCCGCCTCCTGCCCGATGACAGCTGGGATAGGCTCCAGCACGCCCGCGACCCTAGTGAGGAGAAACGGCTCAGAAAATGGATGGATGGATAAATAAAATAACGCAAACCATCCATCCATCCGTTTTCTATACTATCATGTTCAAGGTCGTGGGGGTGCCTATCCCAGTTGACTTCGGGCGAAAGGCGGACAAAATTGCTTTCAGATTCACATCATCAATGAGTGGGAAATGAACCCACGCTGGCTCAGGTTAAGCGAATGTACCAGTATCAGTGTATCAGTGACACCTACACAAACCATTTAAAATATAAGATTCTTAACTCAGGACGAACATATTGACCTCAATAGTCCTGATTTAATTAGAGTTGTATCGATTTATTTTAATTGTGTATTGTAAGCTCTTCATCTAACTGTTCTTTTTCTTCCATGGTATTAACTAAACACTCCTATGGGATGCGTATTATAACTGGAGAACAAATCTCATTGGATTTTTCACGAGTTTGTTTGAGGAGTGCCCCAAGTTATTTGAAGTAAATGTGGAATGTTTTGCCCCTTCTCTTTGAGTGATAAATGTAAAGGCTGAGAGGGCGATACTGCCAGTTTTGTTGATGTTGGACATTTCATGGTTCAAGATTAATGAAGAATTGGCCAACGTAGACTGGTACCAGAAACAATGTAAGAGATATTTAACACAATTGGTCTTGCATCAGGCTGTGACTATAATGAGGACAAGCAGGTGTAGAAAATGGATAGATGATGGATGGGTGTTGCATCAGTATTTGAATGAAAATTATTAAATCATAAATCAATTCCAACTTTTCTTATCTTCAAAGACACTGAGCCAGAACTGGGCCTTTTTGTTTATAGCCCATACAATAATGTGTGATTAGGAAAAATTGGCTGGGCAAGTATCCAAGATGACACTGCCATGATGTGGTTACATTTTAAACTAGTTGTTGTGAAAAAGTATTAAGTATTAAAGGTACCTTCGATCTTGGTGTAACTTCTTCACAGCAGTTTAGGATTACAATCCACTTGAAATGGTTCCTGTCTAAAATTAAAAACAACACAGTGCACTGTACTAATCTCTCACTGTGTCAAAAATAAAAAGTTAGAATACAAGCACAATACTGCTATTTAGGTCCAATACACATCCATCCATCCATCCATTTTCTGAGCCACTTCTCCTCACTAGGGTCGTGGGCGTGCTGGAGCCTAAACCGACTGGTTAGAGCGTCAGCCTCACAGTTCTGAGGACCCGGGTTCAATCCCCGGTCCCACTCCAGATTCCTCCCACATCCCAAAAACATTCATTAATTGGAGACTCTAAATTGCCCGAAAGTGCGAATGGTTGTTTGTTTGTATGTGCCTTGCGATTGGCTGGCAACCAGTTCAGGGTGTACCCCGCCTCCTGCCCGAGGACAGCTGGGATAGGCTCCAGCACGCCCACGACCGTAGGGAGGAGAAGCGGCTCAGAAAATGGATGGATGGATGGACAACGTCCCAACTTCATTGGAATAGGGGTTGTACATATCCAAAAACATGCAAGTTAGGTTCATTGACGACTCAAAGGTGTGAATGTGAGTGTGAATGATTGTTTGACTATACATTATGTACATTGCGATGGACTACCGACAAGTCCAGGGTGTTTCCCTGCCTATTACCAAAAGTCAGCCTGCATAGGCTCCAGCTCACCTGCGACACTTGTGAGGATAAATGATTGACTGATGAAAATCTTCTTCTTCTTTTCCTTTCGGCTTATCCCTTAAAGGGTCGCCACAGCGCGTCACCCTTTTCCATGTAAGCCTATCTCCTGCATCCTCTTCTCGAACACCAACTGCCCTCATGTCTTCCTCACGACCTTCTCTTTGGTCTTCCTCTAGCTCTCTTGCCTGGCAGCTCCATCCTCATCATCCTTCTTCCAATATACTCACTATTTCTCCTCTGGATGTGTCCAAACCATCGAAGTCTGTTCTCTCTAACTTTGTCTCCAAAACATCAAACCTTGGCTGTCCCTCAGATGAGCTCATTTCTAATTTTATCCAACCTGGTCACTCCCAGAGCGAACCTCAACATCTTCATTTCCGCCACCTCCAGCAATGCTTCCTGTTGTCTCTTCAGTGCCACTGTCTCTAATCCGTACATCATGGCTGGCCTCACCACTGTTTTATAAACTTTGCCCTATATCCTAGCAGAGACTCTTCTTTCACATAACACACCTGACACCTTCCTCCACCCGTTCCAACCTGCTTGGACCCGTTTCTTCACTTCCTGACCACACTCACCATTGCTCTGGACGGTTGACCCCAAGTATTTAAAGTCCTCCACCCTTGCTATCTCTTCTCCCTGTAGCCTCAGTCTTCCCCCACCACCCCTCTCATTCATACAGATATATATCTTACTTCGGCTAATCTTCATTCCTCTGCTTTCCAGTGCATGCCTCCATTTTTCTAACTGTTCCTCTACCTGCTCCCTGCTTTCAATGTAGATCACAATGTCATCTGCAAACATCACAGTCCACAGGGATTCCAGTCTAACCTCATCTGTCAGCCTATCCATCACCACTGCAAACAGGAAGGGGCTCAGGGCTGATCCCACCTGGTACCACCTCCACTTTAAATTCGTCTGTGACACCTACAGCACACCTCACCACAGTTCTGCTGCCCTCATACCTGTATTATTCTATCATACTTCTCTGCAACTCCAGACTCCTCTCTGGGTACTCTGTCATAGGCTTTCTCTCAATCTACAAAGACACAATGTAGCTCCTTCTGACCTTCTCTGTACTTTTCCATCAACATCCTCAAGGCAAATAATGCATCTGTGGTAATCTTTCTAGGTATGCAACCATACTGTTGCTCGCAAATACTCACTTCTGTCCTGAGTCTAGCCTCCACTACTCTTTCCCATAACTGCATTATGTGGTTCATCAACTTTATTCCTCTATAGTTCCCACAGCGCTGCACTTCACCCTTGTTCTTAAAAATGGGCACCAGGATACTTTTCCTCCATTCCTCAGGCATCTTCTCACGCGCGAGAATTCTATTGAACAAGCTGGTCAAAAACTCCACAGCCACCTCTCCTAGATGCTTCCATACCTCCACAGGAATGTCATCAGGACCAACTGCCTTTCCATTTTTCATCCTCTGTAATCCCTTTCGAACTTCCCCCTTACTAATCATTGCCACTTCCTGGTCCACCACACGTCCCCCTTCTACTCTCCCTTCTCTCTCATTTTCCTCATTCATCAACTCCTTGAAGTATTCTTTCCATCTATCTAGCAGACTACTGGCACCAGTCAACATATTTCCATCTCTATCCTTAATCACCCTAACCTGCTGCACATCCTTCCCATCTCTATCCCTATGTATGGCCAACCTGTACAGAGCCTTTTCTCCTTCTTTAGTATCCAACCTGGCATACATGTCATCATATGCCTCTTGTTTGGCCTTTGCCACCTCTACCATTGCCCTATGTCGCATCTCAATGTATTCCTTTCACCTTGCCTCGGTCCTCTCAGTGCCCCACTTCTTCTTAGCTAACCTTTTCCTTGTATGATTTCCTGTACTGTGAGGTTCCACCACCAAGTCTCTTTCTCTCCTTTCCTGCCAGAAGATACACCAAGTACTCTCATGCCTGCCTCTCTGATCACCTTGGTTGTAGTGGTCCAGTATTCTGGAAGCTCCTCCTGTCCACCAAGAGCCTGTCTCACCTCTTCCCGAAAAGCTGCACAACACTCGTCCTGTCTCAGCTTCCACCACATGGTTCTCTGCTCTGCATTTGTCTAATCTTCCTCCCCACCACCAGAGTCATCTTACACATCACCATCCTATGCTGTCTAGCCACACTCTCCCCTACCACTACCTTACAGTCGCTAACGTCCTTCAGATTACATCGTCTGCACAAAATGTAATCCACCTGTGTGCTTCTACCTCCGCTCTTGGAGGTCACCCTATGTCCCTGCCTCTTATGGGAAAATGTGTTCACTACAGCCATTTGCATACTTTTTGCAAAGTCTACCACCATCTGTCCCTCCTAGTTCCTTTCCTGGATGCCGTAATTACCCATCACTTCTTCATCACCCCTATTTCCTTCACCAACATGTCCATTATAATCTGCACCAATCACGACGCTCTCTCTGTCTGGGATGCTCAGAACTACTTCGTCTAGCTCCTTCCAGAATTTCTCCTTCACCTTGAGGTCACATCCTACCTGTGGGGCATAGCATTATACATAACACCCTCAATTTCAAGTTTCAACCTCATCACTCGATCTGATACTCTTTTCACCTCCAAGACATTCTTAGCCAACTCTTCTTTTAAAATAACCCGACTCCATTTCTCTTCCCATCTACACCATGGTAAAATAATTTTAACCCTGCCCCTAAACTTCTAGCCTTACTGCCTTTCCACCTGCTCTCCTGGACACACAATATATCAGCCTTTCTCCTAGTCATCATGTCAACCAACTCCCGAGATTTTCTTGTCATAGTCCCAACATTCAAAGTTTAGTTCTAGGCTCTGTGCTTTCCTCTTCTCTTTGTGCAGAAGAACCCACTTTCTATCTCTTCTTCTTCTTTGACTTCGACCCACAGTAGCTGAATTTTCACCAGTGCCCTGCAGGTGGACGGCTCCGGTGGCAGACGTTGTTAACCCGGGCCACGACCGATCCGGTATGAAATTCTTTGGATGAATGCTCATATTTGTTTGGCAAAGTTTTAAGATGGATGCCCTTCCTGACGCAACCCTCTGCATTTATCCGGGCTTGGGACCGGCCTACAGTTTGCACTGGTGTGTCCCCCCCATAGGAAGGCATTTGATTGACGGTCGAAAATGAACTCATGAAAATCAGACATTGCTGTATTTTTATGGTCCAACAGGAAATACATAAACAAATAAATAAATTCATCAAACTAGCTGTACAAAAATGATTGGACTTCCAATGTAATATTTTGTTGTCCAGTCTTTTGAGGCATTCACTCCAAGCAAACGATTTCTGCTACTTTCAATGTGAGTGACACCTGCCGACAGGTATTTTGGCCCACTTGTGAGTCGACCAGCTGGAGACAGCTGTCATAAGGTACATTTGAACAACTGAAACATTGAGATACCCATAAGTGCAAGAGCTATGTCATAAATTTGGCCTATGCAAACATAAAAAGAGAATCCAGTGAGCGCAATGATCTAGGATGTTAAGCGTAAATGAAGGGATATTCGACAATACACTATAGATTTGACCTGAGAATTTGAGTTATGGGATTAATGTTTCTCTACTGGTCACAGTGCACATTCTTGGAGCAGTGCGATCAACCGCATGATCTAAAGCGGCATACTTTTTTTTGACTGTAGCAAAGGGAACACAAGCACATCAAGTCAGCATTTAGTATTAGACTATTAACCATGGGAATTTCAATAGAAATACCAAAACTCAAAAGGGGTTTCTTTGTGTTGGTTGTTTAAAAAAGTCCAGTTTCTATATCAAAAACTGTAGAGAAGAAGATGAAAGAGGGAAAAAAAAAAGATAATTTAATAATAATTAAAGTTGTTTCTAAAGTTTTGGATTATTGTGTCAAGATACATGATGGTGTCAATCTTATGAAGTTTATAAATGACGATCTGTAAATCATTAGATTTTTTTATTAACTGTATTCACATGTTGAGGGAACATAGTTTTTTTGTCTTGGTAATCCAAATGTAAGTATGTGAGCCTTAGAAACCATATGTAAGAAGTACTTCTCTTTTTGGGAAAATTGTGCTCTAATATTGCATGTCAGAGTGACAATTATGTCACATGATTGTAACATCAATTCCTGGAGCTATGAAGCTAACAATACTGTGAGACCCCAGTGAATGTAGCAAAAAATGTAAGCTTATGTTATAGCAATACGTGATACATTTGAAAAGCAATTCATATTGTTTTGTGTGTTTGTGATACTATTCTTGTGTGTATGTATTTGCTGACATTAAGTGCCATTCATGTGCGTATGAGTTATAGGTCTGAATTTTTTTTTGCTCTTCAATTTTTTTGTCATCATACATAATGCATGTTATGTCCAGAACAGAGAGGGTAATTGAGATGTAAGAATAACACCAGAGAGCAGTAGATAGAAATGCATAATGAAACGCCGAACTGGATCGTATGCTAAATATAATGACATGAATGAATATGAGGCAAGCACCGTCCTCTTCTTCTTCTTGACTTGCAACACACACATGCACAGACAAATATACACGCACACAAACTGTAAGCCGACTGAGAAGGGCATGGGAGAGGTACGTGCACATGGTTTGGCAGTGCTAACATAGACAAAATAAACTGCAGACAGGACTGGGCAGTGATGGTTTTGTTGTTCCGTTCAGTTTTGCAAACACAATCAAACACACACACAAGCACAGGTCAGAGAGCCCCAGTGGCATGAAAACTGGCAGGCACACTTCCACTGTGCTCCAACAAGCCAGCATGCTTTTCTTTGCCACACTGCCAATATGCTTCCCCCTCCTCACACAAACACACACACAGCCCTCTGGTTTTCCTTTGTCCCCTCCAATCATCCATTATTGTAAGCCCTCACAGGCATTGCAGACAATGAGAAGTTAAATGGGAGAAAGTGAGCTAATTTGTGGACATGTGCTTTGTTACTGTTTCAATAAAAATTCCCTATGAACATGACGATTACATAACTACAACAAAGAGGTTTTTGGCAAAACCTCAATCCTGTCTCCCTTGCACACGTCCCTTTAGAAATTCTGCACTGGATCATCAGCTTGGCACAAACAGCGATCACTTTGGTAATTTAATATTAAAATAACTTTTTTTTGTATTGTACACTGGTTTGAACAACATATTTGCCATTTCCCTGCATCACTTAATAGAAGCTACATTAGCAGCGAGTTAAAGAGAGATGTTTGAGGCGTACATGAAAAGTGACGAATTTGTGGTGATGTAACGATACCTATGGGCATGGGATTGTAATAAATGGAGATGACGGCAGCTGCAGCGAAATGCGTATAGTGCTTAGCAGATTCTGCAATTAAACCTCTCTTTTCGATAAGTTATACGTAGTAGTTGTTTGGTGTTGCAGGGTTAGGAAATGCCTGACAGGCAGTCTGTTAATAGGCATGGCTCGGTTTTGGTCTAAATGGCGCTTGACAGCTTTTGCGTTTGAACGCTTTATTTGTGATACACTATTACAATACATATTTACTGTATAACCACCATAATTTTTTTTTTGCAATTTATGACATTTTATCCCATCTCTATCATCAATTATGACCCACATTTGCTTTGACTGGGTCTCTCTTTTCCTTCTTCACCCCCACCCCTTTTCTGCACACACACACACACACACACACACACACACACACACACACACACTTTCTAGGCCGGGCAGCTCCTGGCATTCACTTCAGGGTTTTGGCTTGTACCCCTTGCACTTTGGCACATAGACACACACACACACACATTCACTATAAGATCCTGTTCATCAGCCTTTATTGTCCCAATCAAAGCCATGCCTTTCTGACCTCTTTTAATATTGAACACTGCAAGCTGGTACATGAGTTTGCCTCAGTCTACATAAAATAGGAATGTGTATGTTTGTGTGTGTCTGTGCATGGGCATACATGATTCCACTAAAAGTAGAGCTGGGTAGCTACGGGTTGCCCCTGACACCAAACTTAATTCTCTGAAGCGAGGCTGCGGATAAATATTTCAAGGTCATTCTGTTTGCTCTCTGTTGTCTTCTTCCAGGACTGTTGACTTTAATAGGAATATATGCATGCCTAACTAGAGGCGTTAGAATAGAATCACCCATCCTACTGTGTTCCCTCTGCCTATAGTCACAGGCTAAGAGATGAAAGATTACTTACAGTGGACAAATACCCATGTGTTCTAATGTGAGCTACAGCAAACACAAGCACTAACCCATGTGGCACTTATTTGAATGTCATTGTTATCTTCAGTTTCTCCTCTAGGGATCAATACAGGGTTACAATAAAGGATTATCTTATTAGGTCTAACTATCCTATAAGATTTAAGAACTATGAAGCATCCCAAATTTTCTGAAAAAAATAAGCCTAAACATCTGAGTTCAACTCATGATCATGATGTCATTCATCAGGCACATTGCACAAAGCCTTTTCCAAAAAGCTCAGCCACAACAAGTTGTGAGAGGAGGAAGAACATGCGTGCCGTCCTTGGGAACGTTAGGACATCAAACTATGGCACTGATTGTCTCAATCTTAGGGGTTGTAGAGACAGACACCCTTCACGTTCTCACTCCACACGTAATATAGTGGGAATTGAACCCATTCAGCTTGCACGGGTACCAGGTGAGTGAACCACTACACCGCCAGTGACTTCATTGTACATATCCATGCCACTTGTTCTCTGAGCCCACCTCGGGCGAGAGTAGATACACCCTGGACTAGTTGCGAGTATACCGTAAGGCATATTTTATATATCATTATTACATGATTTCATACTTGGGCGGCACGGTGGGCGACCGGTTACTACATCTGCCTCACAGTACAGTTCTGAAGACACGGGTTCAAATCCATCCTCGCCTGTGTGAAATTTGCATGTTCTCCCCGTGCCTGCGTGGGTTTTCTCCACATCCCCAAAACATGCGTGGTAGGTTGATTGAAGACTCTAAATTGCCCGAAGTTGTGTATGTGAGTGCGAATGGTTGTTTGTTTATATATGCCGCGCGATTAGCTGGCGACCAGTTCAGGGTGTACCTCGCCTCTCGCCCCGCCTCTATCCCAGCTACCTTTGGGGCGAGAGGCGGGGTACACCCTGAACTGGTTGCCAGGCAATCACATGCATGTTTTTGGGATGTGGGAGGAAACCGGAGTGTCTGGAGAAAACCCACGCAGGCATGCAAACATGCAAACTCCGCACAGGCGGGGCTTGGGATTGAACCCCAGTCCTCAGAGCTGTGAGGCAGACGCTCTAACCAGTCGCCCACCATGCCGGATGGATTTCATACTTTTCATAAAATTTACAGTGAAATAAGAGTGAAACACCTATTCATTGGCCATGGTGTGGGATGTCTATATCCCTCCACCTCGACTGCCTCATCCTCGACAGAAAAGTCGCCACAGCAAAACTGCCCTGCTTTCCATTCACTTCAGCTGGTGTTTCTTCTCCCTTTTTTACAATCAAAGAAGTGCCAAGCCCAAATAGAGACAAATTAGGAAGAAATGTGAAACCACGGGGAAGTTGGAACAGGGCAGTAAAACATACGAGTCAAGATAACCGTTGAGGTTTGGCAAGTTTACGTGAAGCAAAACAGTAAAAGTCCAGTGCCACCTATACACCATATATAATCACTTAAAAGTTAGGTCAGAAGTTTTGATTCTAACATTCAGACAAATGTAAAACTAAGACATAAAAATTATAGATGGGTTATGTTGACGCAGATGCACTTCATGAATCTCATTTTAACATTCTTACTTGTTTTCCACCTAACAAGATGTTAAAAACATTGCCTGTACTGAAAACAAAGATTGTATGATGATGACCCTGACCCTGGAATGGATTATTTTATTATCCAGTATTTTCTAAGATGGGGAAAATAAATATCCTGTGAGTAAACCCTACACCTTAGTAGTAGTAGTGTCACTGTATACTCAATCTAGCTAGTTGGGATGCATTTGTTAGTGAAGTTAGTAAAGGCAAAAGAGTGAGGACAAAACTCAAGAACTCAAAGTATAAGAGATGTATCATTTTGTCAGACAATGTAATGTAATGAAGTTGATGCGAGTGTCCACTCCATTAAGTTGGCTGGCATGGATCATTACAGGCTGTGTTAGAGGACAGCCCAGAGCAAAGGAACCCTCATGATACAATCACAAATGAATGCAAAAAAGAAAAGAAAAGAAACAGGCATGAATGCGCATTAGCTCTTTGTAGTCTTTTCCAGAGTGTTGACTGTAGTAACACAATCATTCATCAACGTGTGTTTATGAATTTGTGTGACCATTCCATTATGAATAGAAAGCACATTCTCGTGCATTTTTCACCATAATCTGTACATATTTCAATGATCCCTTAGTGTGTTGTGCTGCTATGCATAAGCAAAGCCTTCCTAAACTACTATGTGTTGCAGCAGGAATGTCAATGCATGAAAGTGTGTTTTGGAGCAATATGGTGGCAGCCTCCATTCTGCATCTCAGCTTGTCAGGGAAATATAATTTGCGCCTTCAGTGCTTTTCACCTGGCTCATATGCAGCATGCAAATTTATTTCTCTAATAATCAGACTGTGCGACGGCCCTCCTCCAGGATTAATGACAGCATTCCCGGGGCCTTTCCTCCACCCCAGACCACAGTAATAATACCACCATGCACACCCACAAACACACACGCATACACACACTGACATGGAAAAATTGTGTTAGTTCTACACAGAAAAACGGCAGGGTATTTGTCCTGCTAGACATTATAATGGGCTGGTGCATCGTCAGATTGCAATGTCATTTCAAAAAACCTTGAATACAAATAATGGGCAGAAGGGTGGAGGAGAAGGGAAGGGGAGCAGGGGCACGGAGGATAGATGATGCGTTCCCTAATCCAGTGGGCTAGTTATCCTTCATTTCAGGTAGAGTGGTGTCGTGGTGACACACACACACACACACACACACACACACACACACACACACACACATTGAAAAGAGAAACACACAGCTCACTTATTAAAATGAAGTGTGCTGTATTGTGCAGAGCTTGCTGCTTTCTTGGGACTCATCCCTTTCCTCCCCTTCTTTCACTGTTAATTAATCTTAGAGATCTTTTTTTGTATGCGTCGTACTCTCTCAGCCCTCCTCAGCTCCAGCTCTCTGCTTTTATTCAAAGCAAACAGTCTGAAATATGGATACAAGAAAAGTATTAATTATAACCCCGTGTGTGGGTGAGGATCTGTGTGCGTCTGTGTGTTTTTGCTATGGAAGAAAGAGAGGCGAGAGAGAGGAGGAAACAATGTGCCAGCGCCACCACCCACTGCCTAGATCTGTCACAAGTGCCTCGGAAGAGAAAGAGGAAGAAACAGCGGGTGGAGGGAGATACATGTGGAGATGGTGTGAAAGACGAAAGAGAAGAAGAGCATGTGTTGGCACGTGTGTATGTTCTGCTCTACATTTGTTCTTGGGCCACCTTCTGCAGACTGTGAGTCCATTCACCTGAAAATGTCGTGTGGCTCACTCACAAGAGAGGTCACACAAAACCTTCATTGAGCATGTCACTGTGCACTGCCATGCAACACAAAGCGGGTTAACTTCAGCTATGACTCTGCACCCTGACAGGCCGCCATTGTTGGTCACTTATCTTTTTAATTAACTTTTCACTCCTCCTCAGCCTCCATGCACTCTCCTTCCTCCCTGATTTCCCCTTTTTTTCCCCCTGTGTGGATCTAATTCTTAGCAGATTTAAGTGACAATTTGGATCAATGCACGCTAATCTTTATCATTTTGAAGAAGTGTCTATTATATTACAAACTTACATTTAAAACACACACAGTCTGTTCTAGGTTGATTGGTTCTGCTTTCGAAATAATTTTTCATTTGAAATAATGAAAATGTAAAATCAAATAATTCCTGTCAAAATGGGACCATCATAAGTCCTTCACATGCAAAGTTTAATTTTTTTTAGTAAAGTCCATCTATTTTCTACAAATAGATTTTTTTAAAAGTGGACTATAAATTTAAGTGGTCCCAGTCCAAACACCTTTTTTGCAGTTAGCATTAACATCAGCCAACAGTATTGTGTGTAATGAAAGTTTAAAACCTAGTTCGAGCCACAATTCATGACTTGGGCCTGATTTACTAAGATGACAAAAAGCGATGCAAAATTGCGTAGACACTCCAACAGATTGCGCGCGATGTTGGTGGGCATGTTGTACGTGATTGCAATATTTTACAGATTCCAAATACCGGGCGCTAAATTGCATGTGCACTCACTCTAACAGATTGTGCTCTGATGGTAGCGCTGATGGTTTTCGCCATGCATACGCATGTGCAAAATTAATTTTCAAGTGATGGAATTTCCATTTCCATTTGTTGTAACATAAAATAAATTGAATGCTCCAATAATTTTGGGGAAACCAGCAATCTCATAATATGTTTTGTTTGATTTAACTCATCCCGGGTGGGTGGCTATTGGTTGTGTGTGCCCTTCCTACGTAACATTGCATTTAGATCTTGGGAAAGCACACACGAAAAACTGCACTGGGAGAGGTCAGCACCAATCATCACAGTGCGCTAAAATGACAGAAACCTATGGAAATGCAGTGTTGAAAGGAGTTTTGTTTCAGGGGATGTGAAATGACTCCTTCTTGTGACTGTCTCCAAGTCAACTATTGTATTATTCAGAAGTTCCAAAATTGCATTGCTATAAGATAATTGTGTCATTTTCAAAAATGTTAACTCGAGCAGAAATGTTCTCTTCACTTGAACATACTGTAAATGGCAAAGCTTGGGGTTACTGTGGCCAAAATGTGCACGAGCCGTGAAAGTTGTGCCATTTACAGTATGTTCAAGTTTTTACGATATCTTGTAATCAAGATGGCGCCTACCAGTGTGGCCGCCTCGGTAACGCGCTCTCTAGTATTGTCTTTGTTTTTGTGTTTTTCGTCCGTCTTTGGAGACCTTACACGACTCACTTACACAAGGGGAGACCTGCTAACCATCAAGGAGGCTACTCCGGACTTTCTGTCACCAACTTTCGAAAATCCGCTCAGTTTTTTCCCCGAGTTACTCACCGGAGCGGCGTCCGCGGTTTTCGGCGCATGGATGCGGAAGCGGCGCCACAGAGGAAAACGAGCCGGAATTCAGGTGAAACTCCGCAAGAGAGGACACAGATTGGCGTTCCCGTCGATCCACCTCGCGAATGTACACTCCCTACCCAACAAAATGGACGAGCTTCATCTTCTGTTAAAGACCAGTAAAGACTTCGGACCTTCCGCGGCCATTTGCTTCACGGAGACCTGGCTTTGCGACGCCGTACCCGATGGCGCCGTCACGCTTCCCGGCTTCAACATTCATCGAGCGGACCGCGACATGGAATCATCGGGAAAAACGAAGGGCGGCGGGATATGCCTCCATATAAACGAAAAATGGTGTACGGACGTCACGGTGCTCAGCACACACTGCAGCTCGCATTTGGAGTCGCTGTTTCTGAACTGTAAACCATTTTACGCGCCACGTGAGTTTGCATCGTTTATACTGGCTGGAGTCTATATCACACCGCAAGCTAACACGAGCGCCGCATTGCTAACGCTCGCCGAACAAGTCAACGAAATTGAAAAAAAACACCCTGACTCATCCCTCATTATTCTCGGGGACTTTAACAAAGCTAAACTCAACCACGAACTCCCTAAATACAAGCAGCACATCGACTGTCCTACCAGGGAAAATAATACTTTGGACCACTGCTACACTACGGTAAAAAACGCATACCGTGCTATACCTCGTGCAGCCCTGGGCTCGTCTGATCACTGCTTAATTCACTTAATACCGACGTACAAGCAAGAACTTAGATGTGCGAAGCCTACAGTGAAAACAGTCAAAAAGTGGACCAATGAAGCAAAGATGGAACTTCAAAGCTGTTTAGACTGCACAGACTGGAGTGTCTTTGAAAATTCAGCTGGCAGCCTGGATGAATATACGGACACTGTCACATCCTATATCAGTTTCTGTGAAGAGGTTTGTGTACCAACAAAATCATTTCGGACATTCAACAACAACAAGCCGTGGTTCACTGCTAAACTTAAGCAGCTTCGCCAAGCTAAGGAAGATGCATATCAGAGCGGGGACAGGGCCCTGTATAATCGAGCTAGAAACCAGCTTACTAAAGAAATTAACATTGCAAAGAGGATCTATGCAGCAAAGTTGGAAAAACAGTTTAGCGCGAACGACTCGAAATCAGTCTGGCGTGCATTCCAATCGCTGACTAATTACAAGCGACGATCCCCCCAAGCTGAGAACAATAGCACACTAGCCAACGACTTGAATACCTTCTATTGCAGATTTGAAAAGGACAGTTTCACTCCACACACCCACCCGGCCGCACCCGCGACCACAACCACACCTCTGACTTCTGCGTTAACCATCCATGAACAGGATGTGAGACGCATCTTCAAACAACAGAAGATTAACAAAGCAACAGGACCGGACCATGTGTCCCCATCCTGCCTCAAAGTCTGCGCGGACCAGCTCGCTCCAGTCTTCACTCAGATCTTTAACAGATCTTTGGAAATGTGCGAAGTTCCATCCTGCTTCAAACGCTCCACCATCATTCCAGTCCCCAAGAAACCTGCAATCTCTAGTCTGAATGACTACAGGCCTGTCGCTTTGACATCTGTGGTCATGAAGTCCTTTGAACGTCTCGTGCTGGACCACCTCAAGAGTGTCACAGGTCCCCTGCTGGACCCCCTGCAGTTTGCCTACCAAGCGAACAGGTCTGCGGATGATGCAGTCAACATGGGACTGCACTTCATCCTAGAACACCTCGACAGTGCAGGGACCTACGCGAGGATCCTGTTCGTGGACTTCAGCTCAGCGTTCAACACCATCATCCCTGAACTCCTTTCAACCAAGCTTCTCCAGCTCAGCGTCTCACCTGCCATCTGCCAGTGGATTTACAGCTTTCTGACGGGCAGGACACAGCAGGTCAGGCTGGGGGAGGCCACCTCATCCACACGCAGCATCAGCACTGGGGCGCCCCAAGGTTGTGTCCTCTCTCCGCTGCTCTTCTCTCTCTACACGAACGACTGCACCTCAGCGAACCCGACTGTCAAGCTCCTGAAGTTTGCAGATGACACCACTGTCATCGGCCTCATCAAGGACGGTGACGAGTCTGCATATCGACAGGAAGCGGAGCGGCTGGAGCTGTGGTGCGGGCGACACAACCTGGAGCTGAACACGCTCAAGACGGTAGAGATGATCGTGGACTTCAGGAGGCATCCTTCGCCACAGCTGCCCCTCACGTTGTCCAGCTGCCTTGTGTCAACCGTCGAGACCTTCAAGTTCCTGGGAATTACAATCTCTCAGGACCTGAAGTGGGCGAACAACATCAACTCCGTCCTCAAAAAGGCCCAGCGGAGGATGTACTTCCTGCGGCTTCTGAGAAAGCACGGCCTGCCACCGGAGCTGCTGAGACAGTTCTACACAGCGGTCATCGAATCGGTCCTGTGTTCTTCCATCACAGTCTGGTTTGGTGCTGCTACAAAAAAGGACAAACTCCGACTGCAACGGACAATCAAAACTGCTGAAAGGATTGTCGGTAACCCCCTACCCACCATTGAGGACTTGCACGCTGCCAGAACTAAGACAAGGGCGTGCAAAATCCTCTCGGACCGTCTGCACCCCGGTCACCAGCTCTTCCAGCTCCTTCCCTCAGGTAGGCGCTACCGATCAACGCTAACTAGAACTAGTAGACATTCCAACAGCTTCTTCCCTCTTGCGATCAACTTCTTAAACACCTAACCTATAATTCCATTACAAATAGCTGGCAATTTTTTGACTTGAGTTCGTTGTCACATTTCTGTGGGGCCAATTATTTATTACTTGTGCACTCACTGTAGTTGTCTCGCCATGCTGCACTATTTGCATATACTGGCCACTCATGCCAGAGTAGCATCTGCTCCATTTGCACACTGATTGAGGAGTATCTGTAACATTTGCACAACCGACATTGTCCCAGATGATCGCACTACTTGTCACTTTAAACCGCATACACTCCTTGAAGTCTCAGCGCCCTTTGCACAATGGTCATTGCACCGGACTATTGCAATATTAGTCGTTCGAACTGCTCTAAGTGCTAGAGGACTCTGCATCTTTTTGCACAATTGTTTTTTGTCAATGTCTTTATGTCCCCAAAGTGTTCTGTAAATTGACTGTTTGTTGTACTAGAGCGGCTCCAACTACCGGAGACAAATTCCTTGTGTGTTTTGGACATACTTGGCAAATAAAGATGATTCTGATTCTGATTCTGATTCTGAATGGAAGCTGATGACGAGCCAAGCCTCAAAATATCCCCCTCGTTTTTTATTTTCATCTGTGTCCTCTTTCAGCTCAGGTCCCCATTTAGTGGGACACCATTCCAAGGCTTATGAATTCTGCTTCACAATGATTATTGGACAAGGATCCAAAAGCAACATTGCTATGATCGCTTGGCCGCCACAAGACACCGTGATATCCCCAAGGATCAATCAGAGCAAAGCTGTTTTACGTATTAAAATTAAGAATAACAGCAATCCAATCACAGCAAAGCTTATTTACATAATGACTATTAATGAGAAATCCAGCTGTCCCAATTGCCAGGCTTAAAAGTAAAATAGCTTGAAAAGGGCATCCTGGGCATTTCCAATCCAAATTATCTTGCAATCCCGATAAAAGGACATCAAAGATTAGGAAAAATATTTTTAAAAAATGATAACATGGGACCTTTAATTAAATCACGACCTTTGTTTATTAACACAAATTTGGGACTATGTGATTTAGGCCCTCCTATGCTCTGGGGCATATTGGGTAACGATTTTTCTAAAATTTACACCATCAAGCTTCTTTGACGGCTGACTGCCTGGACTTCTTTGGTCTCTCCTTCTTTATCACAAAAAAGTGTTGGTAATCTGTTACATATAAATTTTTGACGTCTCTAATCTTATCAGTCCTTCAGTTGGTCATAAATGACATGGATGACCGATGCTGAATTTTATTTACCACAAAAAATAGGAAAATCATACTGTACTTCTAAACCTTTGAGTGGGTCATGGAGCAAAAATAATCAATTCTAATAGATTCCTCTGTATTTGTAATGAAAAGCAATAATGTCATCAGGAAATCAATAAAACATCCATCCATCCATTTTCTGAGCCGCTTCTCCTCACTAGGGTCGCGGGCGTGCTGGAGCCTATCCCAGCTGTCATCGGGCAGGAGGCGGGGTACACCCTGAACTGGTTGCCAGCCAATCGCAGGGCACATAGAAACAAACAACCATCCGCACTCACATTCACACCTATGGGCAATTTAGAGTCTCCAATTTATGCATGTTCTAGGGATGTGGGAGGAAACCGGAGTGCCCGGAGAAAACCCACGCAGGCACGGTGAGAACATGCAAACTCCACACAGGCGGGGCCGGGGATTGAACCCGGGTCCTCAGAACTGTGAGGCTGACGCTCTAACCAGTCGGCCACCATCAATAAAACAATATGACAAAAAATGCAATGTCATCTGTTTGATTTTTTTCAACATTTTGAAAATGCATGGTTTTAATCAGTGATATAAATTAAAACATTATAATGTGAAGTTTTATAGTTAAGGAATTGATCTTTTCCTGGTCTGCTGCCATACAAGGCTATGTTTATGTACTTTGCTTTCACACTGCTGAATGTACAAAAGCTACTTTACTGTGACACTGTGAAGCTCACTCTTTGTATTTACTGTTGATGTGCGTACCTCACTTTGTGTGTGTGCCTTTATCATCTCAAACATTCATACTTTCTACTAAATGGAGAAACTTGTTAGAAATGAATGAAGGTGGATATGCGCTGACCTCCATGCAGTGGTGAGGGCGGCGATGCAAGGTCTATAGGGGTCAAACAATATACTGTAGATGCACTGAAAATTTTATTTATTTTTTTCCTTTTCTCTAATAGCTTGTCAGGTATTTCTTACAGGTTTACCAGCTGGACTAAAAGTCATGAAATGAAATGAAAATAGAGTTTTGTGCTGAAAGACAATTTGAATGTCCATGCAAAGGTTTAAGTAAATCTGTTAACATTTCTAAACTATATTTAAAAGTAGGGCGGCTCGGTTCTAAGGACCCAGTCAAATCCGGCCTCGCCTGTGTGCTTGCATGGTCTCCCCGTGCCTACGTGGGTTTTCTCCGGGTACTCCGGTATCCTCCCACATCGCAAAAACATGCATGGTAGGTTAATTGAAGACTCTAAATTTTCCATGTGTGAATGTGAGTGCGAATGCCCGTCTGTTTATATGTGCCCTGCGATTGGCTGGGGACCAGTTTAGGGTGTACCTCGCCTCTCGCCCACAGTCAGCTGGGATAGGCTCCAGCACGCCTGCGGCCCGAGTGAGGATAAATGGTACAGAAAATAAATGAATTTGAAGGTAGGCTACTGTCAATAGCAAACGATGACACTGAGGAAGCCTTAAATAATTTTGCAGGCATTTCAGAACAAGAGGTATATACATTATATACTGTATATAGTGCTTAAAATGCTAAAAATGAATTTTGAACTTCAGAAACCTGTGAACAAACCTTATTCTTGAGCATGCCAAACTATTATATGAGCATGCATTAGTTTTGTAGAGAAAGCATATAGCAGTAATGTCAGCCTCTCCAGCCATTCTATCACTTCAAGCATTTGACCACACCAGGAAGTAAGCGATGCAACTGAATAATGTATTACACGCAGTGAAAATGGAAGAAAGGTATTCAGTGCTTTTTTGGGGCAGTTTTGAGCCTGTTGTCACATAATATGCAAAGCAGACGTGGTGCATCAGAATCAGCTCTATGGTAGAGATAAACCCGTTTTTAAGTAGGACTGATATTATTGTCTTGTAAATGCTGCTTTCTTTTTCTTCTGTCTGATCATTTGGCTTTATCCCCTTTCCCAAAAAGCTCACTAAATGCATTTGTTTTTTTTTTAAATAATTTTTGCTAGCTTGTAGGCTTACTATTTTAGTACCAAATCACTTGATCAAGACAAGCAGTTTGACGTGAAGAGCAGCAGAGGCAGATACACATTCTTTTCAAATTCCAATAATCGCGAACATAATTTTTGTTCAGTCTCTCTGTTCGAGCCGGTACAAAACGTCCAACGGACCGGATCTGGCAGGCTTAAATCCCAGCAGTGATGAGTGCTGATGAGGAACAGGTGCGCAGGTGAGAGGGTGGTGGTGAACAGAGAGAGAGAGGGGAAGGTGAGGCACCAAGTGCCACTCAAATTCCCAAGAAGGAACTGCAGGTGACAGACTATGACAGTACCCGCCCACCCCCACCCCCACCCCCAACGGATGTTGGCATCCTACCAGGCTTCTCAGGGTGCGCAGCATAAAAGTCCCTAATCAAGGAGTCATCCAGAATGAGCTTGCGAGAGATCCAGGAGCGCTCCTCCGACGGGGGGGGGGTGCTAAGGTTGCTGGTGAAGATGGGTTTTAGCAGAGAAACATGGAATGTCGGGTGGATCTTGAGCGATTGGGGGAGCTGCAATTGAACTGATGCGGGATTGATGATCGGAAAGGGTACCAATTAATCGCGGAGTGATCTCACAGGATTCTGTTTGGAGCGGGAAGTCACAGGAGGAGAGCCACACCAGCTGACCCACCTTGTATTCTATTGTGGGAGAGCGTCGAAGATCTGCCAGATGCTTATTTCTCTCGACAGACCGAGATAGAGCCGCCTTGATGTCCTTCCACACGGCCTGGACCCTTGGCAGATGATCCCTCACCGCAGGAACCGCCACCGTATGCTCCTGTTCCTTAAACAATGGAGGCTGGAAACCGTAACGTGCCATGAAAGGAGACATACCTGTGGCGTACCTGGTGAGGGAGTGGGATTGGGATTACGTGAGGTAACGCAGCAAAGAGCTGACTCAAGATTCTGATTTGCCCGCTCCGATTGGCCATTGGACTGTGGATGATATCCAGAAGACAGACTGGCTGCTGCACTAGTTTTACAGAACTCCTTCCAAACCTGGGAGGAGAATTATGGACCTCGGTCCGAGACGATTTTCAAAGGAATTCTGTGGAGTTTAAAAACCTGATTCACAAGGAGGTTAGCGGTTTCAAAAAGCAGCGGGCAATTTGGGAAGCGGTACATAGTGAACACACTTGGAGAACCGGTCAATAATGGTGAGGATGACATTGTTACCTTCAGATTGGGGTAGGCCAGTGACGAAGTCCAGGGAGATGTGAGACCTAGGGCGGCTCGGAATGGGTAAGGGGCGCAGCAGACCAGCTGGGGGTTGATGTGAAGCCTTGCCTCTGGCATAGACTGAGCAGGCAAGGACGAATTCCCGGGTGCCTTTAACCAGGCTGGGCAACCAGAAGTGTTGTTGAATGAATTGGATGGTGTGGGTGATTCCGGGTGGCAGGTAAGCTTAGAATTGTGGGCCCACTGGAGGACGTCAGAGCATGCAGAATTGGGCACGAACAGCCAATTAGGAGGTCCGGTCTTGGATCCGGTTGTGACTTCTGAGCCTCCTTAACCACCCGTTCAATCTCCCACGTGGCCGTCCCAACAAAGCAAGAGGCAGGAAGGATGGGCTCTGGTTCACTTGGGCTTGAAGGGGGGAAATGGAGGCAAGAGAGGGCATCAGGCTTGCCGTTACGGGAACCAGGGCAGAAGGAGAGGCTGAAATTAAATCTTTTGAGGAATAGCGCCCAACAAGCTTGACGAGGATTCAACCGTTTAGCGGAACGGAGGTAAGCAAGATTTTTATGGTCGGTCCAGATGATGAAGGGAGTAACGTTCCCCTTCAACCAATGCTTCCATTCTTCTAAAGCCAGGCAATGGCTAACAGTTCCTGATTTCCAAAGTCATAGTTCCGACTGAGAGAGGCGACGGGAAAAGAGGGCGTAGGGATGAAGAAAATACCACGAAGGATATCGTTGGTAAAGGTTTGGAACACAGCGGTGTTCACACACCCAAAGGGCATGACAAGATACTCAAAATGTCCAAGAGGTGTATTGAAGGCGGTTTTCCATTCATCCCAATCCTTAATGCGAATAAGATGGTAGGCGTTGCGCAGTTCCAACTTGGTGAATATTTGGGCGTCACAGAGGAAAGAAGGGTCTATGAGAGGCAGTGGCGCGTTGTTTTTCACGGTAATGTCTCGGACTCGGACGTCAATACGGACTCGGACGTCAATACAGGGGCGTAGAGTGGTGTCTTTTTTAATCAACAAAGAAAAATCCGAAAGAAGAAGAGGGGCAGATAACTCTGGAGGCAAGGGAGTCACGGATATAGTTTTCCATGGCTTCCTTTTCTGGGCGGAAAGTTTTGAGGGGAGAGGGGCTCCAGGCAGAAGGTCAATGGCGCAGTCATAGCGGCAGTGGTGGGGGGGGGTGGGTAAATGAGATGGCAAGGTCTTTACAGAAGACAGGAGAGATGTTGTGGTAATCTTCCAGAACCCGAGAGAGATCAATAGGTGTGGCAGGTGACTGAGGTTTGCTGGAAGGTGGAACAGCGGAGAGAATACACTGGGAGTGGCAGAATGGACTCCAACCGATGATTGACAGGTGGGTCCAACCAATGGTGGGGTTGTGTTTTTTGAGCCAAGGGATTCCGAGAACTAATGGGGTATCAGGGGAAGGAATGACAAAAAGTTGGATGTTTTCACAGTGATTACCTGAGATAAATAGAGTGAACAGAGCTGTTCGAGTCGCCAATCCAGGGCTGTAACCTTTTTAGGAGAATGGAGGGGTTCGAGGGAAAGCTGGAGCTGACATGTCAAACCCTCATGGCTAAAGTTGTCATCTGCATCGGAGTCAATGATGGCTGTGATAGGGGTGTTGTGATCTGGGCTAAGGATACACGAAGAAATGGTCATACGGGAAGGAGAGCTAGAAGAGGTGTTGGTGTTGATGTTGGCGAGAGCGCCATGGTGAGCCTGGTCTCATAGTTAACTTTAAAGAGCAGGTGGCGATGAAATGATCTGGCTGTCCACAATAAATACACGAATACACAAACGTTGGTTAACACGGTGCTGACGTTCCTCAAGGTATAATTTGGTCTTGCCGAGTTGCATAGGCTTCTCAGCAGCGTGATGTGATGAGGAGGTGGCCGGGAGCTCGGAATGCGGAGCGGAGTCCGCGGAGGGGACCAAGCTATGTGCAACATCCTCTCTCTCTCTCTCTCTCTCTCCCTCTCTCTCTCTCTCTCTCTCTCTCTCTCTCGCGTAATCGATTGTCCAGTTTAATCATTAGCGTTATTAATTCCTCGAGTGAGGAGGGCTCGTCCTTAAGCTCCTCTGAAAGTCCATTATAAAAAATCCCCTTCAGTGCGGCGTCATCCCACCTGCATTCACCCACGAGGTGCCGGAATGCATCTGGGAGAATATGAGGGAAACTTGTTGAGCGAGGTTGTGGATGGAGTCCATAATCTTGCAGGGAACTTTGTCCTGTCTGTCAATGTGGGCGCTTTAGAGGCTGAACGCTTTCCTCAATGCTCCCGGGTTTTCTGAGTCCATTTTTGGGGTCAGAGTATTCTTTCACGATCGGTGATTATGTGATATTGAATTTGATCCAACAGCAGGCAGAAGGGGAGGAAGTAACTGAGAATGGTTTATTGAAGGATATCTCGGAGGCTGGATGTTCAAGGAGTAAGGGTGGTTTGCCGAAGCAGGGAACATGCAAGGAACGGGAGGGGTGGTGGCAGGAGGAAGTGCTTGTCGGCGTGGCTGGGACAGACAGCGAGGCAGGTGACAAGGAAGGAGCACTGGAGGAGCAAAAGAACACAATGGGGTAAGCGCAATCGCAGTATATTCATTCATGTCACTTACGATCACTCACTCACTTATGATCACTTACGAGTAACTTACAAGAATTGTCATGAGAGTTGGCCGGTGTCCCATGGGTGTACGTCAATACTCTGGTGTCTAACTCTTGGATCTGGCAGGCTTAAATACCGGCAGTGATGAGTGCTGATGAGGAACAGGTGCGCAGGTGAGAGGGTGGTGGTGAATGGAGAGAGAGAGAGGGGAAGGTGAGGCACCAAGCGCCACCCAAGTTCCCAAAAAGGAACTGCAGGTGGCAGACTATGACGCTCCATCTTTAAACAAAGCTTTTCCATGGGTGCAAAAGAAAAGGAGTACGCCAGAATGCACTGCGAAACAGTGATCTCGTAGTTTGACATCTAAGTGAACTATGGCAAATTCACTCAAAGTATATACGAATGCCCCGGTAGGTTTTGCAAAACAAATGTTTGGTGGCATTGATGTTGCATTTATGCATGACAATAGTTCAACCACAACACAACACAAAAAGTGGAAGCAGTGGGCACAAAAGCTAGTTGCGAATGGGCCTTAAGAAGCCAGTGTGCTCTCTCTCTGCTTGTGAGTTATCTCTGTGTACATCCTGCAATAGTCTACAAACATGCACTATATGTTTGGTTCATTGAAGACATAAGATGTAAATGTGATGGATTGAATCTCAGTATTGCATTGCATATGGGCACTTACGCAAGTTTGTGATTTGCAGACATGAATGAATATACTGTTTGTATGGATATGTAAACATAATCAATGTGTGCAATGTGTTTAATATATTTTTTAAACTAATGTATGATGTATTTTGGATGCTTTCGAAGTCACTTACCTGCAAATGCTTTATATGTATGAGGTGCAACAATGAACAAGACTGGCAGCTATTCTAATGACTCTGCCAACTGGCAAACTGCTTACTGTGTTGTGCAACATCTCTCCCTACTATTGTGTTATAATATTTGTTCATATCTCTCACTCTGTGCCTGTTCAGGCTTTTTGTGTATCACACTACTGTCACTGTTTGTCAAGACTTAGAGTGACACAAGCGCTTGAAAAGTGACTGTGAGGAGACGGAGGATGGAGTTCAATGACAAAGGCTGCTGAGAACATTGACAAAGTGAACAATCTGGTGTGGAGTGACTCAGCCTGAGCAGGAAGTGCAGACCATATTTGTGCAGGAGCTGTGGATGCAGAAGATGTGAGCTAAGATGGTGTACAAGCTTTGGGCGGACGATCAGAAGGTCAGAAGTCCATGTTTGTCAAGACTTGCTGGAGAAGATCTGGGAAGAAAAGAGGCACACACTCTGTTGTGCGTTTCCAAATCTTTTTTATTTTGCTCCATGTTTGTGTTTGTGCATCTACCACTTGTGTGTGATAGCAAAACACACGAAAGCTGGAAAAAGAATGAAGAGAGAGAGAAGTGATCAATATTATGACAGAATAGTGCCAGAATGTTGAGTCTAGCTGCCGTTGTCTTTTTTTGTTTATCACACCGCATTTGTAATGGAAGATTATCAAAAAATTGTGAAGGTATTTTGTTTGAACACGTTAAATGAAATCTATGACATGTAGACATATTTCATTTCTCATTTAAATCACTGTCAGCACGTCTTGTTTGCTATACTGTATATCCACACAACTTTGCTTTTCCCAATAACCTGTAAAAGTTCACAGAGAGTGTTTTGTATTGGTTTAGTGTAAATTTTACCCCTGAACTGTTGATGCAGAAAGTATCTGAAAGAGGATTTAGGGGAATTGACCTCAGCATGTGGAGTCACACCAACCAACTCTGTACTAAGTACTTATCTCCTGTTTACATTGTTGAAGAATTCAGGAAAAAAACTATGGTTATATATGTCACAGCAAAGACCAGACTTCTATATCTCTTCTGCAATTTTAGATGTCACACTTGTTTCGAATTCCTTGTGCATCAGCTGAGGTTCACAGAAAGCGAACAGTCCGGTGGTCATCATTCCTGAGTAGAGGACAACTCACCAGTGACCAATTAGGTAAGACATAGCAAAGCTGCACGAGGGTGGATAAAGGCCTATAATTGGCTGTGAAGACCCAGTGTGGCCAGGGTTTTGTTACTGTGAAGACCTGAGAGAGGACAGCAATACCATTAATATCAAAGTGTGCCTTGCTTTTGCACCTCCTGAACTCCCGAACCAAACAAAAATACAGCAACAAGAGCTGATAAGTCACAGAAGACCCACATTTGAGCTTTATATGGACTTTATGTTATGTTTACAGTGAATGTGTCAACTAACTTTAATTTATGTAATGAATTTGTGCAAGTAGTACAAATAAAAACACACCCAAGGTACAATATTTTGTATAGTTAATTGCTCACACTTCACCCACTACAACAAGTTGAGTGTGTGAAAAAGAGCAGAAGGAATGTAGATTTAATAATGTATGCCAATTTAATTTTTGTACAAGATTATTGTTTACTGTCTTATCACAGCCAACGTTATAAAAAGCCATCATGTCACCTGTCAGTGTTAATCTAAGATAAAGTTGCACATGCATTTAGGGGACCAGGATACTATTAACACCACATTTCATCCCAAATGAGTTTTTATTAAAATGAACGGCTAATTAAATTCCACAATGAGGCTCTAGTGAACAATGCAAGACAGTGGCTACTTTGATCCCCCTCCCACCCTCTTGTTTAAAGTAATTACGCTGGTCTGACATGAGTGAGCACACTGTCTGAGACCCTTCTAATGAGTTAAGCAAGAAAAATCGCCACAGTTGCCTTTGGTGGCAGCAGCTAATTGCCTGGACACGTCAAGCCACCACTAATGCTAAAATGTGGATCTCTTTATACAGTTTTTGTTTTTTTATCACACCGGTTAATGTCACATCAGACCATGGTCCCGTTTGGAATACGGGTAAGAAAAGAAGGCCAAAGTATGTTTACTTTAAAATACAATCCATGGTCTCATTGTTTTAACGTGCTGTAGTATGCTGATAATGTCCACAACAGGAGATAAATTAAAAGCAGCTTCTTACAATACAGAGAATTATTGATGGGCAAGTAAAGTGTCTGTTAATGGATGAACAGGCCACTGCGTACTCGAGCAGTTAATTGAAGTAGCCCTCAAAGCACAGTAATAGCATTAAATACATTTAGGATGGTAAGTGAAACTAAATGTCAATAAATATTTCAAAATGTAACATGAATAATAATTATCTTAAAAAACGTTGACTTGGATAATCCAAATACACCAGTTTTATGATTCAGTAATGACATGTCAGCTTGCCTGCAGGCTGAAATATCTAAAGAAATATATAATATGACTAAAAATGTCACAGCAACTCTGTCACTCATTCCATCTTGCACACATCCATGCACAAATACAAACTCAGTACTATAGAACTATGCTATTATATCAACAAACATGTTGACATCTTCAATGCTGGCACTAACATTTGAAAATGTTTCTGGACCCCTAAAACAAGAAAATCAGTGAGACAGCACATAATTATTCATGTTTCACTTAACCTTTAACATGCAGTCCCATACAGTGCCCTAGCCGCATATTGCTACCAGATTATTATGAGAATGGATAGGCATTTGTCCTTGTTTACGTGCACTGCTAAAGCATCCTTGGCCATGCTTGCTTACACTCCACATGAATAGCATTCCCAGGACCCCGGAGGCTCCCAACTTCTCCTGAGACCTTTAAGTGTTTGTCGACAGAGTAACAGACTTTGGCTTGTTTAGCTTTCTCCACTGTCTAAAATTTAAAAGGTCACTCACAATTCCTTTGCCAGTCGTACCCCCTTGAAAGAGAAAGGGGGGAAAAAACACAACGTCAGGAAAATGCTCTTACGACGGACCCCGAGAGTTCTGGGTGAAAAGAATTTAATCCCTGCTGCCACAGTTACCAAGTTTACCAACATGTCTCTATGTTTCGAAATTACAAAATGTTAGCAATGTGTGCCCTCTCAGCTAGCGAGGCAAACAAAGAAGAGGGGCCAAACATACCTTGCTGGGTAGATTAAAAGAAAGAATAATTACTATAAATGTCTTTGGTTGACATAAAAAGAGCCAAAAGATTTAGATAACATTCTCCATATGGTAAATGTGGGAGCCTGCTTGTCAGTGTCACAACATGGGGGTAACGTAATACAATAGAATTAACCTGCACGACATGAATTATTCCCCTTGTTACTGCAATCGAGCAGCATGCACCCCTTGATTTGCGGTCCCTATTGTTGCTGTGGTGCTGCTCATTATTATGGGGTGTCTGGTTCAGGCCATCAGAGAGGATCTTGCTCCTGAGGTCTCTGTGGAAATCGGCAAGCCATCTCACTGCTTAGCAACCAAGCCCTGGGGCCTGCTTTGCAAAGCTTAATTCCAATGAGAATGGCATGCACAGGATTGGCCAGACTCCACACAGCCTCCACGACCTCCACGCCTCCCGCTTTCTGATTCACTAGAACAGACAGTCACTAGCCCACCCTTCTTTGCTGTTGTTTCTGACTTAGCGTGTCATCTGTTCTCTTAATATCTTTATCTACGTTGTCCCACTTTTTCTTTTCCTTTCAGCATGTCCTGTTTGTGGTCGCCACAGCGTGTCATGATTTCTCATGCAAGCCTATCTCCTGCATCCACCTCTCTAACACCAACTGCCCTCATGTTTTCCCTCACTACATCTATCAACCTTCTCTTTGGTCTTCCTCGAGCTCTCTTACCTGGCAGCTCCTTCCTCATCATCCTTCTATCAATATACTCACTATCTTTCTTCTGGACATGTCCAACTATCAAAGTCGGCTCTCTTTAACATTGTCTCCAAAACATCTTAACCGTGGCCGTCCCTCTGATGAGATGATTTGTAATCCTATCCAACCTGGTCACTTCTAGAGAGAACCTCAACATCTTCATTTCTGCCACCTCCAGCTCTGCTTCCTGTTTTCTCTTCAGTGCCACTGTCTCTAATCCGTTCATCATTGCTGGCCTCAGCACTGTTTTATAAACTTTGCCCTTCATCCCGGCCAATACTCTTCAGTCACATAACACACCTGACACCTTCCTCCACCCGTTCCAACCTGGTTGGACCTATTTCTTCACTTCCTTACCACACTCACCATTGCTCTTGACTGTTGACCCCAAGTATTTAAAGTCCTCCACCCTCGCTATCTCTTCTCCCTGGAGCCTCACTCGTTACCCTCCGCCCCTCTCATTCATGCACATGTATTCTATTTGACTTTAGCTAATCATCATTCCTCTCCTTTCCAGTGCATGCCTCCACCTCTTCCCCCACCTGCTCCCTGCTTTCACTGCAGATCACAATGTCATCTGCGAACATCATGGTCCATGGGGATTCCAGTCTGACCTCATCTGTCAGCCTATCCATCACCACTGCAAACAGGAAGGGGCTCAGGGCTGATCCCTGATGCAGTCCCACCTCCACTTTAAATTCCTCTGTCACACCTACAGCACACCTCACCACTGTTCTGCTGCCCTCATACATGTCCTGTACTATTCTAACATACTTCTCTGCAACTCGAGACTTCCGCATGCAGTACCACAGTTCCTCTCTGGGTACTCTGTCATAAGCTTTCTCTAGATCTACAAAGACACAAGGTAGCTCCTTCTGACCTCTGTACTTCTCCAGCAACACCGTCACGGCAAATAATGCATCTGTGGTACTCTTTCTAGGCATTAAACCATACTGTTGCTCACAAATACTCACTCCCTATCCTGAGTCTAGCCTCCACTACTCTTTCCCATAATTTTATTGTGTGGCTCATCAACTTTATTCCTCTATAGATCCCACAGCTCTGCACATCATCCTTGTTCTTAAAAATGGGCACCAACACACTTTTCCTCCATTCCTCAGAGATCTTCTCATCCGCTAGAATTCTTTTGAACAAGCTGGTCAAAAACTCAACAGGTACCTCTCCTAGATGCTTCCATACCTCCAGAGGAATGTCAACAGGACCATATACCTTTCTATTTTTCAGCCTCTTTGGTGCCTTTCTCACTTTCCCCTTACTAATCATTGCTACTTCCTGGTCCACCTCTTCTACTCTTCCTTCCCTCTCATTTTCATCAACTGCTCAAAGTATTGATCTCCATCTATCCAAAGTATTATTCTCCATTTCGGACGGGTGTGTGTGTGGGGGGGGAGGACGGGGGTGGGGGGGGGGGATTGGGGGGGGATTGGGGGTTCATCTGATATCGCCACTGAAGCACTTTTTCTAGGCCATATACACCCATATTACTATACAGTAGGTGTTTTTTGTGGCCTAAAACTCTCAGTACAGTACAAAGTTACTTTAAATACAAGTAATAAAAATCTTGAAAATGTTTGAAAGTTTCACATTTTATCCAAACTTACCACACCGGTGTACTTGGTCATGGAGTCATTGTTGACGAACAGTACTCATCATAGGCGAGTCGCGAGGAATTAATGTGCTTCCTAGTTCCAAATCTGTTGCCAAAGTCGAACGGCGTGAAAAAATTGTTACTGTACCAAAAACAGCATGTTCCGGACTCCAGAGACTTGTGTATTTTTTATTCGTCAGTCAACACTGCCGCCATGCTGCTCTCGCTCTTTCTCTCTCTCTCTCTCTCTCTCTCTCTCTCTCTCTCTCTCTCTCTCTCTCTCTCTCTCTCTCTCGCTCTCTCTCTCTGTCACTCTCTCTTTGAATCTGTGCGCTCTATGCCCAATAGACAACAGATATAACCATCCTAACATGGCCACCACGTCAGCGCCCCACATTCAACATGGCCGCCACATAGGCATGGGTGGCACGTCTATTGGAATTGGGTCTAAACATATTCTATATCTGTGACCCAGAAATTCGTAAGCCCCATTCCCTGCCTGCATTGTGCCAAAGCGCCAGTAAACAAAAGCGGCCAATTCTGGAACTACCAGACTTTGTCAATGGCATTTTAAGTGACAAATGAAACTATTTTTAGACAAATTTGTTTACAGTCTCGACTGTCCGTTTTACCTGGTATCCATTATAGCGGGGTCAGTTTTATCAAGGTACCACTGTGTGTCTGTGTGTGTGTGTGTGCGTCTGTGTGTGTATTAGAACAACAGAGTTAAATAAAAATGTTAGACGAGACAGATTAGTAGTATTTTGTGTGTTTGTACAAAATAGGCAGTGTGATTAACATTTTAATGAGCTAGTCACTGGAATAAACCAGCCATGTTCATTCAAGAACTCTTGACGCTCTGGTGCTTGCTGTAAACATACTTTGCATTAGGGTGATATGGTAGGATTGAACTGTTTCAGTGATAAGCAAAGTTTTTGTTCCACACAACCACGCTTTTCTCCGCACTTCTATCGGGCAGCTTTTTCAAAATAAGCTTTCCATTTAGCCGAGTATTGCACTCTTCATACTTCATCACATCGTTAGCCCAATGTAATGTTCTGGTGCCTTGGCGTCACTTGTGCATCAATGCTATCAGTGTGCCAAATGTTAGCCATTCCTGCTCAAGGCTTATGACTGTAGTTGAGAGCACAGTGGCGCTCTACCTGTTACTGCAAGGGTGAAGTAAAGGATACCTGGATTTCAGGGATAGTAAACATTTTCCCTCCAGCGCGGGAATGAGTGGACTGCAGTTGTGGTTTCCTATTTGGAGCTCTTATTGTTCACATGAAACATGCACACACTTCCTTCATACTTAGCATTCACGCTTCCTTACTCTCTTTCTCACTCGACCCTTAACGGGGCTGGACAGTGCATGCACACAAATTGCAGGACATTGAAATGAAGGCAAAAGCACAAAAGTTTGTATAGCCTGGAATGCCGAAATAAAATGTGAATAAATACCTTAGTGGAAAGGAGGATGGCAGCGAAGAATAAAATAACATAAAATAAAATAATAAAAACTAGACAATAAATAAGCATACAACATGTAAGTACACTAGTAATAATAGTACTAAAAGTAATAAAAGTCCTGTGATGAACATTTAACTTGTTAAAAAATGTTTAATTGTTCCTGTAGCGGTTGCTGTTTGTTCATATCCTGCAGTACCGGCGACCAGACTGCATGGGGGAGAAGAGATGATATCCTGGGTAGTTGATGTCTTTGATAACAGTGGGTTACAAAAAAAAAAAAAAAAAATGTAAGTTGTTATTATAAGATGTTTTTTCAACTGATTTAAGACAAATACGCAGTTTCAGTTTGAAATAATATTTATATCATTGCACTTTTTTGCAACAAAAATTACAAAAGGGAACTTGGTGCATATTTTGTAGCTTCATGGGAATTTGAAATTATGATTTTGTTATACTTAATTATTATTACTAATTATTTACTACTAATAATTGTTAACTCCATTATTAAGTCCCACCACTAGCTTTTATTTATCTTAATCACAGATAACATGACGTGTATACTGTATAATTAGTACAGATAATGACAACATTGATATCAGTTTGAACAATCATTGATGATCTGTTCTGCAATTATTTAATGTTATATGATTTAGTGTTGGATTCATATTATCAACGATGATGATAATATAAGTTCAGAGGTCTGTAAATGTGAGAGGGCATTGATGAAATATTGAGTTGACTCACCTTTGTGTCAAGATTAAAACTAATCTACAAACAAAGTTTATGAATAAATACATTTCATTAGAGCACAAATAACACATCTGGTTGAATGAGTCAGGATTGTATTTTATATGAAGGGGAATTAAATGCTTGGATTCATCACGTCATCAGTTAAGTCACCACTTTTCATTTCCTCCAAAATGTGTATACGACAGGTCCAGAGTGAGTGTCCCATTCTAGAACCTTGGTGTTAAAAGTGATGCACGCTACTTTCAGGCCCCATTTTTTTGTGTGTGGCCTGCTCGCCATCACCATGATAGTCAGCCTAACCCTTATCCTGTCTACCATCAATCTGCTCACACTTTCCTCTCAGTAAGCCCCCATTTTAATTTTCTCACTGTCACTTGGTCCTTTGCTTCCTTTTTTCTCTCTTTTTGTTCTGTGGTTCTGTTCCTCCCATTGAGACCCCACATCCACAACCCACAAGTCAATTTTTTTTAGTGTCTGATTTTTTTTCTGAATTAGATAGCCTTAATTAACTAGCCTCCTCATTGACTCAGAATCTTATGTTGACTTTCTCCAGTTACAGTCAGTTTTTGTCTCTTCACCACTTTGTCCTGTGCCCGTATTATCACCACCTCGTTCAATTAGCTCACAATGGCCCATGCCAGACACTTTACCTACTTTGGTGCAAGTCTGTTTTTACTTGTCCCCCTACAGCCATCAGACTTCTCTGAATTAACTTTGCAGGGGCTTTACGGAAAATTCACTTTTTAATTGCTTGTATGCAAATTGTTGGGTCTCTAGTTTCATTTCCATCAAATGTGAAATTCAGCCAAGTAAATCTTTTGATAGCTTCTAAAATACAGTTGATACTTGGTTAATATGTATACTTGGTGTCACGGGTGGGTGTGAGGTATATTGGGCGGCGTGTCCACTGCATGCGCTACATACACAGATCCACACACGAACTGACAATTGTAGTTCAGCAACTTGCTGGTGAAGTGCTGCCTCCACGAGGGAAATCGTGGAGAAATCGTGGGGGCTCACGTGCTTCGTAGGGTTATGTTCATTGCTTTTTTTAAATTCCGGGCGAAACGTGGTCCACCCCGAGTTATAATGTTAGCAAAACTCATACTTGCCATTGGCCGAGCAATATACAGGGCAGGCTAATGAAACTGAAACAGGGCTGTCCTCTTAAAACAGGCTAATTTCAGCAAGACAAAAAGAACGGTGTGTGTAAAGCGAGGCATTTTACACAACATACTATAAATAATGAGAAAAGGAGAGAAATGGAAAGCGACTGGCAACATGGAGTACCTGGCACAGCATTTAACATCTTCACCCATGGCAGATCAATTACCTGAAAGTAATTGCAATAACTCCATAGCACTGCAGTCATGCTTGACAGTTTCCAGACCAGGTTCAGTAATTGCAGGTTCATATATGCAACAGCAAAGGGTGCGGGCAGAACAGGTAGGCTATGACTTTCACAGCAGAACAGTGAATTGCTAATGCAATAAGAGGCCTCAGTTATGAGTGGATTTGCAGATAGCAAATTGGTGTAAATGCCACACAGCCAGGGATAGTATTGCACAGGTTAAAACACTGAAAAGGAAAGAGGGAGAGGAGAGAAGGGATTACATATTGAACGGAATTTATGTCCGAATGTCTCATCGTAATAGCAGGATATAGCATTCTAGTGAAATGCAATTGGTAACAGCTTTTGCTCAGTCATCCACATGGCAACTGGCAATCATCTTCAACTAAACACGGAACTGAAACACTTAGTTTAATGCTGGACAAAAGGATTTGGACACTGTCATAGTCTTTCCTGCTTAGAACGAGTAGTAAGTCCGTTTATTATACACTCATAAAAATTATTCAAGCCCTTCTTTCATGCAACACATTTATTTTTTGTTTAATTTTCTCAACCAAATCTAATTAACAACTTATACATGTACTTTTTGTTAAGGTGACGTAATAGTTTTCTAATAGTTTTCGTAATAGTTTCAATTTGACACTCAAGAAGTCTAAACAATGTGTTTAATTTTAATTGGGGCCGGTCAAAACTCTGGGACCGCCCATTGCAACGCTCGGACACTTGTTCCTCGCGTTCTCAGCTTCCTTTCTTTTCTTTATTGACATCAGACAACTTGTGGCAGAGCAACTTCGGATAAATCCGGCTGTAATTCCCCTCCTTGGTGAATACTGGATTTAGTTGTTTATATATATATATAAAAAAAACTTTCCCAAAAGACTGCAAAGTGAGGCACATTTTTTTCCATCAGTGTAGTTGGGCATTCTGGGCTAGCTAGCAAAGCTAGCTATAAGCTATAAGATGGCCTACACTAGAATGGAGTTTGAATAGAACTACGAGTGTTTGTAGTCACTCAAACTAGTGTTTTAACACCAGAGCGTGTTCTGGAAAAAGTGTACACGAACATACAGAAGCTACAAAATTATAAGTATCCTTCACTCAATATATTTGTCTAATCTTTCGCAGTTTCATCAACAGTACCAAGGTACTGGAGGCGACCTCTCAGTGATTGTAAGTAATGGACCGCCTACTTAATACCAGCACATTATTTACAGAGTGGAGTAAGTAAATGTTTGTGTGTTGTTAAGTTTTATCATTGTCCATGCAGATCTATGGCTGCAATCTGTTTTTAAAAAATCTTGCGTCCCTCATGGCAATACAGGTAACATGTCTGTACATTGTTCCAAATTTTGCAGGTGAATGCAGAGGTTTTGCTGATCACCACCAAGCCATTACAATCAAAGATCACAGATGGATCAAGTCTTAGACAAACTGATGCAGATCTTCCAGGACAAAGCAGGAGTTAAGGGGAAAACGATCAAGCGCATTTTGGCAATGACGGATTCAGTTAGTTTATCAATCCATCCATCCATTTTCTGAGCCGCTTCTCCTCACTAGGGTCGCGGGCGCGCTGGAACCTATCCCAGCTATCATCGGGCAGGAGGCGGGGTACACCCTGAACTGGTTGCCAGCCAATTGCAGGGCACATACAAACAAACAACCATTTGCACTCACATTCACACCTACGGGCAATTTAGAGTTGTCAATCAACCTACCATGCATGTTTTTGGGATGTGGGAGGAAACCGGAGTGCCCGGAGAAAAGCCACGCAGGCACGGGGAGAACATGCAAACTCCACACAGGTTGGGCCGGGGATTGAACCCCGAACCTCAGAACTGTGAGGCAGATGCTCTAACCAGTCGGTCACCATGCCGCCTCAGTTAGTTTAAACACATCAAAAAATATTTTACTGTATTGCTGTGGGTTTTTTTTCTTCATGTTTATAGATATGGTTAAGTCTTTTCTTTTATATAGCTACACATTTAAAATATTCCACAGCTGGAAATATGTTATTTTCATAACACTAAGAAATAGATGCTACATAATCAAAGAAAAGAGGCTGTGGCATTTTCTTTTTCTGAAAAGGGAATTAAGAAAATCTGCAACTACAAGATTGCACTGCAGTGTGCCATAACAAAAGATTCCTCTTGTGAGTTGAGTGGTGCTTGGTTTACACACAAAAAGAAAAGAAAAAAAATAATACAACAGCCCTTTAACAAAAACAAAATGATGGGCAGTTTTTCTGTACAATCTATCTATCCTAATAACACAAATGTGGTTGAAATTTTGCTAAATATTCTTTTAATCTCACACCAAGACGGAAACCTGAAGAAAGTACATTTCACAATTTTTAATGCATACTTTCTTTCACAAATTTACATTTTTACAGACATATTGACAGCCCCAAAACCCACGGTTCAAACTGCTCTTATTCCAGCACCCATCGATACAGACAGATGTCTTTACTTGTCACCCATGATTTGGTGTAATGTGCTGTATAATGATATATATTGTCGTGTGATATAAAAACATCTACCGTACGATATAACCCGCTATCATTTATCAGAATCAGAATCATCTTTATTTGCCAAGTATGTCCAAAAAACACACAAGGAATTTGTCTCCGGTAATTGGAGCTGCTCTAGTACGACAACAGATATTATTACAATATATCATATTGTTATATGTATGTGTGGGGTATTGTGTTAGCTTTGTTACTACACGAAGGGTGCATCTCAAGTCTCTTAAATGCAATGTTCCTAGCTCCTCACTCCTCAAAACATTGAACCCCTCCGCCCTTGGGTGGGCGGACGGCTCCCAACTTTTGCTTGTGCCTATGAACCAAACAGCAGTTCAGAGTACCCACCCTTTTTGGAGTCCTTGGAGGAGGTGCTGGAGAGTGCTCCCACTGAGGACTCCCTCTTTCTGCTGGTGGAATTCAACGCTCACGTGGGCAATGACAGTGAGATTTGGAGGGGGGTGATTGGGAGTAACGCACACCCCAAGCCCCCCCAAACACCAGAACCCGAGTGGTGCTCTGTTGTTGGACTAATGTGCTCATTATGGAATGTATATAATAAACACCATGTTCAGACAAAAGGGTATCCGCATGTGCCCTTGGCATCAGGACACCCTAGGCCGGAGTTCAATGATCGACTTTGTGGTCGTGCCATCGAATTTGCGGCCGCATGTATTGAACACTCAGGTGAAGAGAAGGGCGGAGCTGTCAACTGATCAACACCTCGTGGTGAGTTGGCTCCAATGGTGAGGGAAGATGCCGGTTCGACCTGGCAGACCCAAACATATCATGAGGGTCTGTTGGGAATGTCTGGCAGAGTCCCCTGTCAGAAGGAGCTTCAACTCAAACCTCCAACAGAACGTCATCCACGTCCCGGGGGAGGTGGGGTACATTGAGTCCAAGTGGACCATGTTCCATGCCTGCATTGCTGAGGCGGCTGACTGGAGCTGTGGTCGAAAGGTTATCTGTGCCTGTCATGGAGGAAATCCCCAAACCCGTGAGAGGACACCAGCGCTAAGCTGAAGAAGGAGACCTATCTGGCCTTTTTGGCCTGTGGGATTATGGATACCAGCTGGCCAAGCGAAACGCAGCTTTGGTGGTCACTGAGACAAAAACTTGGGCATGGGAGGAGTTTGGTGAGGCCATGGAAAATGACTTCCGGACGGCTTTGAGGAAAATCTGGTCCACCAACAGGCCTCTCAGGATGGGGAAGCAGTGCATCACCAACACTGTTTATAATGGGGACGGTGCGCTGCTCAGGACGTTGTGAGTCGCTGGACCGAATACTTTGAGGCCTACTCAATTCCACCGACACGCCTTCCCATGAGAAGCAGAGTCTAGGGACTCTGAAGTAGGTTCTTCTATCTCTATGGTTGAGGTCACCAAGGTGGTTAAATAGCCCCTCAGTGGCAGGGACCAAGGGGTGGATGAGCTCCGCCCTGAGTTCCTAAAGGCTCTGGATTTTGTGGGGCTGTCCTGGTTGACATGCCTCTGGAACATCGGGTGGACATCGGGGACAGTGCCTTTAGATTGGTAGACCACAGTGATGGGGGACCGGAGGGTGTGTTCCAACTATAGGAGAGTCACACTCCATGGTCCTCCGTCGGACAGGGTTGGAGTGCCTTCTCCAGATCAGGAAGAAGATCCTGTCCCAAGTGGAGGAGTTCAAGTATCTTGGGGTCTTGTTCAGGAGAGAGGAAAGAATTGAGCAGGAAATCAGCAGCCAGATCGGTGCAGCGTCTGCAGTGATGCGGATTCTGTATCGTTCTGTCTGCACTAAACTGGAGTACTCTAAGCCATGAATAAATAGGTTGACTTTCCCTAAAGTGTCCCACTTGTGTGTATCTACGGAACCAAAGCCGTTCCACCTGCTTTTGTGAGCGACGTGCTGGGTATTTTACAATTTACAAAACAATTTATCGAGTCCTGCAGAAAGTCTCCATTGTATTTATAGAACGATAACTCTACTCTGACTCTGATATGCTACTGGTTAGCACCAAGACAAGACTAGTACTTTTAGTGGATAATGATTTGCTGAACCACTTCAGCAACACACACACAAATGTTGGTAAGCAATGCTGTGTGTCTGTGCACTGTGAACTCACCATGCTTTATGCGTCCCTGCTCATTTTTGTGTGTCTCAGATGCAGGATACACATCAAACGAGATGCCTGTAGTCCAATATTTACATTACATTTCCTGAGTGTGAGCTGTGAACATTGAAAACAAGGTGACATGACCTCTTTTATGGTGACACGTCCACTTTTTAGAGACTATAAAAAGTATTGTGCTGGGATTCTAAAATAAAGAGTGTTTTATGACCAAATATCTTTTTTCAAACAACTTGAACTAGGCTACAATTCAACTGGGGTTTCACCAGTCTGCATTGATTGCTCTGGAGCATTGAGACTGCACATTCTGACTTTACAGTCTTGATGTGACGTGTGCGTACATGTTAATCAGAACCAGACTGGTATAAAGGACATGCAAGTCTTACTTGAATAGAAGTTCAAGTAAGTTAACAGAAAATAACATTAATATGTTGTGTTATGTATTATGTTATGTTGCATGTTCTCCCCGTGCCTGCGTGGGTTTTCTCCGGGTAACCAGGTTTCCTCACATATCCCAAAAACATGCATGGCAGCCTTACTCTAAATCAGTGATTTCCAACCGTTATGGAGCCAAAGCACATATTTTACAATTGAAAAATCTCACAGCACACCAACAAACAAAAATGGCACACCTGAAGAGCGCTCATGGCATACTAATGTACCCCGGCATACTGGTTGAGAATCACTGCACTAAATTGTCCGTAGGTGTGAGTGTGACTGCGAATGGTTGGTTGTTGATATGTGCCCTGCGATTGGCTGGTGACCACTTCAGGGTGTATCGCGCCTCTTGCCCGAAGATAGCTGGGATAGGCTCCAGCATGCCTGCGACCCGACTGAGGATAAGCGGTACAGAAAATGGATGGATGGATGGATATTAAATGTAGGTAATTAATTATATAAGTAGTAGTAAAAGTATTAAAAAGTGAGTGGTTAGAATGTTGTTGTTTTTAATCATTTTACCGTTATTTGTATTTACTTAGATCACTTCCGTGGTGTAGTTATAGAGCTGCATGTTGGCTAATGAACGAAGTTAGGTACCACAATTTAGCCTGGCCATCATGCGCCACTAGCATCTGCTGGCTTCAGGGAGAGAGAGAGAGAGAGAGAGAGAGAGAGAGAGAGAGAGAGAGAGAGAGAGAGAGAGAGAAAGAGAGAGAGAGAGAGAGAGAGAGAGACCCCCCCACACACACACACATGCTACAGGTGCAACCATCTACAGTACCAGTACTGTAAAGACTTCCTGAGTAGCCACTGTACATCTCATTTTCTTGACCTCCTCCTATCACTATCCATCAGTACAGGTGCCGCAGTACTTTGTGTGCCACTGTTCAGGCATTAAGTCAATAAACAATTTCCTTCGGATTTTATTTGGATTAACAATAAGATGGTTAGGAGAAATGCGTCAGAATAAAAGTGGACATTTTATTTAGGAAAATGTAGAAATGTAAAAGTGAAACATACATACAGTGGGTACATAAAGTATTCAGACCCCCTTACATTTTACACTCTTTTTTTATCTTGCACCCTTCTTCGATGTGCCAGCTCAGCAACTCCGTACACCAGTTGACTAACATGCATGTGATTTGGTGGCTCATTTTCCCACATCCTGTCCTACCCTTTTACGCTGCCAGAACTAAGACAAGAGGATGTAAAATCCTCTTGGTCCCTCCACATCCTGGTCACCACCTCTTCCAGCTCCTTCCCTCAGGTAGGCGCTGCCGAACAATGCAAACTAAAACAAGCAGACATTCCAACAGCTTCTTACCTCTTTCCATTAACATCTTAAACAGTTAACTTACAATTCCATTGTAACCTGCTGCCGATTTTGTCTTGAGATTGTTGTCACATCTCTGTCGGGCCAGTTGTACATTACTCATGCAGTCACTGTAGTAGTCTCACCACTCTGCACTTTTTGCATATCTATTGTTGACCAATACTGGCCACTCATGTGCTTGAGAAGCATCTGCACCATTTGCACAATCGACATTGTCCCAGATTATCCCGCTACTAGTCACTTTAAACTGCATATATTTCTTGAAGTCTCTGCGCCCTTTTCACAATGGTCATTGCACCAGACTATTGTTTTATTAGTCATTTCAAGCTACTCTAATTGCTAAACAGCAGACTTTATCTAGAGTATAACCTGAAATGGTCACTCGTCAAGGACATGCAAAGTGTTTAACTTCTTTCATAAACAGTATAGTAAATACAGTTAAGTCAATATTTTTCTTGTCTGACACTTGGTTCTTTATAAATATAGCTACTTTGGAACACACAGTAATTTGAAACGATAGTTTACTTTCTTGTCATTATTCAATATTAATATGTACTGTATATATACACTACTCCAAAAATGTAGGGGAGCTTTAAAAATTAAAATAAAATAGAATTAACCTGAAATTCACAATAAACTTTACAGATGAACTTAATCAATCAATGAGTTTCCAAGAACGTCTACTTATTTGCCTTTCTGTGACTCTTCTAGTCTCTCTGTATCTGTTCCAGCCTGCCAATGACACTGACACTCTTAGCTGAGTAGCCACTTCCTTCTGAGAAGATCTTTTTGTTTGAAGCCTCGCAATGGGCAACAGTTGATCAATTGTTCAGCATCGTCTTGCTTTTATGATGTCAAAATGTCAACAGCATGATGAAAAGGACTTTAAATTTCAATTCTAAGTAAAACAGGAACTGTATACGTCAATTCATGGGACACCTCTTGTGAATTATGCATTCAACTTCTTGTTAGGGAACAGGATGTGCAAAGTGTACTGAAACATTGAACAGTTGGATATGTGCATTCAAAAGTTTAAAGGACAAAAGTTCACTTCTAAAGTTTATTGTGCATTTTAGCTTCATCCAAAAATTTCAAACAAAAGCCGAATATACCAAACTGTTTGCTCGTAGTGTACAGTATAAACATGAGACCATAAATGAGAAGATGCCCTTTTTCCTGAAATTGTGATTTTATTAAAATTGTAAAGATGCATCCAAAACACATCCAGCCACCCATCCATCCATTTTCAACACCGCTTATCCTGGTTTGGGTCACAGGGCGCTGGAGCCTATCCCAGCTGACTTCGGGCGAAAGGTCGGCAGTCAGTCGCAGGGCACATATAGACATGGACAACCATTCACACCCACATTCACCCCATCACTGAGTGGGAACTGAACCCACACTGCCTGCACCAAAGTCAGGCGAGTGTACCACTACACCATCAGTGACTCATCCAAAACACATACTGTAATATACTGCCCATGTGGATCACTTTACTGCAGCAATTTTGTACAAGTCCTCTGTTCCATGGCCATAACATATTTTTCTATTATTATTATTTTATGTCTGTTAGAAATTTAAACCTACTTAAAGGAAGACATGGTATACATGATAAGGTTTTACCAAAAAATCTGGAGTTTTATTTCATGAGGTCAAACAGCAGTACTATTTGAGACAGCTCATAGTGTTTTCATAGTTTAACACACAATTAGAAATTGGGCTACAGCTTCTATTTTTTTTTTTTTCTGAGATCATTTGCTGAGACAGCTGTCTTTAAAATGTAGCTTTTCCTTTCTTTGGCACTGCTAGTCCATTCATGGTCAAGTGTGCTTTGGACACGTAACATTTAAATGAAAAACATAGAATAAACACTGCTTTTGATTGATTGACACCTGCGGAATCTTGTGTCAGCAGCCTGAAGAAATATCAGTAAAAGTTCCATCAAAACGACCACACTTAGTGCTACCGCTGCACTTTAATGTGGTCTTAAGGAAACCCAAGCCAATGTGTGGTTCAGCCTGGAGAGCTGAGGGGCTTTGTGTAATTCGGCGTTCCTCCATATGTCTTGGGATGGTCCAAAACCGCAGGCCTTCACATAAGCATCAGTTCCAAAGCTGACTGCCAAGATTCAATGTGAGCAATAGTTCTGTTTTTAATCCAAGAGTGCTCCACGAGGATTTCAAGCATAGGAAAGTACTCAGAGAAAACTGTTCTATAAAGGCCTAAACCTACATGCAGTTGACCCAGCTCTCTGTTTGATAAATTTTAGTTACATATGTTGATATTATTTTATTTAGCTTAACAAAGAAATCTTGTTTATCAACTGTCCAGACAAATGCAATAATATGTATAGAATGGTTGTACAATATCCTAAAATTCTTTGCACCAAGACCCAACATGACAATTGCATGTCATGTAACAGGACTGTTAAAAGAGGGGGGTGGGTCGATGGGAGTCCACTAGGAAAAACTGTTGACCATGGAGCTAATAGGCATGGAATGATGACAGATATCATGGCGTGGACGACTTGCAATGACTGGGAAATAATTAATAAGCAGGAATGGGTTAATAGTGCATTAAGAGCCAGCAGGGAAACACCAGGAGTGTGGAGGGAGAAGCTTCTGAAGTCAGCTGTGAGTAATCAGCCCATGGCGAGACTTCAACGATTACCATAACAGAGCAATTGTACGTGAAAAATGGATAATGGTATGGACAGAGAAGTGTGGCACTGTGTGTGTGCTCAAGTGTGTGTTGTGACGGTTCTGGAGGAGGTTTCAAATACACAAATCCTACTGGCTCACTAGTTGGGGTGAGAACAAGTATATGCATAGTACTGTTTGCGAGCTAGCTTGCTAGCTAGATAGATAGATAGATAGATAGATAGATAGATAGATAGATAGATAGATAGATAGATAGATAGATAGATAGATAGATAGATAGATAGATAGATAGATAGATAGATAGATAGATAGATAGATGCCTATTAACATGGGCATGATTCTTAGATCAGTGTTTATGGACATAGAAGACATTTCACAGCTATGGCGCAACGAAAATGATAAGATTTAGGGACATGATAAAGCTGAAAATCGATATGGCCTTGGCTTTTCTTCTAACAGAGCGCATGTGACGTTTCATTTTATTTAGTATGCGGAATCCCTTTGTTGGCCTATTATCCCTCGATCAGCGTGTATTCCTCCTCTAATCATAGAGATATTTATCCTTCCGAAGACAGACTATCCAGCCACTTGAATGTTCAGTTATTATGCGAGGGCTCAACCATAATGTTCATTATAATTATGGTAACATTGTACATGCGGACTGGGACGAGTTGCGTGCACCACGTTTTACTATGGCCGACTAGGTTTCTCACCCACACCGTGACTGTTGCAAGTTTTCCGACAGTTTAAACTTCTCGCCAGGCATCCTTGGCATTCACAGCCTGAAATGTTTGCCGATCCCGCCCCCTGCTGCATTGTCTCACGTCCATCTCATTTTGTCCACAGTAGCCTGAAACAAGGCTGCCATAGTTGCCGGGAACATTGTGTAAATGTAGCCTTAAACTGCATAAGTGACACACGTTATCCAGAATGATTGAAGGGATCAAAACTAACCCAGATACATGCAGATTTACTCTGTAGATCTATAATGGTGGTCATTTCAATCTCCACAAACTCAAAATGCACACCCTTGTCTGTCCGAAGGTGATCAGTGTACTTCTATTATTCGAAAAACAAGTGCACATTGTTAGCTTGTTCACCAAAGGGCCTTGCTACGATTGTGCTACTAGAAAGTGTAGAAAGCTTAGCTAACAGGCTAGCTATATACTCCTAATTGCAAAATGTGCATTGGTCGATTACTATTTAAGGATTGTAAATGCAGGCGTACTGTTGTAACTTGCAAGTATACTTGAACTAAAGATTGAACTCACAGTTGCTCCCTCTGCCAAATCATCAGTGTACGAATGAGCTTACTTATGTCAATATACAGCTAAAATTCAGTACGCTTTTTTACATGACATAACATCACGTGACAAACATGTATATCAAGATCGCAATTTAATTAATAATGTGAAATCAAATGTGATACAATCCTTGTACAGGGCAATTGAAGCTGAGGGAGAAAAAAAATCAACTGCTTGGAACATGAATGAGAAGTTGGCTGAAGTAACTTTTAACAAAGAGAAAAATATCAATAAAGAAAACTATGTAACACTGCTGCAAATAGCTGTCCTCACCTCAACTAAATATATTTTTCTCCAATTTGCTTATTTGAGACCTGATGAGATAAGGCTGTTTTTCTCTTAGCCTGTCCAGCATCACCCACACAGTTGCATTAAGACCCCAAACACCAAGCAGGTGGCAGAGAACATTGGGTGGCCATAGATCACATTAGCAGCACGAATGGTACATTACACTTTCGTGAATTACATAAGAACATGGACAAAATGAACAGAATGTGTGGTAATATGGAGTGTCAAAGTCCCAGCCGGCTTGCATCTGTGTTTTTAGATCCAGTCTACGTGCTCTCTACACTTTCACTCTTATCGATGCAATCTAGTCAGATCTAAAACAAGAGTTGCATTTAAAAACATTGCATTGCATGATACTTGTAAGTGTGGTAAATGCTTTTCAAATATTTGTCCCATGTTTTGTTGATAGACAGAGTACCCAAAATATTAAATACATAATCTGAGTCAGCGCATGTCTACACAGCAGAAACTGGCCTTCATGTGTAAAGTTTGCAAGCTTGCGTGGGCTTCACCCGGTACTCCGGCTTACTCCCATATACGTAAAACAGTTGAAAACGAATTTGTGAAGGTGAATGTGCATGGTTCTTTGTCTATATATGCCCTGCGAGTGGCTGGCGACAAGTTCAGAGTGTACTCCGCCTTTCGCCCAACGTCAGCTGGGATGGGTTCCACCTCACACCTACTGAGGATGAGGAAATGGAAGGATGCATGGATTGCCCAGTGAGTGCGTGCGGTTGCCTGTAGGTATATGTGTGTGTGTCTGTGTGTCTAAGTGCGTGTGTGCACCCAAGTGTGTTTATGTGACGTGAGTTGGCGTTAGGCAAGACAAGAAAAAACCAGCTGACAGTATTTGTGTGTCTCCTGATCCTTGCTTCAAATTTGTGCTCCTGTAAATATATTTGTTAGTTTTAGACTTTCTGTAATACAATGTGTGGTCCATGACTGACCAAATAACCAGATGGCAAAGACATTTATGCCAACATACCCTACACACAAGAAGACACACTTGTGGGACTAAACCTCTGCAGGCCTAATTTCAGTCCTGGGCCACTGGTAGAACATTCGCCCACTGGCTGTGTCCCTCTTTGGGTGAACGTCCAGGCTCAGACAACCTGGCAGCATGTGGCCGTTGGGCCTCACAGATGCCAGCTGAAGAGCTCTGGGAGCATGAAAGGGAGTGTGTGTGGTTGTATATGTGTTGATGTCTTTGCACTCAGCTTGTGTGCGGTCTCTCCTTACTTTGGGCACCACATGGTCCAATCAGTGCATGTGAGACTAGGAAAACCCTAGTCAAAGCATCACATGCCCAGATCAAAACAAAAGCTTGTTGTTGGCCCAAAAAAAGTGGATGTGTCGACAGATGTCTAGCGCATGCCGGTCCCTTGAGTAAGCGGTTTGGAGTATCTGTCTTACCTGAGGCTGCTGTACAGCTGTCCTGTAAGCTGATCACTGTCCCTACTACAGAGTGTTTGCCCGTGAGTGTGCAGGCGTTTGTGTCTGCGTCCACTTTTACTTGTAATGCATATTGGATTCCTTGTGGAGGAGATGATGCTTTGCTGGTATCATGTCCGGCATCTCTGTAGAGATGAGACATCCTTTTGTCCTATTTTTAAGTTATTTCCAACATGTTTATTGATTGTAATGACCCTAAATATTGATTAAATTATAAACACCACCAATAATTGGGATATCAAACGTACGACCCATGGGCCAGAACCATATAGAAAACACATTCTCTGCTAGTTTTCAGTAAAAGTAACTGTTGTTGCTAATTTTGGTGGTTGCCCTGACGACCACTTTCCACTTAAATAACATTCTGAAATTGGCTGCTACTCAAAATTCGTCACTTGATATTAATGCACTTCTGAAGGCGAAAGGCCTTTTCACACTGCACTTGGCAATGCACAAGCCGCCCTCGACTTTCCCATTCACTGTGTATGTGCTGAGGGTACAGCAGCGCGGTTTGCCATGTCGCAGCGCGACGTTGCAAGTGCAGAGGGCGGCTGACGTGCCGCGGCGCGACCCTCGAATAGAAAAATGTTCTATTCTGGAGCGGTGTCTCAGTGACGTGAGAAGGATCCTCCAATCGGAGAGGGGCTGGCATCATGATTTCTGCGTGTTATTTTGGCGGACTTGTAAACGGCAAGGGGGAAATGGAGGAAGGCATAATTATTGCGGTCTCCCACTATCCTGAATTTTGGGACAAAAGCAATATAATATCCCAAGATGTCTCTGCAGAAGGCTTTCAAACTCCCTTTCAAAGGTCCCTGAAATGTGACACACGTGTGACAGAGAGAGGTGTGCTGCAACTAAAAGCGCTCTTCATGGAACTATAGCTCACAAAAGAGCTTGCCATTAATTTATGGGATATACCTATTCCCTTCTTTTTGCTGCTGCGTCACCTCCTACTCCTTAAAATAAGCAAAGTTAGGGCTTCCTTTTGGAACAATGATGAAAACTTATTGCAGAGGTAGGTTCACTCAGCGGGGACAGCCTCTTGACTTCCTTGTAGGCTGCTACAGGTATGTCAGCACTTCCAAATATGGGCATCGGCCGCTTTGGACACGCCTGGCAGCCGATGTCTCTGCGTGTTGCCGTGGGGATCTTTCATAATAAGCAAGTGCAGTGTGAAAAGGCCTTAAAAGATGCCAAATTTCAGGAGAAAATTAAGCCTATTTCATATAAAATGCCGTGACACCTTTGCACAACACTTCTGTGAAAAATAAATACCTCTTGTACAAAGATATTCAAAAGAGGTTGGTTTTTTTGGAACACTGTTTTTTTTTTAGTACGTGTTTTTATGTATACATTTACAACGTAGGCGGATAACAGCAAGCTCTTTCTGAATCGTTACCACTTCAGTTTGTATGGTGAGATGAGTCAGTTGAGGTTGTGTAAGATTTCCAGATAGGTGTGAGAAAATTATTATTAAATTTAAAATACTTGATCTGTAAATTGCACATGTGTACAGTCAATGAAAACAACAACAACTGCATAATACTGTTGAAAATGCATTTGTTTTTGTTAAGAAGTTTTAGATTGCTCATGATTTGCAATAACATTTGCAACAAGATGATCATCAATGAATGGGAACATTTTGGCCCACTTGAGATTAAAGTTTGGTGAATATGGCCCGCAAACTAAAATGAGTTTGACACCCCCTTTTATAGGCTATCAAATGCAAAAATAAATAAATAAATACATAATTACATAAAATCTTGACCCACAAATAACACGGTTTCATCATAATATTTTGGAGACCATATTTTATATCCTCCTCATCTCCCAATAAGCAGACATTGAATGTTGGAAGACTTAAAATGAATAAATGAAAAATTAAGTTGAAGGCTATGTGGTTAGCACATTTGCCTCACAGTTCTGATGTTGGGAGTTCAAATCTAGGCTCTGGCCTTTCTGTGTGGACTTTCTTGCTTGGGTTTTCTCCGGGTACTCCAGTTTCCTCCCATATTCATAAAACATGCATGTTAGGTTCAATGAAGAATTAAAATTGTCCTAAGATTTTAATGTGTCAGCTGGAATAGCCTCCAGCACACCTATGACCCTAGTGAGGATCAGTGGTATCGATGAAGAAAATTAAGTTAAACCGAGGGTGTAAAAGAAACTGAACAAGCTTGAACTTGAACCTACAGTAATTCAACTATTAAAATATTATTATATTTTAACTAGTACATTATAAAACAGAAATTATTTGAGCAAGCTGATAAAATGCTGAATAAAAAGAGATGCAAGCCGGTAAATGCAAGAGGAACGTTGAAAGACGGCAGCTAGGGCTGGCAGAAAGCAACTATTAAAAAGTACGAAGACAAGATGTCATCAAGTCAGGACAGAAGGGAGGTCTTCAACACCCCCCACACCTCGCACTCTAAACAGTGTGATAATACTTTTTAAAATGACTAAAAAGCTACACGCCTTTGGAATTACATCCCAGCTATCAGTAGCCACAAGCTTCGGTGCGAGACGGCGTGACAGGTGTACGTTTCAGCAACTTAAACAGGGAGGATTAAGCCACTAGTGGCTCCTCTTCATATGCATTCCTTATGGGAGTTAAGGCCATTTGATATGCAGGGCCAAAGGCAAGATTACCGGCTCATAGGCCCATGGAGAGAGGTGTGCTGCAACTAAAAGCCTGGATTTGAATAATTGTGGCAGGGCTTAGTGCCCGGAATCAGCACAGAACAGAACCAATGGATTATTACACACAGTCACAGACACACATACTAACTTTGAAACGCTTTGACTTGTCTGACTCAATAGCTTACAGTATCGCTGAGTGAATGTGCGTGTATGTGTGTGTGCGTGTGTATTTGTGTCATATCATTCCATAATGTAAATGCATGCCAATGCTGTTCTTCTGTGCTTGTGATTATTATTTACAGAAATGCAAGTCTGTGTGCCAAATCCTGGACAGTATCGCTAGGCCTGAGTGAGAGTAAATGTATTCATATTAAAGTGTCAATAGCAGTGCTGTATTTCCTTCTGCATGAGTATACGTATGTGCGTGCGCGCACGCGTGTGTGTGTGTGTGTGTGTTTGAATGCCAACGCCTAAACACAGCAGAGCTACTCTTCCAGCTCTGTAACTTTTGACACTGGTTGAAGGCTTAGGGGTGCTTGAGGTACCAGACACACACACACACACACACACACACACTCGCTCGCACACACATACACACAAACACACACACACACACATTTGTCAGGCTTAAAGCAATAATTTTTTATACATTTTACCAGAAAAAAGATTTTATAAATTAAAATAAAAGATTTCAACGACAACTGTTTTATTACCACATAATCAGTTTTGAAGTCTTGTTCAACAGGGCCATTTCATTATCAACACTAAATTACACTCCTTACCACGGTAGGACGTGCCAGCTATCAATTTTCAATGCCACTTGTTAGTGTGATGGGTAACTGGAGTCTATCCCAGTTGACTTTGGGCGAGAGACCAAATAAAGAAGTGGCCGACACGCAGTCACAACCCAATCAGCAAACATACGGTGCACTGATGTCGGCCCGTCATCCAAAGTTTCATCGCCCTGATGTTGCGGGGAGTAGGTTTCCTCATTGGCACTACATCACAGAGCATTTAATCGGAAATTACCACCACACAACCTCTGAACAATTAAAGCTGGAGTCCGAGCCAGTATCATTCTGCTCCCTTCACTCCACTGATCGGCTCTGTGCTGCATTCACTTGCCCAAGGTGCGTTGGAAATCCCACAACTGCATCACCCCAAAGAACAACAGGTTGTTTCAGTACATTTACTACCCAATGTGAAAAATAATCATGACTTTTAAAAATAACAACCTTGTTTATTTGTAATACAGACAGAATTCAGGTTAAGACACTTTATTTCTACAGATCTCTCGCAAAACGAGAAAAATAAAATAAATAGCCTGCGATTGGCTGGCAACCAGTTCAGGGTGTACCCTGCTTACTGCCCGATGACAGCTGGGATAGGCTCCAGCACGCCCGCGACCCTAGTGAGGAGAAGTGGCTCAGAAAATGGATGGATGGATGGATAAAATAAATAGCAATTAACATCAATAACAGCAAAACCAGGCGGCACGGCTAACAACTGGTTAGCACATCCGCCTCACAGTTCTGAGGTCCCGGGTTCAAATCCGGCCTCGCCTGTGTGGAGTTTTCATATTCCCCCCGTGCCTGCGTGGGTTTTCTCAGGGTACTCTGGTTTCCTCCCACATCCCAACAACATGCATGGTAGGTTAACTGAAGACTCTAAATCAGGGATGTCAAACTCTCAATCACTGCGATGTGCATGTTTCCCTTCTCTGCAGAAATGTAGCGTTAAAGTTTATCACATGACAACAAACTTAAATTTTGCTGAAACACTGAATCTGGAATAAACAAACGTTAATATTATAAACACGAGAAATAAAATTTGCGATAAAATACATCAGTGGTATTTGTTTTTTGTTTTGTATTTAAATAGATAACATGAATTCTTCTGTCTCTCTATGTTCTATTTATTTATCTCCAACTACCTTTCTTTTTTATGTAAAACTTTTTTCAAAGCCCAACAACAACAAAAATAAGATGTCCTTCAATAAAAAAGAAAACTTCAAACTATTAATAGTCCCTGCCTAGGAGTTGATAAAGGGCATTAAAAAAACATTAATTCAATTATGTTATATTCTTTGTTACAGCCACGTTGCTCCGCACACGACAAACAGGTCTGTCTTTTACTTTAGTGAACAGACAATCTGCCTCCCACCTGTCTTGGAAGTTAACCGTTTTCCATCTTTCGTTTGGCCATTTTTGGGAAGGGCAAGTGTAAATTTGCTCGAGGAGACTGGTAGCATAGTTGCTAACAACTGCAACAGAAAGGGAAGGGGCGCTTACTGGTCTCGACTGATGGGCCAACACACTAGCAAAGCATTCTGCAATATTTGTGGCGCATGTGCTATATACCGGCGGGCCAGCTCTAATACACATTTGGTATGGTCTTGCGGGCCAAATATAATTACATCGTGGGCCAAATTTGAGTTTGATATGTATGCTCTAAATTGCCCATAGGTGTGAATGTGAGTGCGAATGGCTGTTTGTTTAGATGTGCTGGGGACCAGTTCAGGGTGTACCCCGCCTCTCGCCCAGTCAGCTGGGATAGGCTCCAGCACGCCCGTGTCTCTAGTGAGGATAAGCGGTCTGGAAAATTAATGAATGAATGAACAACTAAATCACCACCTGACCTGATTCGTCCTCTGAGTACCTGGAGAAAGAGAGAAAAAAACTTGTGAGCACATCACTTCAATATTTCACGTCATCGTGTAAGTTAAAGTACGACGTGTTGTTGTTGGGGAAAACAGAAACGAAAGGCGAATCATTTACATAATAATATTATGATATTGCTGGCTGGTGAATCAGATACACACCGGTTGTAGTACTAGTCCGTAAAAATCATACAACAAGCTGGTCGAGTTACCTTTAATGCATGTGTAAAGCTGGCAGCCGGGATACATTTTGTGGGCTCCTTCTGGCACACTCGGTTTGTAACTACAGTAACACACGACTTCATTACCTGTGGCAACATTGTCATTTTCTGGCAATTTAATTGAAATGATAACTTACTGAAAAATGCTGGTGGCGAGCGGCGTACTGGTGCTTTGATTAATACAGCTGTGAGCAATTTGTGCAGCTGCTGTGCTAAGACTGGTAAGTTCCCGCCCATATAAGAGGGGATTGGCCAGCCGAGCGGGACGGGTATGCGTGCACAGCCCGAAAGGTCAACGTGGGTCCCTCTTCCAATGGGCTCACCACCTGTGGGAAGGGCCATAGGGGTCGGGTGCAGTGCGAGCTGGGCGGTGGCCGTAGACAGGGACCTTGGCGATGTGAACCCCGGCTACAGAAGCTGGCTCTAGGTACGTGGAATGTCACCTCTCTGACAGGTAAGGAGCCCATGCTGGTGTGTGAGGTCGAGAAGGTCCGACTAGATATAGTCGGACTCGCCTCTCGGCTCTGGTATCAGTCCTCTGCAGAGGGGTTGGACTCTCTTCCACTCTAGAGTTGCCCACAGTGAGCGGCGCCGAGCAGGTGTGGTTATACTTGCCCCCCGGCTCGATGCCTGTATGTTGGGGTTCACCCCGGTGGACGAGAGGGTAGCCTCCCTCTGCCTTCGGGTGGGGGGATGGGTCCTGACTGTAGTTTGTGCCTATGCACCAAAGAGTAGTTCAGAGTACCCACCCTTTTTGGAGTCCTTGGAGGGGGTGCTGGAGAGCGCTCCCGCTGGGGACTCCATCGTTCTGCTGGGAGACTTCAATGATGACGTGGGCAATGACATTGAGAGCTGGAAGGGGGTGATTGGGAGGAACGGCTCCCCCGATCAGAACCTGAGCGGTGTTCTGTTATTGGACCTCTGTGCTCATCATGGATTGTCCATAACGGGCACCATTTTCAAGCATAAGGGTGTCCACTCGTGCACTTGAAACCAGGAAACTCTAGGTCGCAGTACAATGATCGACATTGTGGTCGTGTCATCGGACTTACGACCGCATGTCTTGGACACTTGGGTGAAGAGAGGGGCAGAGCTGTCAACTGATCACCACCTGGTGGTGAGTTGGCTCCGATGGTGGGAGAAGTCGCCGGTCCGACGTGGCAGGCCCAAACCTATGGCCGTAAGGTGGTCAGTGCCTGTCGTGGCGGCAATTCCCGAATCCGTTGGTGGACACGGTGAGGGATGCCGTCAAGCTGAAGAAGGAGTCCTATCGGGCCCTTTTGGCCTCTGGGACTCCTGAGGCAATGATGGGTACCGGCTGGCCAAGCGGAATGCAGCTTTGGTGGTTGCTGAAGCAAAACCTCGGGTATGGGAGGAGTTTGGTGAGGCCATGGAGAAAGACTTCCGGACGGCTCAGAGGGAATTCTGGTCCACCATCCAGCATCTCAGGAGGGGGAAGCAGTGCACCATCAACACTGTGTATTGTGGGGATGGGGCGCTGCTGACCTCGACTCGGGATGTTGTAAGTTGGTGGGGAGAGTACCTCGAAGACCTCCTCAATTCCACCGACACGCCATCCCATGAGGAAGCAGAGCCGGGGTTCTCCTATCTTAAAAAGCTCCTCGGTGGCAAGGCCCCGGGGGGTGGATAATATTCACCCGGAGTTCCTAAAGGCTCTGGATGTTGTGGGGCTCTCCTGGTTGACACGCCTCTGCAACAACGCTATATATATACATTTCTGAGGACCGGGTTCAATCCCCGGCCCCGCCTGTGTGGAGTTTGCATGTTCTCCCCGTGCCTGCATGAGTTTTCTCCGGGCACTCCGGTTTCCTCCCACATCCCAAAAACATGCATTCGTTGGAGACTCTAAATTGCCCGTAGGCATGACTGTGAGTGTGAATGGTTGTTTGTTTCTATGTGCCCTGCGATTGGCTCGCAACCAGTTCAGGGTGTACCCCGCCTCCTGCCCGATGACAGCTGGGATAGGCTGCAGCACGCCCACGACCCTAGTGAGGAGAAGCGGCTCAGAAAATGGATGGATGGATATTAAAGATAATTTTGTTTTTTTAATTGCGTAGGTGTGAATGTGAGTGCGAATGGTTGTTTGTTTGTATGTGCCCTGCGATTGGCTGGCGCGATGATAGCTGGGATAGTCTCCAGCACCCTAGTGAGGAGAAGAGGCTCAGAAAATGGATGGATGTTTGTGGACCACTGTATCAAATAATTGACAAAGACGGGAATAATGTGAACTGAAAATATTTCAATACAAAACAGTAACAAAAGAAAAAATTAAACAGATAAAAGGTTAAATTGCCATTTTAGGACAGTTTTTTTTAGAACAGTACAGCTATTGTCTTTAAATTATTTCTGCATGGCCGTTCAGAAGTTGGATCAAATGTTGCTGCCTATAAATGGCACATTTCCTAGCCCTTTATCTTCTACCGCTAAAAGTGGTCTTATAGTCCAGAACAATCCACTTTGTGAGTGAATTTGTGAGGCTGTTTTATCCAATTCCTCCATTTTGGTAGCCAAGCTCTGACGTGTGTGCCAGTGTAATCGGTGTACCAGGAAGCCGTGCACTGACAATGTTCTGCATTATTTGAAATACAAAATGTGAAAAATAAAAAAAATTAACTAATACATTTTGTCGGCTCCAGCACGCCCCCGACCCTTGTGAGGATAAGCGGTACGGAAAATGGATGGATAATTAATTATAATTAATGCATTACAGCATTTTATGTAGATATATATATATATATATATGTATATATATATATATATATATATATATATATATATATACATATATATATACCCCTCTCGAGAGGACTGGTACCAGAGCCCAAGCTGTGCGTGGAGGCGAGTTCGACTATATCTCGTCAGAACTTCTTGACCTCACACACCAGCTCGGGCTCCTTCCCTGCCAGACATTCCACGTCCCCAGTGCCAGCTTCTGTAGCCCGGGATCGGATCGCCAAGGTCCCCGCCTTCGGCCACCGCCCAGCTTGCACTGCACCCGACCCCTATGTCCCCTCCCACAGGTGGTGAGCCCATGGGAAGGGGGACCCACGTTACCCTTTCGGGCTGTGCCTGGCCGGGCCCCATGGGTGCAGGCCCAGGCACCAGGCGCTCGCCTTGAAGCCCCACCTCCGGGCCTGGCTCCAGAGGGGGGCTCCGGTGACCCGTGTCCGGGCAAGGGAAACCCGAATCCATTTATTGTACTCGTCATAGGGGTTTTTGGAGCCGTGCTTTGTCTGGTCCCTCACCTAGGACCTGTTTGCCATGGGTGACCCTGCCAGGGGCATAAAGCCCCAGACAACTTAGCTCCTAGGATCATTGGGACACACAAACCCCTCCACCACGATAAGGTGACGGCTCAAGGAGGGGTATATATAAATATATATCGATATATATATCGATATACATATCTATCTATATATATATATATATATATATATATATATATATATATATATATATATATATATATATATATCTATATATATATATATCTATATATATATATATATATATATATATGTATAATAAGCAACATACCTATCTATTTAGCAATGGAGCTGACTTAGTCAATAGCAAGTCAAGCTGCCTTTTCCACTAACATTTCCAATTCCATCACTTCAAATTTCATTTTGCGCTTGCAATGATGTCCCACATTTTCAATGGTGAAAACCAATCAGAGCTATCTAAAGCGCAAAACCCTATTAAATTTTTACACCTGTTGTCAACAGCACGCACAATTTGTTAGAGTTAGTGAACACGCAATTTAGCACCTGCTACTTGGGATCATAGTAAAACATTGAATTCCTAGTAGATCACACCTAACACGTCCACCAACAGTGCACACAGTCTGTACAAGGGTGCAATTTTGCGCCCGCTATTTAGAGCTTAGAAAATCAATCCCTAAGTAATGGATTTTGTGTTATTTTAACCGCGTCTTATGAAAGCTACTCTTGACTTATGCATGAGTCAGGTTGGAGGGAACATCTAAACTGTGAACGTCAGCATTGGCTTCATCAGTAACACAGAAAAAAATATGCAAGAAAAAAGAATTGCTGGGAGGCAATATGAACTGTCAAATAGTGCATGCAAAGCTGAAACCTCAACAAACGCAAAATAGCCAAGTGTGTCCTCACTTTTTAAATGGTGTGACCGACACTTTGAATGAAGGCAGCATCAACACCTGCTGCCGCATTTCAGCCAAGGATAGTTGAGGAGTCAAGATGGCAAACATCAATTGTAACACCCCAACACACACACACACACGTGCGCACTCACACACACACAGACACACACGCACACACACACACACATGCTTTCCAATAATCTTGGTTGTAAAATTTACCTTTATCTTTTTAGAGGTCAATGCTCTTCAATTGTAGTTTCAAACATGACATTACTTTTGTTTTGTTGCAAATCCTCTGCCACTTGTGATTTCTCACTCTCTTTTAATACTAGTAACTGCATCCTGAGGGCATGACTATAAAGTTGATCTTTGTAAGTGTACAACAAATTGAGATAGGGAATGCTTTTGATCTTTCATGAGGACCACGTTTTTTTACGAAGCATCAAGGGCCAGACTGCAATCATGCACCCCCTAGTTTTGATAGTTTTAAAAAATATACTGTGCTTACAAATGCTTGAGACCACCTGTCACGAAAATGTTCATACAGCACCCCAAAGTGCTTGCTGTGTGGACTCTTTCATTTTGAGTGAATTCTCAACATTTTTCCATTTTGAAGAGGAATTACGGAATTTAGGGATGTCCCAATCCAATCATGTGATGGGAAAATACAAACCCAAATTTGAGCCAATTCTGAGAGTCAGAAAGTAATCTGCATTTAACCACTATGATTTTTTGTTGCTGTTGAGATATTCAAGTAAATTATGATAATTTCACATCTTAATGAATAAATAATAATTTACCTTGCTGTTTTTCAGTTGTTAAAAAAACAAACCAAAGCAACATTTAGTTTTAAAGAACTTCTACATACTGGTATAATAAAACAGTTAAGTTGAATACAATGTGAATCCCATGTACTGTATTTGCTGTTTGCTTGTTATGATTTCACCTATTTGCGCTTTTGCACAGTATCAAAATAAATATTATTTGCTTAAAAACTACCCTTTCAAGATTTCTTTGCTCATTCTATGCCACCCTAAAATGCCACAAGATGGCACCAAAGCACTGGATGAAAGGAAAGAATGAAATGGTATATTAAAGTGATGCATCGTAATTTAGCAAATGAGAACTTTGTATGCCGAGGAGCGGCCAAGTTTAGCCTGGGATGTTCACGGAAGTTATGGTGAGTCTTCGGCGAATGTGTATGTTTATGCTCTGCTCATGATGGAGATCATGCAATAGGTATTTTTCACGTTTGCGACGGCGACATACATGACAATATTATAGACCTTGGGAGTGTCATGGAATGTCACCAATTACAATAACACATCATGATCTTCAAACTGTAAATACTGTAGCTCCTGTAAATATATGTAACTGGCTTCATTTACACTTTCTTGTTTTGAAGTTTGTGATAAGCGAAACCTTTTACCGCCACCATAGTCACAGGAAACCTTTGTACAATATTTTGCAACGTGTCTGAGGAAATCCCCAGATGTCCCTCTCGAGGCCAGCGGTGTCAAACTCAAATTCACGATGGGCCAAAATAAAATTGAAATTGGGACAACGTCGTGGGCCAAACTAAATATTTAATGAAAAATCACAGCGATGTGCATGTTTCCCTTTTCTGCAGAAATGTAGCATTCTTATGACAACAAACTTACATTTTGCTTAAACACTGAATCTGGAATAAACAAACTTTAATATTATAAACACATGAGAAATCAAATTTGCGATAAAGTCATCAGTGGTATTTGTTTGTTGTTTTGTATTTAAATCGATAATTGTTTTGTATTTAAATCGATAACATGAATTCTCTCTCTTCTATTTATCTTTTTTATTACAACTTTTTTCAAAGCCCAACAACAAAACAACCCAAAAAAATAAGATGTCCTTCAATAAAAAGACACACTTCAAACTATTAACATCCCATGCCTAGGAGTTTATAAAGGGCATTAAAAAATACATTAATTCAATTATGTTGTTTTCTTCGGACACAAACAGGTCTGTCTTTTACTTTAGTGAACAGATAGTCTGCCTTCCACCTGTCTTGGAAGTGAACTGTTTTCCATTTTTGGGAAGGGGACTGCAACAGAAAGGGAAGGGGCGCTTACTGGTCTCGACTGATGGGCCAACACACTAGCAAAGCATTCTGTAATATTTGTGGCGCATGTGCTATATACTGGCGGGCCAGCTCTAATACACATTGGATATGGTCTTGCGGGCCAAATATAATAACATCGTGGGCCAAATTTGGCACCCGGGCCTGAGTTTGATGTTAATGTTCTAGGCTACTTCCCTTAAAGGCACTTCCATTCAACACACGTGTGTTTGTGAGTGTGACTTTTTGCTTCATTACCCCTATAAAATCAGTTTACTCATTTACGTTCTCTTTTATGGGTCACTGTGATTTATATTTATATTTTGCAATACAGACTATTTAAAAAAATATACATATTAAAAACATAACAAAAAATGGTGGTGTTTTTTGGAAGCTGAATGGATTAATGGCCTTTCAGTTCATTTTAAAGGGGATAACTGATTTTACAATTATTAAAATTAAAATTAAAATGCTTGCTTGGTCATGGACAAAATTAAACTCGCAAGTCAAAGTACCACTCTATTGCCTAATTCATCGTTAGGGAGCCCAAATTAAGATTTAACTATCATTGAACTAAAGAGTCAATAACACCGCAGTTGTTCACCTAAGAGCGGTGACTCAAAATCCTGTGGCCTAAATTGTGTTAGTATAAGCACCTCAAATAACCAACTACCTCCATGCTTTGTTTCGGAGCCCCTGCGAGCCCATGACGTATGGAAGCAAACTAATTAAAAGTAAATTATTCACAGGCAGAATAAAAGTGAATAGAAATATGTGAATGAACATGATTTATGATTGAAATTAGATAAAGAAGCTAAATTCCTCATTTTTACTCTTGCATATGAGCTGAAGAGAATCTTTGATGAAAATACTATTTCATTTTTACAATGGAAGAGATACTCGTACCTATTGTGTGATGTATGTGGAGTGCTATTCCTCCTCTCCCAAAAAAAGGACATCTTTTATTGAGGTGTGACTTTGTCATCCCTCTCCTTATTTTGAGGGGATGGTAGCACAGACCCCCCTCTCTCATCTCTTCACTGGACTCTGCCTTTTTCACAGATCCCTAGACAGACTCATGTAAATCTATCAAGTCATCTGAGAGAAGCACAGGCTTTGGGTGTGATAATGACTTACGGGAGAGAACCGATGGGGATGTGCCGAACATTGACACACATTCAGGCTTTCGCATACACACACATCGGTGTGCCATCCACACCTCTGCACTCAAAGAAAACTGTCCGTTCTCCGCACTCATCCTGTCCCCGACCATCCAAAATCTGTGTCAGCTGCAGATTGAGGTGGCAACGCCCATCAGAACCATTATAATGTGGTGAAAGACAGCAAAGAGCAGGGGAGTTGGAGGGCATTGCCAGCCCTACTAAAAAGCCTAGGTACCCATCCAGAGCTCCCAGTCTCAGTGGGTAGCAATGGGGAATGCGCCAGCCAGGGTGGTAATAGAGTAAATAACTCAAATGAGTCAGAGTGTGAATTACTTCTTTGACGGGCTGGAGGGAGTCCTGCTGTGAGTCCAACCAGGGGGTCCAGCCAGGATGAGCCTTGAAAACCTGGGGAAATCTGTCTGTGATGGTGAGAGGCGGCGGGTGGTAGGGGTGGTGGGGACAATGGCAGGCAGGACATTGGGGCTGGCATGATCATTGGGGGTGGGGTGTGGTGTGTGAGAGTGTTTAATACAGGTGATGATGGAGGAAAGAAATTGCTTGAGGCAACTCAGCTGCAGCGTGTCTGGACAAACCATGCCACCCTGGGGATGGACCTGGTCTCAAATACAAGCCATGCTGGTACAGGTGCATTAGACATATGGACTTGAAAGTTGTCTGACTGGTCTGCATTTGTCTTGTCTATTACATTCGTTATAGCTAAACTTGTTGGAAAATTAAATCTCTAGAAAGACGGAGAGCAGTACCTGTATAGTAGTAAAGCCCGGTTTCTGAGTACAAAACAAACTTCAATGCAAAGGGATGGTTGGAACCCCCCCAAAAAAGAAAAAAAAAAGAAAAAGAAAAAAAACACATAACCTTGGTTTTCAAAGGAAAGCCTATTGCACAAACTAATCCGATGGAGGAAATATATGAATACATCTTCCATCATTAGGTGACCTCAAAATAGGTTACATGGTCATTTCTATTCTGTGTCGGCCCTCAAGTTCAGAGACACCTCTGAGCCATAGAGGGGCAAACAAAGACTTCAATGACACTCCCTCGTTGTAGGAAGATTCTATTTATCATTTCAAATGTGACAGCCCCCCTCACCCATCCAACTCTGCCAATGGACAGGGTGTGCACTCTCAGAACAAAAAATGTCCGGCAGGAAACTTGGTCTTCACAATCAAAAACATAGGCTATATGTCATCTGTATGCTGCGGTGTGTTTGTGGGATGTGCTTCTCCTGTATGTAATCTTGTCTTGACCTTCACAATCTTCTTCTGTAATGAAATGCAGCAGGTTTGAAAGTGTTTTTAAAAGTTAAATCAAACAAAAGTTGCCAGCTTGTCTTGTGGCAGTAGAGCACTCTTGACAGGCAAATCTGTATAATCTGTATTTAGGGAGGGTATGTGAGGAGGGCTGGATGTACATTTTGCGATGGCTAAGAAGACAGCATTTCAGGAAAAATGCTATTCTGATATTGTAGAAAGCAGGATTTCTAACTGCGGAAATTGTAGAAGTAGAGTAGACAGAGTAAAGCAACTAACCTTATTCCCTTTCTTTTAAAAAAAGAATTTAAAATTAAAAAAATCTCTTATTCAAAGACTTTAATCTGAATGTGCATGGACTTTTTCAACATCCAACTTTCTCTGCTTCACCTCACTTAGAACGAGCACCAAAACAGAGTTGGATTTCCATCACCTATAGTACAATAAATCTAAAATGTTCCAAACCAAATCCACACATAGCAATCACGCTGAAACCATTGCCCTCACGAACGACGGCTTCCCTGTCTACTTGTTAAATCTGTTTCTATCAGTCTCAAATTGAATCCTGGATCCCACATTGGAAGTTTGCTTAAATGGAGCTCATTGGATGGTAGCAAAGCCTCAGATGAGAGGGAATATATTGTTTGGTTGGTTGGTTGGTTGGTTGGATTTAAGGTGGATAGACCAAAGCTGTGTAGGACAGAAGAAAAACCAGAAGATATGAAATTTACAGTCTTGGTTGTGTGTGTGTGTGTGTGTGTGTTTGTGTTAGCTTGGGTTTGCAGGTAGTCAGAGAATCATGCCTATTCTTTTGTATCTCAACATAAAAAGATATCAGGTGTCATTTTCCTACCGTCCATCCATCTTCTATATTGTTCTGTGAGTTGGAGCCTATCTGAGCAGACTTGACACACTTGGTTGAGGATTGGTACACTGTGGACTGGTTGCTAGTCAATTGCAAAGGCCACATTTTCCAATTCTTATATTGTTACTAAAACATGTATGAGGTAATTGGACATATACCATAGCAGTGAGGTACAATACCACATCATATAGTAGTAGTTGTCTCGCCATGCTGCACTATTTGCATATAGTGGCCACTCATGCCAGAGTAGCATCTGCTCCATTTGCACACTGATTGAGGAGTATCTGTAACATTTGCACAATCAACATTGTCCCAGATGATCGCACTACTTGTCACTTTAAACCGCATACACTCCTTGAAGTCTCGGCGCCCGTTGCACAATGGTCATTGCACCGAACTATTGCAATATTAGTCATTTGAACTGCTCTAAGTGCTAGAGGACTCTGCATCTTTTTGCACAATTGTCAAAAAAAAAAAAAAAAAAAAGTACCGGCATTACCAGTTAACTAGCAGCCCTTTACTGCTCAGTGACTGTTTTTTTTTTTTTGTCAATGTCTTTCTGTCTCCAAAGTGTTCTGCAAATTGACTGTCTGTTGTCGTACTAGAGCGGCTCCAACTACCAGAGACAAATTCCTTGTGTGTTTTTGGACTGATTCTGATATTTCCAAACAGTATTGTTGGAACTGTTTCTTCTTTTTTTTTGTATGAAAAAAGACACGTTCTGAATCCGTTTTGTCTTGAGGTCTTCAAAGTCAATAACACATTTCCTAATTACTTCATAACGTCAGTCATACTCATTAAACTAAACTACTATTTTTTTTGTTTTTGTTTTTTCCTAAATTTTTGTATTGCTCCTATTTATTTTACCAAACATGATATATGATGTGTGATATTCCATTATTGGTCTAGCTATATTTAATTTTATGTATTTACTTATTAATGGCAAATGATGTCATGAAAATTGTGTAGCAATTTTGAAAAACAGGTTATGTCATACATTTTGGCACAATCCATTTTGATTCTCTTTTGAAGACATTAGGGACAGATTTAAAAAATAAATACTTTTTGGTAAAACTATTGTTTAAGTAACTGGGAAATGTTTTCTTTTTTTTAGTAAATTGAGTTCCTTTCTCATTCAATGCGATTATTTTGTGAGATCATGTTTCTTGTTTATGAGTGCAATCTTACTAACTAACTTCATAGAACAAAGAAATCCGCCTCACTGATGTACACAGGGCCCATTTTCTATTAAAAATGTCAAGTTTTTTTCAGTTGGGCGGTCTGTCTTATGTCAAGGCAAAAAGAAATGAAAAAGTAACAAGTTCTTCCACATGACAGGGCTGCTGTGGAAAAAAGGATGTTCGACAAGGACACAGGTATACAATCAGTCCCACTTTTTTTCATAAAGCGAAAGGTCACATGTGGACTGTATTTACCGACCAACACTCCCTTGAAATGCTTGCTTCTCTAATGATTCCGCAGTTGTTTGGTCGCCATTGTATCTGTGTGAAATGTCGACTTTTGACGGCGCTTTCTGTGCACACTGACGCCAAATATCCTCTGCTTAATGGTGATTGAAATGGGGACGCTGCCTGTCTTGGAAACCACTTAATGTCAACATGTCAGAGGTATCAGGGGGGAACTAAGTCCAAAACTACTGGACTGTCAAATCATAAACGCCGTGGGGAACAGATTTCTCAGGGATCTGCAGGCGATGAAAAGAATCAGTAGAGGTTTTGACAGGGATTTCATTTGGCATGGCTCATGTCTCCAAATTAATCCCGCGACAAAATTATGGTTTTCTTTTATCCCCCATAGTCCCATTTCCAGGGCTTCAATGTTGCAGATCTCAGGGAGGGGACTGGTGATCAAAATTAACGAGCAACAGAAAGGGGTGGGGAAACATTTATTTTTTTATTTGATTGAATGTTTGAAACAAGTTTGCCACCCTGGTTGTGTTGTTTTATGCAGATACAATTAAAAGATATTCTCAATCAATTATCTAAAAACTAAAATATACAATCTGTAAAAAAAATATATATGTATATATATATATATATATATATATATATATATATATATATATATATATATATATATGTGTGTAAAAACTGGGGGAAAAAACCCATCTCGACTCATACTATCCCGCTAGTACACAGCTATCAAACTCAAGGCCCGGGGGCCAAATCTTGCCCACCAAGTCATTTCATGTGGCCCACGAAAGCAAATCATCTGTGTCAACTTCTATGATTCTTGCTCAAATTCTCATAAAATAACAACAATAAATAGTATCGTTGAGACATTGCAAGCATTTTCTGTTTACAGTAACTTGAACAATTGTTGAACAAAATATTATCCTTGACTTCTGATTTCAAAACTAGGTATCCATCAATTTGTTGTGTGTATGTAATAATATTATGAGGTGACTAAACATTTATATGGTTTCACAGTCAACGGCCCTATGAGGGGAATCGTGACTACAATGTGGCCCGCGACAAAAATTAGTTTGACACACCTGCTCTAGTACATTTTCCCAAGTATATCGGGGTATATTTTGAAGGTAACAAATTTGTTTCACCATCGTTAAACCTGTGTAATTGACTGTTTGATGCTTTTGTGATTAGATGATCACGAAAAAGACTCCTCATAAATTCAAATATTTGTCAATAACACATATTCTCCATTTATAAGAAATGCTCAAAACTTCGACTGTAATTACTGTGAGTCTCAAAAGCAGCATGGTTAGTCACCAACAGAGGGCCCATACCAGACGTGAGACAGAGACAGCTAGAGATAGCTGGTGCTGGTTGAATCATTTATTCATTACCTGAAACGCTGTTTTTGTCTTTGTTGAGAAATTTTCTGCAATATAGTGATTCTATTCTATTCAATAAATGCTGAACTTAGTGTAGAACAGGTTTTCAGCCATCACTGTACCCATATATCACCCTCAAATATATTTGTATTCAATTTCACTGTCAGAACTCACACCTTCACGGAGTAGATTTGGTGGAAAAAAGTGGTAGACCCAAGTGCAGGGACGCAGGGAGGATCCAAAAAGTATTTATTTAGAAAAACAAAAATGACAAACAAGGATCATGAAAAATCTAAATGCTAAATTAACAAGGTCCCAGAAAATCAAAAATCAGTCACAAAGAAACGCTAATAAACAAAACACTCACCACTACAGAATACATGACAAAACTAACTCCAAGGCACCTAATGTAGCCATGAATGTAGTCATTCAGGATCACAAACATACAGTAAATCATTTGGTACAGTAAAGTCAGGTTTGTTGCTATCCACACAACAGCTAGACCACACTTGTCACTCAGACACAGTCTCTTCCTCAGAATAAAGTCAACAACTCACAGAGGGGGAGGCAAGGCATGCATAGGGGGGGAAAAAACATGATGGAGATAGAGTGACAAATAGAACAGAGAGAAACAGAGAGCGAATAAGACATGGGCTGTGATGCATACTAACGACATCATTACATGCCCCTCCCAAACATGTTGACTTCCCAGATAGTTTCCCCTCGTCACCCAAACACCACCCTATCCAACCTATGCCATCCCTCCATTTGCTCACATCTTTTTGTTTCCACTATCTCTTCTTCAGTTCAAATGCAAACTGTAGCAAATTTTAGAGTATTTACTTAACATCCTGAGCTTGGCAGGTCGTAATTGATGCTGTTCCTATTGCATTGCGGTGTGTGTGTGTGCATGCATGCGTGTTTTGGTTGGGTGTTTGTCTCGTGCTCCCCTCACGAGTAGCCGCTCTTTTTCCCTGGCATTGAACTTGACCCTATGCAACCCTTCTATAATGAGTGCATTGAAAACATCTCACTTTGGAATGCTGTGTGGGGAACTCAGAGAGCATAGTTGCCCTCACTCCCTGAGCACTGACTCTGTGTGTGTGTTTGTGTGTGTATGTGTGTGTGTGTGTGTACTTGGGATTGGCAGAGGAAGGGTGGGGGTCAATTTATATGGAAAAAAATAAAGATCCTATATCATCCCCTGCATCCACCTGTAAATACAGAGCACACGCTTATAGTATCCATCCATTTTTTGTACCCCTTTATCCTCAGAAGGGTCGCCGGCATGCTGGAGCCTATCCCAGCTATGTTCGGGCGAGAGGCGGGGTACACCCTGAACTGGTCGCCAGCCAATCGCAGGGCACATATAAACAAACAACCATTCGCACTCACATTCACACCTACGGGCAATTTAGAGTCTTCCATTAACTTCCCATGCATGTTTTTTGGGGGAAACCGGAGTACCCGGAGAAAACCCACGCAGGCACGGGGAGAACATGCAAACTCCACACAGGTGGGGCCCGGATTTGAACCCCATTCCTCAGAACTGTGAGGCAGATGTACTAACCTGTCACCCACCGTGCCGCCGGAAAAATAATCATTTTGATAGATGTTGTGAAGTTGATTTGATCTGTTAGTTGACATACAGAAAAAGTAATTTTCTGCAAAATGATCTTGCAAGTGCCATCAGTTAAAATGATGCATCATGAGGGAACAGTGTCGATGGATGGATGGATGGATGGATGGATGGATGGATAGATAGATAGATAGATAGATAGATAGATAGATAGATAGATAGATAGATAGATAGATAGATAGATAGATAGATAGATAGATAGATAGATAGATAGATGGATGGATAGATGGATGGATGGATGGATGGATGGATGGATGGATGGATGGATGGATGGATGGATAGATAGATAGATAGATAGATAGATAGATAGATAGATAGATAGATAGATAGATAGATAGATAGATAGATAGATAGATAGATAGATAGATAGATAGATAGATAGATAGATAGATAGATAGATAGATAGATAGATAGATTCCAGCTTTATTGTTCAGGGGCAGCAGCTTAAGCAGGGAAGCCCAGACTTCCCCTCTCCCCAGCCACTTCGTCCAGTTCTTTTAGGCCAGGGGTGGGCAAACGTTTTGGCTTGGGGGCCACATTGACTTTTAAAATTTGACAGGCCATGACCAGTGCTTACATATACAAAATTAAAGAAGACAAATAAAATTTAAAAAAGGTATTGTAGTCCTGATACTTAGATTTACTTTTAATGGAACAGTGTTGTTTTGTTGATCACCTTTTGAGCCAAACACCACAAGCATCCTCTGTGCCATCTTCTGGATTTTTGGAAATTTGTCTGCGCTTAATGAAGCATAAAACTCATCCAGTGTGAGAGTTGAACTCTTTTAAGACAGTATCACATTGGAAATCAATCAGTTCCATCTGCAGCTCCCGTGGTGCCGTTTCAAGCTCTGTGTGACTGAATCTTGGATGGCAGTTTGTCAGATAAAGGTGTTTTGCTGAGCCTGCATGCTTGATTTTAACCGCTGAGCTGTAGACATCAGTTCCTGCGTTGATTGGCTGTTAGCATAATCAGCATGCTTGGTAGAAAAGTGACAGCTGATGTTATATTCCTCTAAAACCGCAATGGTTTCTTAACAAATTACACATACACCCTTTGACCGCACTTCAGTGAAAAAGTATTTATTAGTACATTCTATATTAAAGACTTGGCACTCACTGTCGACTTTTCTTTTCTTTGGTCCACTCATGGTTGAAGAAGGTTTCAGAGCAGTAGCAGAGTAAAAACAGAACAGCCAAAATCAAGTCAATGTATCACTGTACCTACTGCGCTATCTGGTGGAATCACTGGGCATAACAGGACAAGGTCAAATGAATGCAGTCGTGATTTTGATATGATTTGGACAATTTTGTACCAATCTTTGGTGGGCCGGATTGAAATGTTCAACGGGCCGGATGTGGCCCGCAGGCCATAGTTTGCCCATCTCTGGTCGAGGGGGATTCCAAGACATTCCCAGGCCAACCGAAAGACAGTTTTTTTAAGCCTACTGCCGATGGGACGTGCCCGGAACACCTCACCGTTAAACATTGCGCTTATAATGTTGTTAAATGTTGACAAGTGCAGATAGTACTGTATTTTTAAAGTGCAAAAATAAAGAAAATAAATCTCTTTACAAGGCCTAACAAAGTAACTGTGATCATAACCCCTCACAGCCAGGTATGGCTGAGTTGTGAATCTGTATGGCCAGTGGGACAAAAGAGTTTTTGAGATGATTCGTGGGGCAGTTTGTACTAAAAGCCTGCTGCTGAACATTCTCCTCTGCCTAATGAAAGTCTGGTGTAGAGGATGATGAGTGTTGGCCAGATTGCAGTTTTTGTTAATTATGATTTTTTTTTTTTTCCCAGCCCCGCTACACAGTACCTTTGTTTAACTTTTTTGTAATAAATATTATAGGGAGAAAACCTTGTCTGGTCCCCTGCGGTTAGGTCTGCCTGCCCTCTGCCTACACTCCACCACGAAAAACGCCTATTGTGACAGAATGACCAGAGCAACAAAGACCCAGCGGGAAACACGGCATCAGCCTGCACGCCGTCGCTCTGTTCGCCTTCACCATCAGACTGCCAAGCAACCCACTCCTCAGCCAGTTAGGTCTCTTGTCATTTCCTCTCTAGTTCTACATGTCATCCTTGTGATAGTTTTTCTGTCTGCCCATCCGTGTTACATTCCGCTCGACACATTTTACAAGAGTGATTATTCCGATTTTGAAGATTAAGGCCCCAAATTATATAACCTCCTTCCAGATGACGACTCAGACTAAGATTTGGATTTCTCCTGTTTCTCCCCTTGTGGATTGTCTTGTCCCTCTCCACTTCTGCTGCATTTTGCCCTTGCCCATGTTTTCCCCCTTTGACCTTTACTTGGATACCCGTTTTAACCAATTATTTTGAACCATTGCGTGGTGGCCAATGGAGGCACCCAAGTACAGGTGACTGTCACTCTTTTACCCTTGTTTCCATCACCTTGTTCCTTGAATGTCTTGTCATGTTGTTCCAAACCTGTTTCTTATCTCATTCCATGCCTGTCACTTTACCTCTCATGGTGCAAGTCTGCTCACCCGTTAATGTTGGCTTACCTTCTCTCGTGCCTGCCCTTGTTTCTGGTGTCCCTGAACCTTTATGGCGTCAAGCTGATCAGACCGATGCAGACCCAATTCCATCTCTGCGGCAGTTCAAGGCCTTAGTTTCGGCTCCGCGGCAGCTCAAGGGCTAAGTTCCAGCTATGCGGCATTCCACTCCCCCCTGTACCTCTACCGGCTCAGTGGCTGCTCAAGGACGGCTCTGCAGCTGGCCATGGCTATAATACAGAAAGGGCGCCTGGAACTCACATATTCACTTTCCGATGAGGTGAGCGAAACCGTCGCACCAGTCACCTGGCCGCCTTGCAGTGACACACGTCCTGCCTCCGCCTTCCAGCCCTGATTTGGATTTTCTGTCCACCTTCCTACCCTGTGGCGTACATCCTGCAAGCCGTCCTCATGACCGGCCTGTCTGACACCAGACTGATCCTAATTGGTCTCTTCCTCTCATTGTTCTGGTCAGCCTCCAGAAAGAATAGGACACGGCCCCTTCTACGCTTTTGTTTTGAGGGATCTGGATCCCTTAAGGGGGTTGAGGGAGAGGGCTCATTATGTCATTATTACATCATGTCAATTATTATGGTATTGTTATGATTGTTGATGTGTTTTGGTCTTACAATGCTATACTAATGAATTTTCTTCTCAGTGGGGACGTACCTTTTTTGTGAAATGAAAAAAAGTATGGCGGCAAAATGTGCATTTTCTGCCATGTGTTTAAGAAAATTTGTTTTAACACGTGAATGGATTTGTTCTGGAACAACACATCTCATTCAAAACGTGCAGGGTATAACCATACCATTATATTTTAATATACAGTAGAGTAATAGGGGTTTCAGTAGGATCTCAGTTTGATTGTAACAAACCATAGCTCTTTATATTTGATTATAAAATGAGTAAAGTTTAATCAAAAATGCATGAAATGGTTTTTTGAACTAAAGTGGAGGTTGGTGTTCATCTCAAACACCTTCATTTGATCTCTACAGGGACCAAAATTAGTTGGCACAGAGCCTCCTGAACTGGAGTTTGTTGTTCCCATGTGCGCCGGTCTGCTTGTCTTTGTTACTACCTGGTCCTGCCGTCTGTGGTGGTGAGTCTCTACACTGTGTTTGGCCACTTTGTTTCTCGGTTTTGGCACTTGTTAATTTGGACATTTTTATCTCGGCTACTCAGTATCTTTGTTTGCCTGTCTTTTTGAAAATACCCTGCATTCCTGCCTTGCCTTGTTCCCTGTCGCTGCTGCCTGCCTTTTGCCTGCACTGCACCACAACGAACCCTGATCTTGACATCGTGGTTTATAAACCTGCCTGTAGAAAATCAAATTGAATAGAGAAGCCCAGTGAGCCATCTCAAATTCTGGTACAAAAAGGGGAATTCTGTTTGAAATTCTGCATTCCTGTTCAAAATGTTAAAACATTGATTGCTCATTTAAATTAAAAGTGACATCAATAAATAAGCCCAGTGGGCTCATAAATTTTTGAACTTGGCATAATCAGTTTTTGTTTTTTACATTTTCATACTTTTCTTATTTATGCATGATAAAACAAAATATGATAAAACATGAAAATGGCAGTGATAGGGTGTGTGAGTGTCTGTGGGCAAACATGTCCAGTGGACCTGGCAGAGTATGACGTTGAGCTGTGTTTGATCTTAATCCTGATCTAGCTGTCACCATCTATCACACAAACACCCACGCACGCACGTACGCACACACTCTTTCTCTCTTATACACACACACACACAAACACAAACTCTCATATCAGTGGGAGGGGCCAGTGACAGCACTCTGGGGGGCTTATGAATAATAAACAAAAATACAGTCTGGTACAGGTAAGAATGTACACACGTAAACGCACACACACACACACACACACACAAACACACTTCCCATATAACCTCGCCCCAGCACTGCCTTCACCCTCCTCTTCCTGCAGCCTCCATGTTTATGCATCAAACCCTGTTTCATATGTATCGACCGCATCATTCCCTCTGTTGTCACGGGAACTGATGACACAGGCTGCACTAAGAATGATGGCCCTCTTCCAGATTACTGTGCTGCTGGTGTACTTATACACTTTTGAATTCCTGCCTACCGAAACAACACACACACACACGGGCATACATACTAAGTGAGTGATGTTACAAACATTTCCCTTTGGGACCTAATAATGTAAGCAGCCTGACATAAAGATGTGAGAAAAAAAATAGTGTCCAGCTCACCAACTGACTTAGGACATGAGCATGCAAAATATGAAAAAACATAGGAGAAAATTGTTGGGATCCTTCTGTTTAAAAAATAAAAACTGGTGTTTATTAGAATTACTCATGAACGTAATATTATATGTGGTCCAGCAGAATCAAATCAATAAACAAGCTAATCCAACTGGCCTGGTCAAAAATAATGCTGCCCTTAATTTGATCTTTTGCTGGTGAAGTTTAAAAGGATCACTCCAACCAAATGATTTATGTACTCTCAATGAGACTTCTGCACCTATGAATAGTAATGATGGGAACATCAGTTCGACTGTTTTGACTGGAATGAATTACTCGAATCAGTTTATTTAAAATATGTATTCAAAAAATTTGTTCACTGAATCATTCAGTGCTTTGTCATTCAGTTGATGATTCAGCCTGGAGGTGTACATTTACTATGTAACACGTTCACTGAGGGCCATATTCTCCCATGTGCGTAAATCAGAAAAGGCACACATTTGTGTGCTTCTCTGGCTGTGCATATACCCCCATCCACTCAAATGTGTCATTTATACACTCTCGCACTCTGCATGGAGCAACCCTAAAATGTGGGCATTCCCTGTCAAATATGGCCCTGCGAACATGCTGCACGCTTTCTCCCATGAACTTAAGCACTTTTTCCCTCTCTGACTCACTCCAGAGACTGCAGCACCCTAATGGCCCGGCAACGGCCCGGTGACAGCTGGCCGTAATATGTCCCTACGACGTACAGTATTATATTAATTGGCGAAAAACATTGCCGCCAACTGTCTTTTAAAAATATTATTATTCACTTTCATTTGCTTCTATGTGGGTCATCAACTGGGTCAGTTCCACACACATTCCCTTTTAGTTCATTGGTTTGGTATTGATACTGGTTATAAAGAACCTCGAGTCAAATGTTCATTTTAGTCTATGCTGTGGGCTGCTAAGACAATGGATGTTCATAATTTGGACACCCTTTATATAAACACAGTGCCCAAAGCGCTTTACAAAGCCTCAAAGTGACAAAATCCATTTTAAACACAACCATCACACCAAATTTCTTAAGCTGGCAACAAAATACATGGTGTCACATTTCCTCTTTCCCGTCAGTTTGCAATTATGGAATCCTTTCCCCAAAAATGCAAATACAAATGTGACAGAGTATATGGTGAAGTGTTCTCACATTATATACAGTATAGTGTTACTTACTATTGTATGAGATGTAGCCAGTGACCATGTTGACAAACTAGCATTTAAAGAATAAAGAAGCATTTAATACAATACAATACACTACAGTACAATATTTGGCTACTCTACCCACCTCTGGTCATGTATCTGCATCCATACTCATGTGGGAAGTCATTGGGTTATGTTTAATGTCTGCAGGTGCAGAAAGTTTTTTTGCTTACAGACACATTTTCAGAAATTATGAAGCTGGAAAAAAATTTTTTATTCAATCCTAGAAATTCACCCTTGAGTGTGAATGGTTGTTTGTTTATATGTGATTGGCTGGCGACCAGTTCAGGGTGTACACTGCCTCTCGCCCAAAGATAGCTGGGATGAGCTCCAGCACGCCCGCGACCCTAGTGAGGATAAGCGCTACAGAAAATAGATAGCCGAATGGATGTGTGGATAATGCAGATGCCCACATACAGTGTTTGTGTACAGCAATTACTGTAAAGTCAATTCCCCATATTACTGTATGTAAGTAATATATGTAAAAAAAATATATATATAAATTAAGAGGGCTTTCATAGATGCCGATGTGACACGGACATAGATGTTTATGTTTCTTGTTCATGAGTTCCACAAAATGAAATGTACAATTAATCTATTCGTCAAAACTTTTGGTTTCTGTATTCAAAACCTGAAGCAGTTTTGCATAAATTCCTCAATCACTTGTGAAAGACAACACAGTATAACCGAGGCTGTAGAATTTTGTTTGATTTATTTTTACATTTTGCATGCACAGAACAGTGCAGTAATGGCACACTACTGACTTGTGTGTAAAATATTCCCTTAAATGAGTCTGATTGCAGCAGATATAAATTCAGCAAAAGGAAATTCACTCATAAAATTGCAACACGCAGCATTTTAAATCACCAGCTTGATGTAGGCACATATTTAGATGTGATTTACGCTTGTGCCTGATCATTTTCTTTGTTGTTTCTTGTCAAACTGAAGTTAACATTGATGAAAGGTGCCCATTATCTTATTTGCATATAAATGTATTTATCTTTTCCTGACTGAGGCTTAACTATGAGAATAACTTGAGCAGAACACAAATTCAACCTTCACTAAAATGCTGTACATTATGTTGTATTCGCTTTCATGTCTGTATTTTCTCTTTTGTTTTCACCTTCTCCATGTTGTCTTCACCTTATCAGTGGTCGACCTTGTCAAAGTGATCCGATTGGATGAACTAAAAGGAACTACCGTAACTGCAGACAGGCAATATGACGGTATTGCGATCAACTAATGAAGTCAAACTATTTTTTCCCAATAAACGAGTACATTCATGTCACACCGGTGGCATCAGATGACTGATGACAATGATGATGGAACATAGATGTTTTTAGAGCAGAACATACTGTCCATCTAACATAGAGAGTGTTGTTATCATGAAGAATTTAAATTATTATAGAGGCTTTTAAAACATAGTTTAACATATTGTCCTTTTTCTTATTTAAAGTTAAAAGTATGACTTGTGCTTGACTAATTACTTTTATGGCTACAGCTTCTTTAATTGTTGTCTGTCTTTTCCTACATCTGCATTTCTTTGTGCCACAGTCAACACTAGGAGGAAATCTGTCAACAAATCTTTATTGAGACAAAAATATTCATTGTTGTTCTCCAATTGCATTATTAGTATAGGATAAAATTCTGTTACACATTATTTAGTGAATGGTATTTAAATTAAGATTTGCAGTTCAAGAAATTGTATTGGAGCAAAGTTACGGGAGATCACATTGTCTATCTATTGTGATATATATTTAAATAACTTAGTCTTCGCATTTACATGTATGTAATCAATACCTCAATCAAATCAAATTCTGTACAATTCAAAAACATTTAGGCTTTTTTTGAATTGTTATGTAATATAGAACTGAGCATATACTGTATGTTCAGTACGATTTGTACTATTGTGTATATACATACCCTGGTAGAAATTCTGAAATGTAATTTCTTTTGATAATATATCTGATAACTGAACAGGGACCATCTCATTATTTTCTTTATTTATTATTTACCTAAAACAAGTAAATACAAGTAAAAATTGAACGTGGTCAAATAAAGTCTGCATGGAATGTGCTTAACTTCAGAAAAAAATAAAACAAAGGAAACGTTTGAGTTTCCACTTCTCTGTTTAACATTTTGACACGAGTCTCAACCAATTTATATTATTAAACACATCTTAACAATTGAACAATTATAGAAGTTAATTTTCTTCCACTCTTATATTCCACTCATCCTCTTCTTTGCTCAGTGATAGAATTGTGCTCTAACATGCCCTGCTAGGATTTTCTGTCATCTCACTTCAGATTTTGAGTGGCTATGTTTGTTCAAAACCTTTATGTTTTGTCTCCTAACAGCATTTTACATGTGCACTTTTACTGTAACAAGTGCTCCGAGTGGGTAGTATAAACAAAAATGACTCTGGCCATTCCATTTTAATTTTTTGGAAGAGTGAGATTTGTTGTGTATTTTCTCTCCCTTTAGCTGTCATTTTCTAAACGCCTGAAATGTAGACTTGATTGGCTGTGTAAGGTCATGTGGGATGGCTAAACTCGCATGTAATTGGTCTGAGCGTTTCATCATCCACTAAACCGCGACCATAAAGCCGACAATGGCTGTGCCGCTTAAAATAGAAGCGACCCATTAGGTTTTGAGTCATAACCCTTCTTTGTTGGGTCTAGGTCTGTGTTTGTAAAGGACAGCTTCCGGTTCTGGACCTGGACTGCTCGCGGTCCACCAGTTAGTGACCTCTGCTATTGTCTCTTGAACCGTGCTGTATCACTCCAGTGTATTATTATTATTATAGGTATTGTTTTACTAGAGCAACTTTTGGGTCACAGTTACCACAACTCCCCTCACAAAGTGTATAACGATGTTGGTGTGGGTAGACCTGTTGGGGAGAACAGAGGCTGCATGCAGCTTGGATATCTAGGGAAAAATTTGTTGGCACTATCTGAACAGCAAAAGTGCACAAGACCCAGATGGCGATGTCTCAAATGCAAGCATGGAAGACATGAAACAAACAGCAACTACTGCTGAAGAGTCTGTTGCTCAAGATCATAAATTTTGAAGGTGAGAACTATAGGCCTTTTTGTGAGGCTTACAATGGAAAAAACACTATATGGCTGAGAAGAAATTACAGTATATAGAAGTTGTCATTTTCTAACTTTGCCTCACCAGTACAGTTCCGTACAGTGTAAGTTGGCAGTACCAATGTTTAACTTTCCATTGTCAAATGTTGTGAAGCATACTGATCCCAAAATTACAAATCTGTATTTTACCACCTCTCTGCGTTGTGTCGACCTTAGTGGTTGTGAATGCATCAAGTCCAGAATGTTGGATGTGCAATGATCCCCCACGATATCATGGTTCAGACTGTTGCCTCGGCTATTCGCGAATTTCCCCTCTGTATAACGGCATTCGCAGCCTACAAGATATACTTTGTAAATGTTCTGTTTTCCTGTGCACGATAGGGGGGTAGAGTTGAGTTCATAAAGCACGCCGAACAGTCACTGCTGGCGCATGTAACGGAACGTACTATGGGCCATCCAAAGAAGGAGAACAAATTATTACCTTAGGTCCTGTGATTGGCTTGTACACTGGAAGGGGGTTAAGTGATGCATGACTATAGTTGGGTATTAATAAAAACATTTCAATACCTGTACCAATATCGTCACTTTGATAAAGGTTACTGAGCAATACCTTATTTTTTTAAAGAGGAGAATGTCAAAATAGTTAATAAATTTGTTATACAATCTTGAGTTTTGTCAGTTTTGCACTCTAAGCAGCTTTCTAAAATGTTATTTTTTAAAAATCTTTCCTCAAGTAATCTCCAGTGGGTGGCACAATAGGCCGACTGGTTAACACATCTGCCGCACAGTTCTGAGGACCCGGGTTCAAATCCGGCCTCATGCAATATATTATATATAATAATTTAGCTATTGAAGTGAAATAGTGAATGTTCCTTAAAAGCAATATGTTATGAATGTGTGTTTGGCTCTGTGATTGTCTGGCACTCCTATTGTGATGCTTTCAGGCACGTTCATACACTACGTAATACATAAAAGGTAACACTTTCCCAGGGTTTCTTTTATCCGTCTCTTTATCTGAGTGATTTTTTCTCTCAAAATATTTTACCACTTCAGCCACACCCCTCCTTCTCTCTGCAAGCCCACAACCCAGCAGTAATTCTGTGTTTATAAACTCTTTATTATGGCCCCTCGCATCATCATTTACAAAGCAAGCATCTGCTCATTGCTGAGCTCAAGGATGGGGCAAATTGCTTTTATAGGGAAAAAAATAGCAAGTGAGAGAACACAAATGGACACCCTCAGCAGCAACTGTGCACAAATCAAGACACAGCCCTGGACGACTTACAACAGTCGTTAACTCTTCTGGCAGAAAGACACAAAAGCATACAAACACTTCACTTGTTCAAATAGAATCAAATGTTTATCTGGCCACCATCAACACACTCAGTGTGTCCCAAAGTTTTACAGCTACTTGATGCTGCAATGTGAAAAACAAAGATTGTGACCTCAGCTCTCGAATTTCTGAGCTCGGCTCTAACTCAGCAACCATAGCAATATGAGATCAGTGGGGATTAAGAAAAGGGCAAGGGAGCCTGCCATTGTTTTCATGTTTAAGACATTAACATGCACTAAATGACAAGGACGAGTAAGTGAATTTAACTCCGAAGGAACCTATAGCTTTGGAGAAAGGAAAACTTCTCTTTTTCATCCTGTGGTGAATGGGAAGGTTTCTACAGATGCTTTTGTATCACTGGTGCCCTGCAATTGGCTGGCGACCAGTTCAGGGTTTACCCCGCCTCTCGCCCGAAGATGGCTGCAGCATGCCCACAACCCTAGTGAGGATAAGCAGAACGGAAGATGAACGAATGAATGGGGCCACCAGTGATATATCGGCTATATCAGACGATATTTTCTGTTACATTGAAGTACTTTTTTGAGGCCATATGCACATATATTAAAAAGAAAATGGACGGATGGATGAATGGATTTTATTCATATGCAACCGATGTAAATGTTCAAATTAAATTCAAAGGATTCTTTTTTTTTTTTTAGTGCTGGCATCACAGGTGTCACAGATGCAGAGGATTCGACCCCAGTTCCTGGCATCTCCTCCGGCATCCCCAGCGTCTCCGACGCAATTACATTCCGACAACCGGCTGTTGCTGCCCGCCCGACTGGCCGTGTCCTCACCCGTGCTGTGCTGGAGTCACAAGAGGAGATTGTAAGGGCAATCGGCAGCATAAATGATCGCCTTGATCAATTTATAGGTGTCCTCACAAATACCATCCAACCATCCATCCATTTTCTGAGCAACTTCTCCTCACTAGGGTCGCAGGCGTGCTGGAGCCTATCCCAGCTATCATCGGGCAGGAGGCGGGGTACACCCTGAACTGGTTGCCAGCCAATCGCAGTCCTCACAAATAGTGATTCATTAAATACACTGGTTAACAAGTGAATTCCAAGTCCTTACTTCTTTTACATTGTTGAAATCAAATGTTGTCGGGCATGAATTGTTCATCAGTGCCAATTGTTCATGTGTCACTGATTTGCAGATTTATTATAACAGTTTCCCAGCATCACCTCGAAGTGTCGCCAAAGCACCAACAGCTGCAGAAACGTGCTATGAAGTTGGCGTGAGGCACCGCACATTTCCATGGTCATTTCACGCTTGATACATCTGAACTTTGCCATGAAAAAGAACATACGCCAGATTTTTGTGTGTATATACCGTTTTGTACATGAGGCCCCTGGAGAAGCTCATCCATGCTTTTATCTCATGTAGACTTGACTATTGTAATGGTCTTCTGACTGGACTCCCCAAAAAGAGCATTAAACAGCTGCAGCTCATTCAGAATGATGCAAGTGGGTTCTGACGAGAACAAAGAGGTCAGAGCATGTTCATCCAATTCTAAAGTCTTTACACTGGCTTTCATAAAGTTTTATTGCGACTTCTTTTTTTTTTTTTTTTTTTTTTTTTTAGCTGACTTTAATATGCAGCTCCCTGCTCCCTATTTTAATGCTATATTTAACTCTTAGCTGTGCTTGATTGTACCGTTTGGACTTGATTAGGAAAGCTACACCTGTCTATGTAAGATCTTACAAATCACAGTGCATGTCAGAGCAAATGAGCATCATGAGGTCAAAGGAACTGCCGGAAGAGCTCAGAGAAAGACTTGTGGCAAGGCACAGATCTGGCCAAAGTTACAAAAATAAATAAATAAATAAATTATGCTGCACTTAAGGTTCATAAAAGCACAGTGGCCTCCATAATCCTTAAATGGGAGACGTTTGGGATGATCACAACCCTTCCTCGAGCTGGCCGTCCGGCCAAACTGTGCAATCGGAGCAGAAAAGCCTTTGTGAGAGATAAAGAAGAACCCAAAGATCACTGCGGCTGAGTTCCAGAGATGCAGTCGGGAGAACGTTCTAGAAAGTCCACCATCACTGCAGCACTCCACCACTCGGGGCGTTATGGCAGAGTGGCCCGACGGAAACCTCCCCTCAGTGCAAGACACATGAAAGCGCGCATGGCGTTTGCTCAAAAACACCTGAAGGACTCCAAGCTGGTGAGAAATAGGTTTCCCTGGTCTAATGAGACCAATATAGAACTTGCTGGCCTTAATTCTAAGTGGTATGTGTGGAGAAAACCAGTCACTGCTCATCACCTGTCCAATACAGTCCAGTGAAGCATGGTGGTGGCAGCATCATATGCTGTGGGGGTGTTTTTCAGCTGCAGGGACAGGACGACTGGTTGCAATCGAAGGAAAGATGAATGCGGCCAAGTACAGTGATATCCTGGACAAAAACCTCCAGAGTGCTCAGACTGGGCCGAAGGTTCGCCTTCCAACGAATCAATGACGCTAAGCACACAGCTAAAATACAGGAGTGGCTTCAGAACAACTCCGTGACTGTCCTTGAATGGCCCAGCCAGAGCCTTGACTTAAACCCAATTGAGCATCTTTGGATAGACCTGAAAATGGCTGCCCACCAAAGTTCACCATCCAACCTGACAGAACTGGAGAGGATCTGCAAGGAGGAATTGCAAAGGATCCCCAAATCCAGGTGTGAAAAACATGTTGCATCATTCCCAAAAAGACTCATGGATCTATTCACTCAAAAGGATGCTTCTACTAAATACTGAGCAAAGGGTCGGAATACCAGTATAATAAAACAGAGCTGGACTCCAATGAAGGTGTAGAACCATCTCAAGGATGATCAGAAGAAATGGACAAAACCCGAGTTAAATATAGTGTCACAGCAAAGGGTCTGAATACTCATGGCTGTGTGATATTTCAGTTTTTCTTTTTTAATAAATCTAATGAATTTAATGAATTTCAACAATTCCTTTTTTTCTGTCTGGTGCTGCGTGTACATTAAGGGAAAAAATGAACTTAAATATATATATAATAATACAACTAATAATATCATATAGATAGATAGATCTTAAAATAAGGCGTCACAGTGGACGACTGGTTAGCCCGTCTGGCTCGCAGTTCTGAGGATCGGGGTTCAATCCCTGGCCCCGCCTGTGTGGAGTTTGCATGTTCTCCCCGTGCCTGCGTGGGTTTTCCCCGGACACTCCGGTTTCCTCCCACATCCCAAAGACATGCGTGGTAGGTTAATTTACGTCTCTAATTTGCCCGTAGGTGTGAATGTGAGTGCGAATGGTTGTTTGTTTGTATGTGCCCTGCGACTGGCTGGCAACCAGTTCAGGGTGTACCCCGCCTCCTGCCCGATGATAGCTGGGATAGGCTCCAGCACTCCCGTGACCCTTGTGAGGATAACCGGCTCAGAAAATGGATGGATGGATGGATGGATATCTTAAAATATATTTATATTTTGTTGTTAAAATGACTTGAAAGAACTCAAAACTGAAGGTATAGTACTTACGACTTGACTCGGGACTTGACTCGGGACTTGAGGACAAAGACTTGAGACTGACTTGTGACTTGCAGAACAATGACTTGGTCCCACCGCTGATAAAAATACAATAGAAACAAAAAAAAATACAGAAGTACTTACCATAAAACTAACCTTAAGTAGTTCTGGAAGCAACGAGACAGAATCCAACTGGTAAGAAGTAAGGTTGAACAAGGACAATGCCAATACAGTAAGCAAAGTGTGATGCAATGCACTCTAGCACCTTCCTTCAACCAAAGCTACACCTAAATACCAAACAGAGCAGATTTCAATCAGGCTACACCTACCAATGAAACAGGTTAGCCTGCGGACAGAGAAAAAAATGATATCACCAGCAGGCAGAAACACAGAACGTGGCAAAAGTGATAGAATTGGGAGTGTTAGTGGAAGGGAAACAAACTTATTACTGAGTCAAAGAAAATAAATTAATCACTCCTGTAATTTTGGGAAAGTCAGCAACGGCATAAAAGCCATGTTTTATTTGATTGAACTTGTCCCGAGTGTGTGTTTGGTTGTATATGGCCATCCTGCGTATCATTGTTTAAAAATTTGGAGAGGACAGCCAGAAAACTGCTCTGGGAGATGCCAGCACCAACTGTCACAGTGCGCTGAAATGACCCAGATGCACAGAAAGAGTTTTTGTCATTGGTAATATGGCATGACTCATTCTTGAGACTGGCTCAAGAGTCAGCCCTTAGATTATTCAGAATTTCCAAAATTGCATGGCTGAATAGAGTATAGGTGGCAATCATTTTTGTTGGTGACCTTTGAAATTTTTTTACACAAGTTGTCACTCCTCTCATTTTGCATACGAAACGCTAGTGCTGCTTTGCGTGCTGGTTTGCACCTGCCACTCAGAGGTATTATTTAAAGGCACCGTATTTAGGCTATTTAGACCTCCATAGAGAGACTCTTGAACATGGACTTAGTATAAAAGTGTCAATTAATTTTAAAAAAACACCTTGGTTTTGTCATATGAGTGTCCAGAAAAGGCCCCTCTGACAGCTAATTCTGTTTGACCCAGTTTTGCATCTGCTTTGTCCATATTTGGCGAACACCGCCCCCTTTCCTTTGATTTTCCTTTGGTTGGCTCCGTATAGAAGACGCACTTGTGAGAGCACACGTGTTGACAGGGCTGGCTGGCAAAGAGATAGGCAGAGCGCTTTGCTACTAGTGATGTAGATAAGCTCGAGAAATTCAAATTACCTCAGCAGACAAATGTTTGGTGCTCAGTAATGCGTGGACGATTTTAATTCATATTTCATAAGTTTACTGAGGCACCAGAGAGACAATATTACATCCCCAAGACTAGAAAAAGTTGGTTTGGCAAAATACGTGTCAGGGCTGCTGTTTCTACACGCTGAGTCCAGTTCGTGTGTGTGTGTGTGTGTCATGAGTGCTTTGCAGGGTTGACGTGTTGGAGTCTAGCAGCTGCACCTTGTCATCCTAATTACAGCTGACTGCTCTTAAGATGCTGTGGGACTCCAACTCATCGCCAAACGATCAACGCTCTATGTCTAGTTTGTAGCCTAGCCGCCTTGTGCAACTTTTGCTTCCTGAAGACCTTGTAATTTTATTTGTATTTCTACCCCATTCTTGCTATTTGTCCCCAGTCTGCCATTTGCCTTTGCTCCCCGCAAACCAGCGCTCACCTCTTGTGGCCCACCGTCAACCAGGACTCATACCCTGGCATACTGGTCCTCCTTGGAACCCTGCTAATCCTGGATCTAGTTCTCGGAGCCCTTTTTGTTTGGTTCCAAGCTGCAATAAACCTTTATTCACAAACTCACCTCCCTGTCCTCTCTGCATCTGGGTCCAACTTGCAACCTGAATCCTGACAATGCGGAAACTTAAAAGACGCAGCCATCGCAATTTGTCTCAGGTTTGATAAATCACATTGGTGCATGCTAAATCCATCTATTTGCATATACATCTGCCAAAATGAATTCTGCGCCAATTTACTGTGGTTGGCTGATGTATTTGCAGTTTGGCAGTTTGCACCCATTTTTGCACATGCAAACCTTTAGTAAAACAAGCCCTCAGTGTGTTTGTCTCATTCATGTTTGTGTGTGTTGATGTTGGCAAAAATTTCTTTGACATTTATGGTAACACATAGAGGCACACATACATCGTGTAGCTTTGTCATTATTGTTGTCCGCAATCAAGTCATTAAGTACACATTCGTACACACTCACACACGCGCGCGCACGTGTGCACAGTGGTCACCGTCATGTCAGGAGGCAAATTAGAAATGTCAGCTTGTGTTAAACTTGCCCAAACACAACACAGTAAGGGCTATACAGTAAGTTATCTCTCTTTCATTGACATTTCAGACAGCATCCTGTATATCATCATGTAACACAGAAGCAGGCCCCAGTTTAATGTTGGAATATAGTGCCCAAATCACCCTGCATCAGATGTACTGTGCATCAATAAAGTCTTTTGACCTCACGTGATATACAATATACCACTGGCTTTACTTACGACTATCCTGCATCACATTCGTAAAAGTAATCATTGAATTGTGAGCATTTTCAGTTATTCTCACCTTTACAGAAGGAGGCTTTGTGCTGTGGATATTACTTTTGAGAACTCCCTCTGTTGTAAGAACCAGCTCTTCCAGGGTCCAGCTCATTCTCTGTATGTCCCTATTAACAGCACAAAAGGAAATTACAGAGTTATGCAAAGATATTCAAATATATAATGACATAGTTTTTCCAACATTAGCAATACTCTGTTCCAAGGATATTGATTTGGGAGTGGGACATAAACATATTGCAAAAAAACAAAACAATGACTAATCACTAATTCTAACTTCGACAGGTACTTTGTGTTTTGGGTCAGTGGCGCTAACCATTGCAGGGCCAGCAGACTTTCCCACCAGTACAGGCCACCCCATGGAGAGTCGGCAATCGGCTACATAACTGTTACTCCTGCTTTGCAGTCAAAGGTTCATTGTTTTACACTGGAAAAATAGTTCATCATCATCATTATCATCATCATTGTGCACATGTACATCGCTACAGGTACTGTACATAGGTGCATTTGCATGCTTCGCTGTAAGATGTGTTTTTTAAAGAGGACACCAATGTTAGAAGATGTTTGTAAGCATCTGAAATGCTACAGTATTAGGGATGATCGTTTTTGGTATATATATATGCTTAAACTATTAATATATGGAATTATAATCACTGTTAGGGGAGTGTCTATTATTATACCCTGCGAAGAGCCGGGTCCACTGTACACACACGCATGCACGCACTCACTAACACACACGCACACATTAAAAATATTTTTTTTCAAATACCGAGATGTCAATGCTCCTTCATGCTAGCCCCGTTATGTAAGCAACCATAGCATTCTACTGTACATTTGATCTGGTGCATATACAGCAGCTGAAATAAGTACTTTACCATTTCTCTCACGAAATAAACTTCCAAAGGTTTTATTGACCTCAAAATTTCCCCAGATGTTGGTAACAACCCAAGTAATCCATGAACAAATAAGATCAGAAATTAAGTTGTGTGTACAAATCTGAAATGGCACAGGGAAAAAGTATTGAACACATGAAGAAAGGGCTGTGAAAAATTGGTTTCAAAGAAAAAGAATAAAGCTGCGAGAATGGCCCAGCCAATCACCTGACTTGAATCCAATCGAAAATCGATGGAAATAACTGAAACTCAAGGTCCATAAAAGAAGCTGACGGACACTTCAATATTTGAAGACTGCTCCTGTGGAGGAATGGGCCAAAATCACACCAAAGCAATGCATGCAACTAGTTTTTCCATACAGGAGGCACCTTGAACCTGTCATTACAAACAAAGGTTTTTGTACAAAGTATTAAATAAATACCAGTTGGCATGTTAAATACTTTTTCCCTGTGTCATTTCACATTATTACTCAGAACTTAATTTATGTTCTTATTTGTTCTACTTTCTTTGTATTTATGGATTACTTGGGTTGTTCCCAGCATCTGGTGAAATTTTCATGTCAAGAGCACCTTTGGAAATGTATTTAGTGAGAAAAATTGTGACGTGCTCAATACTTATTTAAGCCGCTGTATGTGTGTGTTTGTGCGTCTGACCATGGCATTCTTTCTTGCATGCCACAATGACAATTCAGCCTCTGGGGAGTGTCCTCATATGTCTTCATCACAGACAACTGAGAGAGGAGTAGTGGGAAACCAAAAGTGGCTGAGAAGGCAAGACAAACACAGTAGCACACATTCTGGTATAAACAATTAATCAGAATATGAATCCCCTGTGAAATGGCTAGTTGAACCATCTCTCCATGTTAATGTTTTATTGAGCGCAGGATACTTCTGTGAAATTACTCAAACCCCAAATGAGTTTCAAGCCATTGCATATTATACATATACAGTGGGGCAAAAAAAGTGTTTAGTCAGCCACCAATTGTGCAAGTTCTCCCACATAAAAGATGAGAGAGGCCTGTAATTTTCATCATAGGTATACCTTAGCTATGAGAGACAAAATGAGAAAAAAAAAAGCCAGAAAATCGCATCGTCTGATTTTGAAAGAATTTATTAGCAAATTATGGTTGGAAAAAAGTATTTGGTCAATAACAACATTTCATGTCAATACTTTGTTATATACCCTTTGCTGGCAATGACAGAGGTCAAATGTTTTCTGTAAGTCCTCGCAAGGTTTTCACACACTGTTGCTGGTATGTTGGCCCACTCCTCCATGCAGAGCTCCTCTAGAGCAGTGATGTTTTGGGGCTGTCAGTGACCTACACAGACTTTCAACTCCCTCTCAAGATTTTCTATGGGGTTGAGATCTGGAGACTGACGAGGCCACTCCAGGACCATGAAATGCTTCTTACGAAGTCACTCTTTTTTTTGCCCGGGCGGTGTGTTTGAGATCATTTTCATGCTGAAAGACCCATCCACATTTCATCTTCAATAGGTCCCCCCACTGTGTGGTTCTGGGATTTTCGCTCACCGTTCTTGTGATCGTTTTAACCCCACGGGGTGAAATCTTGCGTGGAGCCCCAGATTGAGGGAAATTATCAGTGGTCTCGTATGTCTTTCATTTTCTAATAATTGCTCCCACAGTTGATTTCTTCACACCAAGCTGCTTACCTATTGCAGATTCAGTCTTCCCAGCCTGGTGCAGGTCTACAATTTTGTTTCGGGTGTTCTTTGACAGCTCTTTGGTCTTGGCCATAGTGGAGTTTGGAATGTCATTGTTTGAGGTTGTGGACTGGTGTATTTTATACTGATAACGAGTTCAAACAGGTGCCATTAATACAGGTAACGAGTGGAGGACAGAGGAGCCTCTTGAAGAAGAAGTTACAAGTCTGTGAGAGCCAGAAATCTTGCTTGTTTGTAGGTGACTAAATACTTATTTTCCACCATAATTTGCTAATAAATTCTTTAAAAATCAGACAATGTGATTTTCTGGATTTGTTTCCCTCATTTCGTCTCCCATAAGTGAGGTATACCTATGATGAAAATTACAGGCCTCTCTCATCTTTTTAAGTTGGAGAACATACACAATTGGTAGCTGACTTAATACTTTATTGCCCCAGTATATACTGTAAGCATGTTGGATGTAATGGTAAATTCAACATCATTTAACAAACCTTGTGCATGTTTAATAAGAGTTTTATCACCACTTGCAAGTTGAAAGAATTAAGTTGAGATCTCATTTTGAACATTTTACACGTTTTTAGACATGATTAAAGATTCACAAATGAATTAGCATTCATCAAAATGTGTTCAAACTGTTCTTAAGCTGTCATACACAACTTTGCACCATTCATGGGTTTGTTTGTTTGTTTCACTTTATTCTCAATGTATGCAGAGAATCAAATAAACACTGGCATGAAATGTTTTGCTTGCATATGATTATTATGCATTAGCCGAGCTTTGGCAATGTTTGCACTTTATTCATGATAACATGGTTTTAACAGGCTTCATATTGTGTCTGTTTGCAAATACAGGAAGTCCTCGAGTTACGACGTACTCGAACCTACGACATTTCGACTTTACGACGCCCTTGCCTCGTCCGCCATTTTGTCCCCAGCACCATAGTGTTTCTGCTTAGCTAGTGCATAGTGCTTGTCTGTGTTTGTGTCGATGGGGATACCGTGGAGTCTAAAGACATGCTGGACAGGGAGGTTAGCAGTTTCGAAGGCAGATGGTAGTTAGGGCAGGGGTACGTAATGGACATATTTGGAAAACCCATCAACAATAGTGAGAATGATAGAGTTACCTTCAGATGGGGGTAGGTTGGTAACAAAGTCCAGCGCGATATGGGACCAAGGGCGGCTTGAGATGGGCAAGGGACGCAGCAGACGAGCAAGGGGCAGGTGTGAAGACTTCCCAGATGGAGCAGGCTTGGACGAACTCCCGGGTGTCTTTACCAAGGCTGGGCCACCAGAAGTGCTGCTGGATTAATTGAATGGTGCGGGTGATGCCGGGATGACAAGCGAGTTTGAAGTTGTGGGCCCACTGAAGGACGTCAGAGCGTGTGGAATCGTGTACGAACAGGTGGTTCGGAGGCCTGGTCTTGGGATCCAGGCGAGTCTTTTGAGCGTCCTTAACTACCTGTTCGATCTTCCAAGTGGCTGCTCCTACGAAGCACGAGGAAGGAAGGATGGATTCCAGTTCTTCAGGATTGGAGGGAGGTGAGTAAATTCGAGACAGGGCATCGGGTTTGCTGTTTCGGGAACCAGGACGGAAGGAGAGACTGAAATTAAACCTGCTCAAGAAGAGGGCCTAGCGTGCTTGTCGGGGGTTAAGGCGTTTGGCAGAATGGAGGTAAGCGAGATTCTTGTGGTCAGTCCAAATGATAAATGGCAGTTCAGTCCCCTCCAGCCAGTGCCTCCACTCTTCCAAGGCCCATGTAATGGCCAGCAGCTCTCGGTTGCCAACGTCATAGTTCCTCTCGGCAGGGGACAGGCGACGGGAAAAAAAGGCACACGGGTGAAGTTTATGGGTCATGCGGTCCCGCTGCGAGAGGACAGCCCCTGCAATGGGAGCACTGGTGAACAGGGTCTTGAGTTAACTGAATGCCTGGGATGCTGCCGGGGTCCACTCAAAGGGGGAGCTGGTGGATGTGAGGCTCGTGAGGGAAATAGCGACTTTGTTGTAATTACGGATGAATCGACGGTAGAAGTTGGCGAATCCAAGGAAACATTGTAGTTCTTTGCGGTTAGTGCAAGTGGGCCACTTAACGACTGCTTGGATAATTGGCAGGGTCGGATTGTAGTTGTCCTTTAGAGATGATGTAGCCTAGGAAGTGTACAGACGAGAGGTGGAATTCACACTTTTCGGGTTTGACATAGAGGCGGTTTTCAAGGACGCACTGGAAGACTTGGCGTACTTGACTGCAATGTCCTTTAGGGGAGCGGGAGAAAATGAGAATGTCATCCAAATAAACAAAAACAAACCGGTTCAACATATCATGGAGAACGTCATTAATGAAGGTTTGGAAGACAGCGGGGGCGTTGGTTAATCTGTACGGCATGACTTGGTATTCAAAGTGTCCGAGAGGGTTATTGAAAGCAGTTTTCCATTCATCCCCCTCTCGTATACGGATGAGGTGGTAGGCGTTTCGTAGGTCAAATTTGGTGAATATCTGGGCGTCACAGAGGGGTTCAAACTAGGGGTCGATGAGGGGAAGCAGAGGTTTATTTTTCACGGTGATGTCATTGAGTCCACAGTAGTCGGTACATGGCCGGAGAGTGGTGTCTTTCAACAAAAAATAAACCGGCTCCTGGAGACGAGGAAGGTCGAATGAGTCCGGACACCAGAGAGTTGTGGATATAGTCCTCCATTGCCTTTTTCTCAGGTCGGGAGAGGTTGAAGAGACGGCTGGAGGGAAGAGGGGCACCCGGTAGCAGATTAATTGCACAGTCATATGGGCGGTGGGGGGGTAGAGAAATGGCCAGGTCTTTGCTGAACACGAGAGAGATCATGGTATTCTTCATGGACTCGGGAGAGGTCAACAGCCGTGGAAGACGGTGGTGTTTTACCAGAGGGTGGCACAGCTGAGAGCAGGCAGTGTGAGTGGCAGTGATGGCTCCATCCGATGATGGCCAAGTGCGTCCACTCTTATGTTTTTTGAACCAGGGAATTCTGAGGAATAATGGGGTATCAGGGGAAGGGATAACAAAAAGAGAGATGTTCTCGCTGTGATTTCCGGAAATGAGCAAGGTGAATGGCACTGTTTGGTGGGTGACAGGGGAGATGATTCGGCCATCCAGGACTGTGACTTTCTTGGGAGACGTGAGTGGTTGAAGAGGGAGTTGGATCTGATGTACTATACCTTTGTGAATGAAACTATCGTCTGTACTATCAACTATCAATTAGAGCAACTATGGGTGTGTTATGAGCTGTACCTAGAATGCAAGCAGGGACGGTTATAAGGGAGGAAGAGCTAGACGAATTGGTGTTTTGGCTCACCATGGCGAGCCTGGTCTTTTGGTCGTAGGGGGCAATTGGCAATGAAATTGACCGCAATAAATATACAGCCGTTGGATGACACGACGCTGACGTTCATGGGGATCAAGTCGGGTGTGACCAATTTGCATGGGAGGCAGGTTAGATGCTGCCGGCGTGGCGCTCATGGTGGGAGTGAGCTTGCACACTCGGACCCTCCTCTCTCGTGCTCTCTCTCGTTGTCTGTTATCGAGGCGGAATGTGAGCGCTATTAGAACTTCGAGAGAGGAGGGCTCGTCCTCCCGAAAGTCCGTTTAAAAAAATTCCCCTAAGCGGCGCGTCATCCCACCCGCATTCTCCCAGAACTCAATTGAATACGTTGCTACGGAACTAGCGCTCTGAGTGAGTGTAATGAGACGGCAGGTGGCTTCTCTCCCCTAAACGGGGTGATCGAAGACTTTTCTGAGTTCAACGGAAAACGAATCGAATGACTGAAGTGCTGGGGAGGAGTTTTGCCATAGCGCGGTGGACCATTTGGCTGCTTTGCCACGGAGGTTAGTGACAAATGCGACCTTGGTTTGTTCAGTGGAATAACTGTACGGTTGAAGATTGAAAACGAGTGACCAATTAAGTAGAAACTGGCTACATGCACCTAGGTCCCCGGAGTAGGGCTCGGGCAGAGGTACATGAGGTTCTTTGATTGGGAGGCGCCTCCGTTTTCGCGCCTCCAGGGTTGCTGGGTCCATTCGGGCCAGAGTATTCTGTCACGAGTTGATCCAGACGGGACCCAAGAGCAAGCGGAGGCTGAGAGGTTGTGATGAAAAGTTTTATTGAACCAAGGGGAATGGAGATGGTCCTTGAGATAAGCTGGCGGGTTGTTGAGCCAGGGAACGTGTGGTAGGCGGTGGTGAGGACAGGCGGCTGGCTTGACGTCGTGGATGCGAGGAACACGGAGGGAACACTGAGGACAATTAGGTCAGAGAGGACGCGAGGAAGTGAGTAGTGAGAAGCCGTGGTACCGCAAGAGAGCGTTAATACTCCGGCGAGAGTTTCCAGGTTCTGGCAGGCTTTTATACAGGTGATGATGAGGGGTGATTGATGACAGGAGCGCGGCCGAGATGTTGCTGATTACTGTGAAGCGAGAGATGGAGGGAGAGAGAGAGGGTGAGAGGGGCGCAAAGCGCGACCAGGCTCCAACAAAAAGGACTGCAGGGCACCGCTCATGACAACGGTGCCTTTAAAGGACTCTGACATACAGTTTATCGAAAAGTAAACTTACGTTACTACCCACCTCTGTACATATCACACTAATAATTTTCAAATAAACCCTCATTCAAAGATACAATATGCTCTTGTTTTGGTTCTGCTAGTGGAGATGAGCTGCTGCTATTCTAGCAGAAAAATCCTGGGAAAACAAACAAACAAACAAAAAAAAAAACAATTGTCTTGTCAGTAACCGGATAGGCATAAAGCTATAATGTATAGGTAAGCAGTTTTTTATAATACAGTCAATAAAGGTAGACATTGATGGTGTAGTGGTTCACTCGACTGCCTTACGTTCAGGCACCATAGGTTCAGTTCCTACTTGGTGACAGTGTAAATTATGCCTGTCCCTAGATGTGCTATATTGACTGGTGCCTGTTCCATAGTGTAAGCTGCCTTTTGCCTGAAGTTAGCTGGAGATGCTTGAGCTCCCTGTGACACCAAACAGGATAAGTGGTAGAGAGAATTAATGGCTTGAAATAAATTTCCCCCACACTGATTGATTAATTTTACTTTGTTTACTTTGTAAAAGTAAATGCTTCTGTGTGTTGTCCATGGTGAAAAATGTCCTCCTGTAGCCATCAGAGTCAAGTCGAGTAAGGGTGGTGTCATCTGAAAACTTGATGAGCTTGACCAATTGATGACTGCAGGTTCAGCAACTGTACGAGAAAAGGAGAGGAGAATCAATACAGCCCTGGGGGGAACCAGTGCTGAATCCTGCTTTGACAGGAAGTGCATGATGCAGGAAGATAACAGTAGGTACAGTACCTACAGTATCTAGGTAGATAGACTTATGTACACCCTTGAGGGATGCATGCGTGGCTGAAGAACCCATTTGTAAATCTAATTCACTGTGGAAAGAATGTGGAAAGAGTTTTGGGATTATGACAATCTACAGCTTCGTCCCTAACTGCCACTGTTCAACAACCTAAATCAACATCCTGTAACTACAGTAAATGCTGTATTTATTGCTGTCTCATTTCATTATACACATCATTTCTGTTTATGCTTGTTGACTTCCATATCCTTTGTGGGCCATCCATATTACTTTAGAGAGGCCAGACTTACGCCACATCAACAACTGTCTGACCATCATCCATCCATCCATTTTCTTTACCACTTATCCTCACTAGGGTCACGGGCTGCTGGAGCCTATCCCAGCTATGCTCGGGCGGGAGGCGGGGTACACCCTGAACTGGTCGCCAACCAATTGCAGGGCACATATAAACAAACAACCATTCACACTCACATTCACACCTACGGGCAATTTAGAGTCTTCAATCAACCAACCATGCATGTTTTTGGGATGTGGGAGGAAACCAGAGAAAACCCACCCAGGCACGGGGAGAACATGCAAGCTCCACACAGGCGGGGCCGGGATTTGAACCCCGGTCCCCAGAACTGTGAGGCAGATGTGCTAACCAGTCATCACCATGCCGGCCTGACTATGATACGTTGAATTATATTTACATAATTTCTATACTTTGAAAACAAACCATTACAATCCTGTCATTGCTTTGAAGCAGTTTTTGACCTAGATGCAATGGAATTTTGTCACAGGAGGTAATCAGAAATTTGGCTCTCTTGCATGCCAGTGGAAAAGGGAATATATTCATCCAGGCATTAGCATTAGAAAGGAAGAAACGGTAGAAGTGAGAGGAGAGATTGTTTGGTTGCCATCTTAACTGAGTGTGCCTAGCCAAGCCCGGCCTGGAGAAAATATAAACCCCTGAGAATAAGGCTCATTTTGACTGGTGGCCAGTTAGGGGATAAGCTGTGGAGGTGTGCATGCTTGTACCCATGAATATTTATACGTGTGACTGAGCATGCATGCCATTTAACTGGCCAATCGTTTGATGCCTTGCCAGTCCCAGACTGTATATCGATACATCTTTATATAAATGTACGTATATTTGTGTCCAAATCTGCACCGAAAGCCTCCTCCTTATCCTACTTTTTCATTTGTATAAATCTCATTAGCCAATCAGCTAGCGGCAAGACACGACTTTCACTCAGCACATGTGATGGGTGACTTTGGCCTAGTAAGAGAGAGAAGGTCTGTTACATGGACCAGACAGAAATCCTCTTAGCAAAAAGAGAAGAAAAAAAAGGAATTCGGGTGGCAGCTTAAATCAGCCATTGTGGCTCTGCTTTGTATGCCCCCCCCCCCCCACAGAATACTAAAGTAAATAAATGAGCCTCAGTCGGAAACTGCCAAGGAAGGGGGAAGGTTGTCGTTAGTTCACCACAATTATGCCTTCATCTTTGCATGAGAAGATGGGTGAGTAGGTGTTGACATTGGCGGTATTTGATACTGTGGAATTGCACAGGGCACCATTCCCGGTGGGCCGGCAACATGCCTTAACCCCCCCCCCCCCAAATGAAAAAAAATGTAAAAAGCTATGTTTTGTATTTTTTTTTTTTCATGCCATGTAAATTATTGCTGTTTTTATGGGTAATTTTTACCCCTGTGTAGAACCTCTGTAGAAGAGATACGAGAAGAGATGGCGGGTGTGGGAGGGGTTAATTCTTGGGGAATGATGGGAAATGCATGGGTTTTTTTTTTGTAAAAATGGAGAGAAAATTGTTAAAACCAAGGTCACAATTTTGAAAGAAAAGGAAAGAAGACTGATAACTGAGCAAAGGATACAGAAATGTATGACACAGCTTTGTTCTGAATGATTGTAAGGTATTGTAATTTTATTTTGGGGGTCGGGGGGTGTCGGCAGCCTGACTTGAAATCGTTGACGTAAGGTTAATTATTAACATAGTGCCACTGCCTTGTAGTGTCTCTTTTATTAGCCTGTCGCCAAGACCCCTGATTGATTGCTTCAGAGCCTTTCATTTTTATTTCATTTTTTTTAGTTCAAATGTTTGAAAGTGTGATAGATCAAAATAAATTAAATGGTAGTGTTGATCTGTTTAATTAAATGGGACCTCTGTTTGACTTTTTTAAATACTATTTATGTATTTATGGGATACAGGTATTGTCCTGTATATAATGTATAATGATATGTAATAACCTGTTAATTTACGTGCTCAATCCATTCCTGGTTCATATCAAATTTATATTATTTATTGTATTTGTATAAAACATCAAGATGTACAACTACCGCCACTGCTCATATTTTTAAGTGGGTTTTGCTGAAGTGTGTGTGTGTGTGTGTGTGTGGGTGTGTGTGTACATGTATGTGTGTGCCTGCCTCCTGCATAAAAATTGCTGAGGAAATGAAAATATAATTCATTATGTGACATGCTCCACTGCTATGTGACGAGTTATGTTTTCATGTGCTGTCCCAATAAAGATTCCTGGAGCTCAACCACCACTGAGTCCCACTGTTGAGGATGAGCCTCTCTCAACCGACCCCGTCGCCCTCACCTCTGACAAACAGGATTTGCACAGAGCTGGTTCGTAGAGGACCAGCAGACTTCATTTTCCCAAGGAATGAAAGTGATGGGAGAAGATGTCACCATGACTATTTTAAATTATGTTACTACATAAGATGCACTCTCATTTATTATGTTTTTCACGTACTTGTGTGCACAACCTGTCACAGGTGGCTGGCAAATGGGAGGGGGGAGGAGGGGTGACTGGGGTGGTATGGCGCTATTCAAGCTAGGACCACCACTGTCAGTAAATAAATTCAGATAAGAAAAATAAAAGCCAATACATCTTTATAATTTCTTTCCTTTTTCTATTTCCATGTTGAGGCTTGGCGTTTGAATGTCTATTAAGAAAAGGTACATCAATGAGAGAATACTGACACAGTTGATGAACTTTTGGATAATTTCACCGATAAACTCTCAAATGTCATGAATGCTGTCGCTCCTATTAAAACTAAGACAATCTTGAGGCGACCTATAACACCGTGTAGGAGCACAATGATGGTAAAGACCTCTAAATCAAAGTGTAGGAAAGCAGAACGTAAGAGGAGAAAAATTAAACTCCAAATTGACTATGACCCCTACAGACAAAGTCGTAATTTTAACCACGAGTTAGTCAGGGCTTGACAGCAACACTTTTCTGAAATCATCAGTAAGAACTTCAACAATACGCACTCTGTTTGCTGTGGTTGACAAGCTCACAACACCCCCCCGCCCCCTGATATTTTAGTGAAAAAAATACAATCCAACAGGTTAAATATCAGCACAAATCAGCAAAATGATAAAATGATACTACATCTGAAGCCACCCAGGAAAAACTCTATTACCATGTCAGAATTTGATACAGTTGACCAAAAAACTGTAGAGAAAACGGTTCAGCAGCTGAAACCATCAACCAGCTGTCTTGACTCAATACCATCTGACTTTTTCAAAAGTATTCCAAAGTCTGTGCTAGTTGATTTGCAGCAAATAATCAATTGCTCACTTCAGTCAAGCGAGTTTCCTAAAGCTCTTAAAGTAGCTGCCATTAAGCCTCTGCTAAAAAATAGCATGCTGGACGCTTCCATGTTAGCAAGCTATAGACCCATCTCAAATCTCCCTTTCATAGCCAAGATTGTTGAGAAAGTTTTTTTAATCAACTCAGCAATTTATTGAACTTAAATTGACTTTTTGACAAATTTCAATCAGGGTTTCCGAACTCATCACAGTACAGAATCTGCTCTTATCAAAGTGCTAAATGATATAAGGTTGGATACTGACTTGGGAAAGGTGTCAATTCTGGTCTCGTTGACCTCAGTGCGGCTTTTGATAGGGTAGATCATAATATACTGTTGAACAGATTGGAAACGTGGGTCGGACTAAACGGAACAGTCCTTAAGTGGTTCAGGTACTACCTGCAGGAGAGGAGTTTTTTTGTAACCATTGGAAGTGTTCAATCTCATCGAATGGCAATGACCTATGGGTCCCTCAAGGGTCAGTTCTTGGACCCCTCCTGTTCAGCCTGTATATGCTACCTTGGGTCAAATTCTTTAATGTTGACTATAATAGCTATGCAGATGACACACAGTTATATCTAGCAGTGTCTCCAGATGACTACAATTCAATTGAGGTGTTGTGTCACTGTCTAAAACAGATAACTGGATGAGACAAAATTTTCTTCAATTAAACCACAACAAAACTGAGATAAAGATAAAAGGAAAAGAGGATTGCTGTTAGTAAATACCTGGAGTCACTCTCTTTAAAAACCAAAGACCAAGTCTGAAACCTTGGTGGTCTGATACCTTCCAACCTGACTTTCCTGCCTTCTACCATCTGAAGAACATGTCCAGAGTCAAGGCTTACATGTGTCAAGCAGAAAAAAAAAAAAAAGCATGAAACAAATGCTAATTTAATATAAACTCAGTAGGGCTCTGAGATCGGCAGACTCAGGTCAAATAGTGAAGCACAGAGTCCAAAGCAAACATGGTGAAGCAGCATTTAGCTTTTATGCTGCACACAAATGGAATAAATTGCCAACAGAAGTGACGTCAGCCCCAAGTGTGCATGTTTTTAAGTTCAGGTTAAAAAAAAATGTTTTCCCCATGCTTTCTAGCACATTTCCACTTTTAAATTATATTTCTTGTACTGTACAGTTTTAATGGTATTTTTATTTCATTTAAAAAAATTATCTTTGTTTTAAATGTTTATAAGCAGTTTTTTTCTTTGTTTTTAAATGCTTTTAATCATGTAAAGCACATTGAGTTACCTTGTGTATTAAATAAATTTGCTTTGCTTTGCTTTGCTTTGGATTGAAAAAAAGAAAAAAAACAGATCATCGAAGGACAATTATGGTTATTTATCTGGAACCTCCTCCAATCTCCAAACAGTAACACAGTGCCCTTGTTCTTTTAAAACCCTATTAGTTGTTTTTTTTTCTCATACATTTTGTCCCCTATAAATATACAATACATACTGTACATATTTTTTCTTAGTCGACTCACGACCCATCGAACGTTGAGAAAGATTGCACATACACTGACTCAATTTGTACTGAACATAAAACACCAGATGCTGAAGGGTGACGGAGGGCATACCAAGAGTGCAGTTATTTCACACTGTTACGGAAATGACAAACCAAATTAGGATCATGTTGCCAAGGGTAAAAAAAATGACACAAATTAATGTACTTATCAAAACATCTATCCATCCATTTTCGGTACCGCTTCTCCTCACTAGGGTCGCGGGCGTGCTGGACCGTATCCCAGCTATCTTCAGGCGAGAGGCGCGGTACACCCTGAACTGGTCACCAGCCAACCAGGGCACATATAAACAAACAACCATTCACACTCACATTCACACCTATGGGCTATAGAGTCTTCAATTAACCTACCATGCATGTTTTTGGGATGTGGGAGGAAACCGGAGTGCCTGGTGAAAACCCATGCAGACACAGGGAGAACATGCAAACCCCACACAGGCGGGGCCGGGATTTGAACCCCGGTCCTCAGAAATGTGAGGCAAATGTGCTAACCAGTCGTCCACCATGCCGCCACTTATCAAAACAATAATTGTAATTTGAAAATACCCCAAAAAACTGCTAATTCAATAATATTGATATGAACACACCATGCCATTTACTTCTGTGGGTAGATTCTAATATTTTAAGATGACTAAGAGTGCAGACAACGTCTGTGTGCTGTTTGGTGATGCCACATAATACTGTCCACAGCAGTGACCCAATGACATGATACAGTATTCCCTTATAATTTCTGCTCCTTTAGTGCAAGTGCCACATAAACAGCCCAATCACAGCCACAGTCAACATAAGCGTAGCCGGAGGGGCTGCCTCGGCGAACACACAGACAGAGACCATAATGTCGTGTAATCATACCATATTCATATTACAGGCACATACACTGATCCACTATGATCAGCCACATGCCGCAGACAGGGAGGGAGGATCAATGAGCTTAATAGGAAGTAACACAAAACAATACCAGATGGCCAATCAGCATTCAAAAAGGTTGAAGTGTTACCGTGGGAACCCTGCAGGACACTGCTGTCTTCATTTGTGCGATATTGTATATTAGCTCATAGTAGCTGAGCCATTAAAAAGCCATTGCACAACACCTAAAACATATGCCTTCCAGTGAACTACAGATCATTTGAATAATGTTATCCAACCATGCCGTTTCGTTCCAAGATAAGCCAATTTGTGGTCAGGCCCCCCTGAGCTGCAGCCTATTCCGAATGTTATTAGTGTTCACTAATATTGTGGCTCTTTTTAGTGTCGCGTAGATAATGCAGTAAGATTGAAACAATTAGTATATAAGAATAATGCTATTTTCTTGTATGGTTAAAAAACAAAACAAACCATCCAAATCTATCATTGCTGTTAGCAGTCAGCCTAATCGGGTAAAACATTGGATAATTCATCATTCAATTTAGATTTTATATTTAATAATAATAATAACAATGTCAACAATGTTTGATTTTAAGAGGTCTGCTTACTTTTTACATTTCGTTGGAAGTTCATATTTACCAAATTGAACATTCACATTTCAATGACCGTATTTTAGTACATGTAAAAAAAAATTATTGCACTGTTCTTTTACCGTATAATATTATCCCCTATACATAAATCGGATTTGGCTCTATACACTTTAAACACTTTTTAACCGGTAAAGCATTATTAATACATGCTTAACGAGTGCTTTGGAGGCTCCTTGGATTTAAATTTGATTTGATTCGTTATTTACTCTTTTTATGAGATTTTAAAAGGATTTGCAAGGAACTCCTTCAAGCGCCAGACTTCAATTATTGGGCTATCGTAAACAAAAATTAAGATTACGTGAACTTTTGCCTCTTTTGATGTCTTGTAAATGCAAACAGCCCGCTGACACTGAGCTACACAGTGATCTTCTTTACTTCTCATTCTGCCTGACAAAGCCCCTTCACTGTTCTTAACCTTGTGTAATGTAGCCTCTCGCAGCTTATTGCTGAAGTATGCATGAAGTAGAGAAGGTGCCAAGCGATACGGCTTTGAGGCAGGTGGGAGTTTGTGTTACTGAAGATGTTTACCATGTCAATGACATTGGATGAGCCAAGATTGTCCACATTCATAAAATATTCTTTCTCACCCCCAAACCACATTTCTTAGCTGTCACATTTGTTTCCTACAACTTCTCTTTGGTACACAGATGCTATTATGCACTGGCATTAACAACTGAAAATTAATGGGGGGATTCATTGCTTTTTCAGAAATTTTGACAAACAAATACCGGTACTTTACATTACAGGTAGGACTTAGGCCTATTGAGTAGCGCCTTCATCGCCATTATAACATAAGAGCCATTAATTTCCAAGCTGGGTATGTTTGCTGTCTTGCAATAGCTCTCACTCTCTCTTTCCAGCTTCCTCATGTCAGCAAGGTTCACACCATCCTCGTTAAGCGTTTGTCTGCAGTCTAACTCACAAATGATTATTCATTTAGCTGCTTTAGACAGCTCCTGTCAGCCACAAGGACTCGCGCTCATCCACCAAGGGACAAATCAACTCTTTTTTTTTCCAACCCTCCTTCTCCACCTCCTCAGTTCTTTCTCCACTTCTCATCTCTCTCCTGGGCTATTACACTGAGTGTTATGTTTACGATAACCTGCATGCTTGTTAATTATAAATCACTGTGTGCTCTTACATTCTATTAATTGGTACTTCCTCTCTCGGTCTATGCTGAAGCGCGGGCAAATAAATTCAGGTATGACTTCATTAAGTGGCACTCTCACAACAGATCTTGACACATGCTATAACAGTAATGAAGTAAGAAAGGGGTAGAGTAGATTGGAGAACCAAAACAGCCTTAATCTTGTGGAATAACCTATGGCGTAAACTGACTGCCACACCAGCGTTATGGCATAGGGGGTTGTTTGCAGAAATAAAGGACTTCTACTAGAATTGACTTGAGGTCATGCAACTCAAAAAAAAAAACACTTCTCGCATGAGAGTAAGACACTTCAGTGAAAAGTGATATAATTTCTGAAAGACGTAAGTGTGTTGAAGTAAAGTAAGTGGAAGTACCGTAAGTGGATAGTTCATAGTTAAGATAATGACAAACGCTGGGTATCTAGAATCTCTCAATCCATAACTCAAATGTACATACAGTATATCAATGTATTCATTTTCTTAAACACTTATCCTGTTTAGGGTCACTGGTGGGCTGGAGCCTACCCCGACCCAGTTAAAGTCAATATTAGGGGCAGGTAAGTAGAAGGACTGAGAAAAATCAATAGCAGAAGAGAAGCCACAGCCATGGGAAGATGGCGCCTACCAGTGTGGTCAACATTCATCGAGCGGACCGCGACATGGAATCATCGGGGAAAACGAAGGGCGGCGGGATATGCCTCCATATCAACGAAAAATGGTGTACGGACGTCACGGTGCTCAGCACACACTGCAGCCCGCTTTTGGAGTCGCTGTTTTTGAACTGTAAACCATTCTACTCGCCACGTGAGTTTGAATCGTTCATACTGGTTGGAGTCTATATTACGCCTCAAGCTAACACGAACGCCGCATTGCTAACGCTCACCGAACAAGTCAACGAAATTGAAAAAAAAACACCCGGACTCACCCCTCATTATTCTCGGGGACTTTAACAAAGCTAAACTCAACCACGAACTCCCTAAATACAAGCAGCACATCGACTGTCCTACCAGGAAAAATAATACTTTAGACCACTGCTACACTACGGTAAAAAACGCATGCCGTGCTATACCTCGTGCAGCCCTGGGCTCGTCTGATCACTGCTTAATTCACTTAATACCGACGTACAGGCAAGAACTTAAATGTGCGAAGCCTACAGTGAAAACAGTGAAAAAGTGGACCAATGAAGCCAAGATGGAACTTCAAAGCTGTTTAGACTGCACAGACTGGAGTGTCTTTGAAAATTCAGCTGGCAGCCTGGATGAATATACGAACACTGTCACATCCTATATCAGTTTCTGTGAAGAGGTTTGTGTACCAACAAAATCATTTCGGACATTCAACAACAACAAGCCGTGGTTCACTGCTAAACTTAAGCAGCTTCGCCAAGCTAAGGAAGATGCATATCAGAGCGGGGACAGGGCCCTGTATAATCGAGCTAGAAACCAGCTTACTAAAGAAATGAACATTGCAAAGAGGATCTATGCAGCAAAGTTGGAAAAACAGTTTAGCGCGAACAACTCTAAATCAGTCTGGCATGCATTCCAATCGCTGACTAATTACAAGCGACGATCCCCCCAAGCTGAGAACAATAGCACACTAGCCAACGACTTGAATACCTTCTACTGCAGATTTGAAAAGGACAGTTTCACACCACACACCCACCCGGCCGCACCCGCGACCACAACCACACCTCTGACTTCTGCGTTAACCATCCATGAACAGGATGTGAGACGCATCTTCAAACAACAGAAGATTAACAAAGCGGCAGGAAGGGACCATGTGTCCCCATCCTGCCTCAAAGTCTGCGCGGACCAGCTCGCTCCAGTCTTCACTCAGATCTTCAACAGATCTTTGGAAATGTGCAAAGTTCCATCCTGTTTCAAACGCTCCACCATCATTCCAGTCCCCAAGAAACCTGCAATCTCTGGTCTGAATGAGTACAGGCCTGTCGCTTTGACATCTGTGGTCATGAAGTCCTTTGAACGTCTCGTGCTGGACCACCTCAAGAGTGTCACAGGTCCCCTGCTGGACCCCCTGCAGTTTGCCTACCAAGCGAACAGGTCTGTGGATGATGCAGTCAACATGGGACTGCACTTCATCCTAGAACACCTCGACAGTGCAGGTACCTAAGCGAGGATCCTGTTCCTGGACTTCAGCTCAGCGTTCAACACCATCATCCCTGAACTCCTTTCAACCAAGCTTCTCCAGCTCAGCGTCTCACCTGCCATCTGCCAGTGGATTTACAGCTTTCTGACGGGCAGGACACAGCAGGTCAGGCTGGGGGAGGCCACCTCATCCACACGCAGCATCAGCACTGGGGCGCCCCATGGTCGTGTCCTCTCTCCGCTGCTCTTCTCTCTCTACACGAACGACTGCACCTCAGCGAACCCGACTGTCAAGCTCCTGAAGTTTGCAGATGACACCACTGTCATCGGCCTCATCAAGGACGGTGACGAGTCTGCATATCGACAGGAAGCGGAGCAGCTGGAGCTGTGGTGCGGCCGACACAACCTGGAGCTGAACACACTCAAGACTGTAGAAATGATCGTGGACTTCAGGAGGCATTCTTCGCCACAGCTGCCCCTCACGTTGTCCAGCTGCCTTGTGTCAACCGTCGAGACCTTCAAGTTCCTGGGAATTACAATCTCTCAGGACCTGAAGTGGGCGACCAACATCAACTCCGTCCTCAAAAAGGCCCAGCAGAGGATGTACTTCCTGCGGCTTCTGAGAAAGCACGGGCTGCCACCGGAGCTGCTGAGACAGTTCTACACAGCGGTCATCGAATCAGTCCTGTGTTCTTCCATCACAGTCTGGTTTGGTGCTGCTACAAAAAAGGACAAACTCCGACTGCAACGGACAATCAAAACTGCTGAAAGGATTGTCGGTACCCTTCTACCCACCATTGAGGACTTGCACGCTGCCAGAACTAAGACAAGGGTGTGCAAAATCCTCTCGGACCATCTGCACCCCGGTCACCAGCTCTTCCAGCTCTTTCCCTCAGGTAGGCGCTACTGATCAACGCAAACTAGAACTAGTAGACATTCCAACAGCTTCTTCCCTCTTGCGATCAACTTCTTAAACACCTAACCTATAATTCCATGACAACAAGCTGGCAATTTTTTGACTTGAGTTCGTTGTCACATTTCTGTGGGGCCAATTATGTATTACTCGTGCACTCACTGTAGTTGTCTCGCCATGCTGCACTATTTGCATATACTGGCCACTCATGCCAGAGTAGCATCTGCTCCATTTGCACACTGATTGAGGAGTATCTGTAACATTTGCACAACCAACATTGTCCCAGATGATCGCACTACTCGTCACTTTAAACCGCATACACTCCTTGAAGTCTCGGCGCCCTTTGCACAATGGTCATTGCACCGGACTATTGCAAAATTAGTCATTCGAACTGCTCTAAGTGCTAGAGGACTCTGCATCTTTTTGCACAATTGTTTTTTGTCAATGTCCTTATGTCTCCAAAGTGTTCTGTAAATTGACCTGTCTGTTGTACTAGAGCGGCTCCAACTGCCGGAGACAAATTCCTTGTGTGTTTTGGACATACTTGGCAAATAAAGATGATTCTGATTCTGATTCTGATCATGTTTATTGAAAGAGGACAGATTAAACATTTAAGAGCAAATGAGAGATAAAAATACAATGAATGCATGTATAGGCTATCTGTCTTTCAAAACTACTTCCAATTAAAGCTGTTGTTAATACAGTAAAACATTATATTTCGATCACATTTCATCCAATTAAACTGGCCAAACTTTGATTTGGTCACTTTAGTAAATCATTTATATTCATTCATTCATTCCTTTTCCACACCGCTTATCCTCACTAGGGTAACGGGCGTGCTGGAGTTTATCCCAGCTGACTCTGGGCAAGAGGCGGGTACACTCTGAACTGGTCGCCAGCCAATTGCAGGGCACATATAAACAAACAACCATTCGGACTCACGTTCACACCTACGGACAATTTAGTCTTCAATTAAGCTACCATGCCTGCTTTTTGGAAGTGGGAGGAAACCGGAACTAAGTCATTTATATTTGGAATATATATATATATATATTTAAATATCGTTTATATATTAATATTATATATTTTTTTTCCTCTCAAGATGGCGGCACATGCATACGGAGCGGCTGCTCTCTGTCCCAAACAAATGGTGTTTTCGTGTTTTTCGTCTAATACGTCATAGTGGTTTAGTCCGTGTTCGTCATGTCTACGTGCCAAGACGCAAAGACCGTCATAAGCATCTGCTCATCATCAACATCAGCAGAACTACTTTTATGTAGTTAAAATATACTCTCACTGAGGAGCTACGGAACTGCAGTCTGCTCCGGGTGCCTACAACAGCTGTGAATCCCACTTCGCCACGAACGACGAAGGAGGAAGCAGAAACGGGGCAAGCACGGAGGTATCTGAGCTAGGCTTGCGGCTAAACCACACAAGCTGGCTAATCCCTCCATCTTGTTAGGCAACGTATGCTCTCTGGACAACAAGCTGAATTACATTCGATTACTCCACTCTATATATTCTCTATATTCCTCCAAACTCCAGCAATAACAGGAGTGAGGCGCTAAATGAGCTATACCATCATATCACAGTTGACTACCCACCCAGATGATTTCCTCATCCTAGCTGGGGTCTTCAACAATGCTGACCCCAAGACTGTGTTTTCAAAACTCTACTCCAACATTGACTTTCTAAAACGGGGAAATAACACTCTGGACAATGTCTTTACCTTTCTTGTAGGCCCCTCCCCTCCCCCACCTCGGCGCCTCAGACCATCTCATGCTTATGCTAATGCCATTGATTGAATACACGACAAAGACAAGATATGGCTGCAACACGTTTCAAAACAGCTGGGACAGGTGGGAAAAAAGACTGAGAAAGTTGAGGAATGCTCATCAAACACCTGTTTGGAACATCCCACAGGTGAACAGGCTAATTGGGAACAGGTGGGTGCCATGTTTGGTTATGAAAGGAGCTTCCCTGAACTGGTCAGTCATTCCCAAGCAAAGATGGGGTGAAGTTCACCTCTTAGTAAACAAGTGCATGAGAAAATAGTCAAACAGTTTAAGGACAATGTCCCTCAACGTACAATTGCAAGGAATTTAGGGATTTCATCATCTACGGTCCATAATATAATCAAAAGGTTCAGAGAATCTGGAGAAGTCACTGCATGTAAGCGGCAAGGCCGAAAACCAGCATTGAATGCCCGTGACCTTCGATCCCTCAGGTGGCACTGCATCAAAAACTGACATCAATGTATAAAGGATATCACCACATGGGCTCAGGAACAGTTCAGAAAACCAAAGTCAGTAAATACAGTTTGGCGCTACATCCGTAAGTGGAACTTAAAACTCAACTATGCAAAGCAAAAGCCCTTTGTCAACAACACCCAGAAACACCGTCGGGCCAGAGGAAAAGAACCATCCGAACTGTTATGGACGCAAAGTTCAAAAGCCAGCATCTGTGATGGTATGGGGCTGTGTTAGTGCCAATGGCATGAGTAACTTACACATCTGTGAAGGCACCATTAATGCTGAAAGGTACATACAGTTTTGGAGAAATATATGCTGCCATCCAAGCAACGTCTTTTTCATGGATGCCCCTGCTTATTTCAGCAAGACAATGCCTAAACCACATTCTGCACGTGTTACAACAGTGTGGCTTCGTAGTAAAAGAGCGCGGAGTGAGAGTGAGAGTACTAGACTGGACTGCCTGCAGTCCAGACCTGTCTCCCATTGAGGACACATTATGAAGCGTAAAATACGACAACGGAGACCCCGGACTGTTGAACAGCTGAAGCTGTACATCAAGCAAGAATGGGAAAGAATTCCACCTACAAAGCTTCAACAATTAGTGTCCTCAGTTCACAAACGTTTATTGAATGTTGTGAAAAGAAAAGGTGATGTAACACAGTGATAAACATGACCCTGTCCCAGCTTTTTTGGAACGTGTTGCAGCCATAAAATTCTAAATTAATGATTATTTGCTAAAAATAATCAAGTTTATCAGTTGGAACATTAAATATCTTATACGTTGAACATGATTTGCAAATCATTGTATTCTGTTTTTATTTATGTTTAACACAACGTCCCAACTTCATTGGAATTGGAGTTGAATATTGATATTATTATTTGTCTTTTGTCACACCGCAGGCCCTTGAGTACCGCTGTATTGTATCCTCTGTATTTTACGCATATTGAAGAATTGACAATAAAAGTACCTTGTAAAAGTACATTGTAATTTGTTCCAGATTCAAAGTGTCATATATCATCAGTGTTTATCAACTGTATAGGCACTAGTCAGTATTTATCAATTAAAAACAACAAATCAGTGTTTGAAGACTCTCTTGATGATAATGATGAATGGTAATGCATTTTTAACATTAACTGTCACAGAAGAATGAAAATAAATTGACCACTTAAGTCATGGAAAACATTAAAACATAACACACACAAAAACTACAGGTTTACACTATGTTCCTGGTAGCCTGGTTTGCCCAAATGTCAAATCTTGCAAAGTTTTCACACAGTCAATCACGGTTTCCGTGATGGGCCTTGGGGTGAAAGGGGCTGCTGAGTCCCGGAGGATTAAAGGTGCACTAGGTTTCGGCCGGAGGTTTACACAGATTCCAACATGTTCCCTCTCATGTTGTGATCGGGTCCCTTACTTCTCTCACATTCTGTCAAGGGTGTCTACAGACGGAACATGGACGTCGGGCAGCTTTGGAGCACATGTGTGGCTTCGGCAGAGTCAAATGAGGCTCCCCTGCCTTCAGAGTCAGCGTCAGCATAGGGGGCCCGTAGTGCCACTCAATAAATGTTTGATATTATTAGTTTTCTATCAACAACTAATGCACGGGTCCATCTCTTATTAAAAAATTTTTTTCATCTGCACTGTGGTAGTTGAGAAAATTCATGAAATTAGCGTTTGAGCCATCATCAGAGTAAAATCACAAGCAACCAGGCCATGTTGTGCAAATTGATCAGTTTAAGTCACATTTGGCAGAATCACAGAAATATATATAATATGGATTATTATAGGGGTTTTAAGAAATATCTTAATTGCCTTGGATGCTCTTGGTTGTCATTTGTTAACTGTAAAGTTCAGGAAATGTTGTCCAAGATTTGTAAATGTGGTCAATAGAAAAGTTTCCAAGCTGTGGATGAACTAGGAAATGTGTTTTATGTCATCAGTATTGGTGAACAGCGGTAAGGAAAATAATGCAAAAGCAGTGAAACACGGGATACAGTGAGCGGTTCGATCACAATTTAGGTTGCGCCATCAAGCAAGTAGCTCGCTGAGTGACGACAGCAGAAGATAGACACTTTAAGAGTTACAGAATTTGACCGTGTCGCCACCCTGCGAGTGGCACCATTTGCAAGGGAGTTTCTCATGCGGCACACACTCTTGGCTGAGCTCAAATGAACTGCGAAAGGAACAAATCTGTTCATGAAGAGATTCCATTAAGTACGTTCACTCAAAGGATTTATTGGTTTGAAAGCATCATTCCCGAACGACACAACACTACTCGAACCCCGTCTACCGTTCTGTTCCAGAAAAAAAGAATGCAAAATGCTTGGTACGTAAATGCAGTGACACACTAATATTTTCAGGGCGCCTCTGTACCTGCGCACCACTTATGTGCACTCTTGATTATAAAATGGTTAAGCCACACTGCTACTCATTGTATGATTTAGATACAATTACTCTTCTTTATCAAGTTACTAAGCGTTGCGGTTGATACATACAGGAGCTGTTCCCAACATTCCTCCAAATCGATATGGGAAATTATTCTCAAATGTTTGCTCATGGACCTGAAATTACGGAGTACTGTATCACGTCAGAAACCTCCATTAGTGATAATTGGATGGATCTCATATTAATATATGCTCTGTCATTTAAGCATTGCACACAGGCCTAACCTCGGCATGGAATATCATCCCCTGCTAGGTCTTGCAATCATACACTTCAGAGTGATAATAATGATTGTAATAGCATAGTCGACAGAATGCAGGCTATATTAGTGAAATGAAAAAGAAAGAAATGAAAATATGGGGAGCTATAACAGAATGTATATTCCTGTTGTATAATATTTCCAAATTGCACCTTAATACACAAAAGTGACAACTTGTTTCTCTCGAAAACCATTGAATCTTATGGATCCTTTACTAGATCCAGAGGAACAGTACTGCTATATAACCCCCCAACCCCTCAAAAAAAAAAAAAAAAAAACAAGAAAAACAGATTCATCCATCCATCCATCCATTTTCTTTACCGCTTATCCTCACTAGGGTCGCGGACTGCCGGAACCTATCCCAGCTGTGTTCGGGCGGGAGGCAGGGTAAATCCTGAACCGGTCGCGAGCCAATCGCAGGGCACATAGAAACAAACAACCATTCACACTCACATTCACACCTACGGGCAATTTTGAGTCTCAACAGATTCATAGATCATTTAAATTTCCTCCTTTTTTTCTTACCTGATATTTCTAGCTTTGCAATGTTGACAATGTATTTAGAGAACCTCGTGATTGTCCCTCCAGCTTAAGAAGAGATGACTATTCAGTTTTTTTGGAGTGTTTATGGTGAGATTTTCGTGTGGATAATGGTTATGACGGCTGCAGTTATTTAAAATAATTTCAATGGATTGGATTTCTGTTTTCATAATTACAGTCAACACAACAGATACCATTATTGAGATATGAACAACAACAAATTATACAAAAAAAAAAAAAACACTACCAGCCACGTGTGTTGTTGCATTGTAAAAAATGGAACTAGTAAATAGCATTTCCAGTTAAAATGTGTATAAAGCGATGGACGACTGGTTAGCACATCTGCCTCACAGTTTGGAGGACCTGGGTTCAAATCCAACCTCGCCTGTGTAGAGTTTGCATGTTCTCCCGGTGCTTGTGTCGTATGCATGGTACGCCGGTTTCCTCCCATATTCCAAAAACATGCATGGTAAGTTTATTGAAGATGCTAAATTCCCCATATGTGTGTTAATGGTTGTTTGTTTATATGTGCCCTGCGATTAGCTTGCAACCTAGTTCAGGGTGCACCCCGCCTCTCGCCCAGAGTCAGGTGGGATGGGCTCCAGCATACCCGTGACCTGAGTGAGCAAAAGCGGTGTTGAAAATGAATGGATGGGTGTGAATAAAGCATTTAAAGATCACACACTTCTACTTGTGTTTGTTATTGATGAATTTGGCTGAAATATCAAGAAACAACTGAAAAGTAGCCACTCTTGTGTACTGCAAGGAGAGGAAGCAGAAGAGATGCTGTTGGCACAGCTGGATCTCACAGCATGCACTTGTCGCCACTGTTTACTGCACCATTATCATTGAGTTTGGACAACTCCATCATTGTAGTTATTTTTCTTTGACTGAAGGCTTTTTAACAATGACTTCTTTACTGAGCTTTTGTCAGAAATTTCACAAGCAGTTAATGTTGACAAACCCCAGCGATTGTGCCTTTGCAACGGCCAGGATTATGTCTGCAGTACATTGAGAATACAGTAGCACTCTTCTTAAATTGGCAGAGGCTACAGAGGGCACAACAGAAATAGGAAAACTAATTTCAAAGAAAATCATCACCTCTTCACTTTTTTTCCCCCTCCGTCATCTTTCTGCTGTTTTGTTCATCACAGGGAAATTTCTTTCAACTAGCTGAGGAGGGTTAGGACAACTGTGGAGTTGGGTATAATTATCAGTGGTTCGTCTTTAATCCCCCCCACCCAACCACCCCAAGCCCCCTACTCGCCGGTGAACATTTTCTGTCATCAAACATAGGCACTTTCTTGACTGAGACAGACCAATTTAGCCTGCAAACGCCACTCAGAAAGCCAGCTGTCATGCACAACTAAAGATGGACACATGAAGGCAGCAGAATGCCAGAACAAAGAATCATTTATACAATAAATTTCTGATTATGATTTTAATCCTTCGTTATTCCTTGCCACATATTTAATACATTTTAGGAAGCACCAATGTAATTTGGTTAAACAAAGCTTTGGATGATTTATGTCAAGATGTTGTTGGTGACAAAAGAGTGAGGAAAGATTTAGAAGACATTTTTACATTACCAGAGCTTCAATTAACCCGAATTACCTGCACAGGATATCATTTAAATGACTGCTGAATTAATATTCCACCTTTTCTTAATCTCTTGAAATATGTAAAATGTCAAGATACATCAAATGGAATCAAATTTAAGTACTGACAGGAACACCGCCTGTTGTTACAAGCTCAGACATTTTACCTGTCAAGAAATGTCAGTTATTGTGTTGCATTTGGAGGTTGCTATAGCGAGGTTGTGGCTGTTATCATTGTTTCACAGTGGAAGTGTTCTTATGATTTATATCTGAAACTAGAATGTCTATAATCAAATAGCTTGCTAAACTCTGTAAGAAAAAAAAAAAAAAAAAAAAAAAAAAGAATAAAGTTATATCTTCACAGATCGGGACTATTAATACACGCGTAGTTTGAAAAAACAAATGCTTTTTTAACCCTTAAAGGGATGAACAATTATTATTATCACTACTTACTTATTACTAATTATTTCCTTCAGAGCTTACATCAGTTGAATATCCAGTACCTAACTAATAACAAGGCAAAACAGCTGGAATTCACAAAAGACATGGTTAAAACACAGTCAATTAAATGAAAATAGTATATGCTAAAAACGCGACAAGATTTTGCCGTTCAGTCTTGAACTTAACCCTGCAATTTTAGTAATGTGGCCAATGTGAATGTACACCCACCTGAAAATGTTGGTTGACTTCTGAATTGTACGACATCATAGGCATTCCACTGTGTTTTAAAGTAAAATAATTGCGGCATTGTGTTAAAGTAAAGTGATCCAGAGGTGAAGGATTCTACAACCTCAATTCCAATGAAGTTGGGACGTTGTGTTAAACAAATAAAAACAGAATACAATGATTTGCAAATCGTTATTCAACCTATATTAAATTGAATACACTACAAAGACCAGATATTTGATGTTCCAACTGATAAACTTTATTGTTTTTAGCAAATAATAATTAACTTACAATGTTATGGCTCCAACACGTTCTAAAAAAGCTGGGACAGGTGGCAAAAAAGACTGAGTTGAGGAATGCTCATCAAACTCCTGTTGGGAACATCCCACAGGTGAAGAGGCTAATCGATCCCTCAGGCGGCACTGCATCAAAAACCGACATCAATGTGTAAAAGATATCACCACATGGGCTCAGGAACACTTCAGAAAACCAATATCAGTAAATACTGTTCAGCGCCACATCCGTAAGTGCAACTTGAAACTCTACTATGCAAAGCAAAAGCCATTTATCAACAACATCCAATGGGAGACATCTGCCGGCTTCTCTGGGCCTGAGCTCATCTAAGATGGACTGACGCAAAGTGGAAAAGTGTTCTGTGGTCCGATGACTCCACATTTCAAATTGTTTTTGGAAATTGTGGACGTCGTGTTCTCCGGGCCAAAGAGGAAAAGAACCATCCGGACTGTTATGGACGCAAAGTTCAAAAGCCAGCATCTGTGATGGTATGGGGCTGAATTAGTGCAAATGGCCGACTGGTTAGAGAGTCTGCCTCACAGTTCTGAGGACCGGGGTTCAATCCCCGGCCCCGCCTGTGTGGCGTTTGCATGTTCTCCCCGTGCCTGCGAGGGTTTTCTCCGGGCACTCCGGTTTCCTCCCACATCCCAAAAACATGCGTGGTAGGTTAATTGGCAACTCTAAATTGCCTGTAGGTGTGAATGTGAGTGCAAATGGTTGGTTGTTTATGTGTGCCCTGCGATTGGCTGGCGGGTGTACCCCGCCTCCTGCCCGAAGATACCTGGGATAGGCTCCAGCACTCCCGCGACCCTAGTGAGGAGAAGCGGCTCAGAAAATGGATGGATGGTACATACAGGTTTTGGAGAAACATATGCTGCCATCCAAGCAACGTCTTTATCGTGGACGGCCCTGCTTATTTCAGCAAGACAATGCCAAACCACATTCTGCACGTGTTACAACAGCGTGGCTTTGTAGTAAAAGAGTGTGGGTACTAGTCTGGCCTGCCTGCAGTCCAGACCTGTCTCCCATCGAAAATGTGTGGCGCATTATGAAGCGTAAAATACGACAATGGAGATCCTGGACTGTTGAACAGCTGAAGCTGTACATCAAGCAAGAATGGGAAAAAATTCCACCTACAAAGCTTCAACAATTAGTGTCCTCAGTTCCCAAACGTTTATTGAATATTGTTAAAAGAAAAGGTGATGTAACACAGTGGTAAACATGACCCAGCTTTTTTGGAACACCATAAAATTCTAAGTTAATGATTACTTGCTAAAAACAATCAATTTTATCAGTTTGAACATTAAATATTTTGTCTTTGTAGGGTATTCAATTAAATATAGGTTGAACATGATTTGCAAATCATTGTATTCTCTTTAACAGGACGTTCCAACTTCATTGGAATTGGGGTTGTACATAAAAATGTCATGGAGAAATAAAATCTAGCAAATCATATGATTAAAATAGATTGCATGCTGTGCTTTATTCATGCAGAAAACCCCACTGTCGTGGAGACTATAGACCTCCAATCAATCTGATGTAGGAAGTTATTGCTAGAGGAACAAAATTAATGATTTATCGAGAAAGTTCAAGAAAAATAAGGAAAATGCTTTCAATAAAAACTAAGTAAAAAGTAGGAACTGAAAAGGGGCAGAGATTGTTTTCAACCTCTGTAGCATTGGTGAGAACGCTGCCAGTGTGTACCACATCAGTTTGAGGAGGTCATGTCAGTGCCTGGCAGCCTACGTCCCGCTTTATTTCACAGCAAGAAGTGTCAGTGCCTGGCCGAGCCAGGCCAAGCCTCAAGGCCCGCAGCTCGTATTCAGCATTGTGACCCAGACTTGCCTGCACTTCACTCCCTACTCGCTGGGGGCAAGTCAGGGAGCCGCTGGGGCGTGGGGCCTCCAGCTCCAGAGCTGCACCCTTCAAATCCCTGGGAAGTGAGGGAGGTGACCCTGACTGGCTCGAACTGTCAAGTAGCCAGCTAGAGGAGCGGGAGGAGGGGTGGCAGAGACCAGGAGAAGAGTTGAGGAGAAAAGAGAGGAGGAAGATGACAAGAAGGTTAGGTGTGAGTTATCTGGGGAGATGCTTGTCCAGCGGTTTATTGCGGGCAGCTGAGTGGAAGCTCACTGAATATTAACATTATCTTACCAAGACCTTTTGTACAATTATGTGCTTCCAACTCTGTGCTTCCGCTTTCTGTTTCAGTATGACGGAGCTCCAGTGCACAAAGCAAGGTCCATAAGATATGCTTGGAAGAGTTCTGTGTGGAATAACTTGCGCAGAACCCTGACCTGATGAAGCACCTTTGGGATCAACAACAACGGACTTGGTGAGCCAGGAGGCCCTCTCTCAGGTCAAACGTAAGTGGCCTATGACCTCACAAATGCTATTCCAGATGAAGGGACAAATATTCTCACAGACACATGCCAACATCTTGTGTAGACTCTCACGAGAAGAGTGGAAGCTGTTCTCACTGCAAATGGAGAACCGATTGCAGTCATCCCTTGTTTATCATTATGGTTAGGTAACAGACCACCTCCGCAATCGGTGAAATCCGCAAAGTGGTGGCCGTGTTTTTTTTCACACATTTTAAAGCTGTATGAATCTCCCCAGTCCCACACTTGGGCTGTGCCCGAAATCGTTCATTCACTCACTAATAGCTACTCCCGATGTAGGGTTGCACTATATAGTGGACTACAGAGTGAGCTCATTCAAAAAAGCTTTCGGACACTACATGCCGCTCTGTTAATGACAAAATAACAAAAATAGGCTGTTGCATTCTTCTACTTCTTCTTCTCTGAAGATGCAATGCATTATAGTATATCATGACTCGGTGAGTGACCATCACTTGGTCACTAGTTTTTGCTATGCTTTGTGGAAAATTTTGATTGCACTATATAGGACGCTGAATTTGATGACTAAGCATTCGGAGACCACAACAAAATGGCGTAACCACTAAATTGTGCACTATATAGTGGTTAGTGAGTGATTTTGGACACAGCTTTAGTAATCTTTCCCATACTCTTATTAACCGCTACCTTACTCACGAACATTTCCTACACTCGTAAACACTTTTTATACTCTTAAACATACATAATATTAACAACATATAAAATTCTATAAAGGTACTCAACATTGCAATTGATGCCGAATTTGATTTTGATTTGGTAGTGCACAGCCGGGAAGAGCATTACAGCTGATATTATTGTCGCCTTTTGTTATGTACTGAACAAAGATTCTCTTGTGCCACAATGGCTGCAAACCTTTTCCCTTCCTTCAACAGTTCGAGAAGTTTAATCTTTTCTGCTAGTTAACTGCTACTGCTTGCATCTTCCTCTGCCGCTAACTGCGTATATTTTCAAGGCACAGAACATTTGGGTGGCATTGTAGGGCTTCAAATAAAGTACTGTATTATTTATCTCACATTTATTGATAAAGTAACGAAACACGGTAACTGTGAGACATAGGGTACACTCGTAAATTCCCTCCAAGCGCACTCTCTACACTCCGAAACGGTCGGAAACTTGTTGGAGTGTGCCGTTGGGTTATTCGAAGCGCCACACTCTGGGAGTGCCGGAGCGCACTCCCGCCGCTCTGACTGAGAAGACAGAGCGGACGGAGCGTCAGGCAGGACGAGATGTTACAGGCAGAACTGACACATGCAATTTAGCGGACCCACTGATGTATCCCTGCCAATGGCCAACACGCTCATTCGTAAATTCATAGAAAATGAACCGCGCTCTGCCTCTCTGAACACTGCACTCTCGGAGATTGAATTTCCGAACGTACTCATTGACTGTCAACAAACTCTCGGCTGCTGGAGCCTATCCCAGCTATGTTTGGGCGGGAGGCATGGTACACCCTGAACTGGTCGCCAGCCAATCGCAGGGCACATAGAAACAAACAACCATTCACACTCACATTCACACCTACGGGCAATTTAGAGTCCTCAATCAACCTACCAAGGATGTTTTTGGGATGAGGGAGGAAACCGGAGTGCCCGGAGAAAACCCACCCAGCCACGGGGAGAACATGCAGACTCCATACAGGCGGGGTCGGGATTTAAACCCTGGTCCCCAGAACTGTGAGGCAGATGTGCTAACCAGTCATCACCGTGCCGGCTTGTTTATTTTTTCACATATTTTTATATATATATATATATATATATATATATATATATATATATATATATATATATATATATATATATATATATATAAAGAAATCCTGTGATATGGCGAATTATCGGCAATATAAATATGTTTAAAAGAAATCTGCAATAGGTGAACCGCGATGTAGCGAGGGATTATATTTTCTTCCATTTATATACTGAATGTGCAGCGATTTTGTGGGAGAATACCTTTGTCTTCGTTGTGACGTAGTAGATGCTCACATTGGTGCACGCTTGGTTAATGACCCCGGTAAAGGAACTTTACAAATGTTTTTCTGTTGTAGCTGTTGTTAAGAACATGTATGCACAAAACCTGTATTGCTATATCAGTTGTTGGAATGATTAAATAGCACTTACAGTGCAACATATGCTCCCTCGGTCCAGCATCAGTGTCATCTCAAATGTGTAAAACAACAACTGAAAGTTCATACTTCAAAATTTTAATTTTAAGTCTTCCTCGACGGAAGTTGCGATAACCTTAGCGGGTGGACAAATTCCTTATTTTATTTTATCAACTATGTTGACTATATATGTAATGGTCATTTTTATTAATATTTTCTTTTCTATGGAGTAAATGAAAAATGTGACACACCCATTCCATATATCACTAATGCAAACCACTAGCATTAATAACAATTACAGAATGATAATACTATTAAAATGAGGTTGATGCTTTAAATTTGTTGGGAAGTTCCTCAGCAACAACAATGAAGAGGACATAGTTTAATTGCATAACTATTTGAATGTTTAGAACATTTATTATGGAGAAAAATGTGTGATTGTACACTGTATGTAAATCCCCATGCGAGAGAAGTGCCACATGCATTTGTACATCTCTATTAGTGAGATGATGTCAGTGAGTTCTTGCCCAGTGATGGCAGCCCATTAAGGAGCCTTTGAGAGGTGAAGTAGCTGATAAATTCCAATTCCTTGTGTAATTGTCTTGTGCAACTGAAGACAAATCCCTGCTGCTTACCATGCATTATGTTTATTTATTTTTATTTCCTCCTTCAACATCTTTTATTAGTTTTGCACTCAGTGGTAAGATTTAATTTCCGCAGGAGGGGACAGTGTCAGCTTGATGATCATTATTGAGAATGTGATATTACACGAGATGAAATAAAATCTATAGTGCATTAAACAGACAGATTAGGAGGAGCGCAAGGTTCATTTACAAGTGTAAAGACATCAGCGGCTAATGCCCTCCAACTCCAAATAACAACAGGATCTTGCCCCTCTTTTGCAGGAGAGGGCTTGAGGGGACATGCATGAAGCCAAGGTAATATGTGATCATGCAAATGTTATATTGAACAGCAAGCTTCAATGGACGTGGTGTCAAACATACAGCCCACGGGCCAAAACAAGGGCAACAAGCCAGCCGACAGAATGAATTTTGAAACATATGGTAGTGACCCTGCAGTTATGTGTTGTGTTAAAACTGAATGTGTATAGGATGAGCCCTGACTTGTAATTGGATGAGAAAGCCAAGGGGGAGGCGCAGGTTGAGGAAGAGGGAGACTGTTGTGTGCCGGAGGGTCCGCAATACATAAAAGACATTGTCTGTGTCCGAAATCATTCACGAACCACTATATGGTGCACTATATATTTTATAGTGGTGTCCGAATGCTTACTGATCAAATTCAGTGCCCTATATAGTGCACTCAAAATTTCCCACAAAGCATAGCAAAATGTTGTGACGAACCGATGGTCACTCAAGGAGTCATGATATACAGTACCATAATGCTTTGCGTCTTCAGAGAATAAAAAGTAGAAGAATGGCAGGACGAGATGCGTCGCAGACGGAGGGAGTGAATTTTTTGTATAAATGTAAGTAACTTTTCAACAAAGAAAAACATAAAACATGACACATATTTGTTGCTTTTGCATTATCTCACACACCATGGTTAAGTTATGCAATGAGTGTTTCAACCTTATTTGGTGGCTAATAACACTTAATGTCCGTGATGTTACATTTTCGCGTTGTCTGAGGTAAAACACAATCATCTTATTCGGTTGACAAACAGATTTGGCAGCAGACCTGGAAAAACAGTCATTAGTAACATTGGTATCATGAGATACACTTGGAGCATTTGTGCAGGGTTTCCTAAAATATAAAAACAGACGTTTAACACGCTAAATAGCAGTCATAACCAAAAAGCTTGCAGTGACTAGTCGGTGTCGCCCATGCACTACTGATGATCCCGTAGTGTTCGCTCAAGCAATACTGATGGTCCCAGAGGTGTCCGGTGGGACATTTTAATGACCCAAGGTCAGTTGTAATTCCTCTGGATGAGTTCCTGCGTAGATCTGTGAGTCATAGTTCAATTTGTGGCGTGTCTAACTAATAAATCCATTGTTGTCAATGGTCCCCAACTGTCACATTTGAAAAGAGGATATCCCAAACTCTTGGTCATTAGATCAGTTTTCAGAAAAGGAAAAGAGAAACCAGTACGAATGGCTGGGGGAGGTCTCTTGACCAGTTTATGGCTCGGGTTACATCAAACAGATTTCCTGAGTCTTGTGGAAACAGACAGGCTCGTTGCGGTTCAGAAGGCAGGAATGCAAGGTTATCCGCTCGTGGGGGTGCCGTCGACACAGGTTCCATAGGGCATATTCGCTATACACTATATAGTGCACTATACGATTTCGGACACAGCAACTGCGATTGAGCGGGTTGGTTTTAGCAACCGCTGTGACTGAATAGTGGTGAATTAATTTGCTGATAGATCAATGAAAATGAATCCTTGCAGCGGTAATAGTTAAAATATGTGCAGTTTAATGTTAGTCAACAGCTTCACTACAATAGCATTTTGTTTTGGTGGAATCCTACATATGCCATAAAATATATGTATTTATTATGCATGGTTAATGTATAAGGTTTATACATTTGCAGGGCAGTTTATCACTTTCTCATCCATTTAAAATAGTTCACACTTTAGTTGGTATTGTTTGAAAATCTATTTAGGTTTTGAGAATTATTATGCACAGGTAGAAAATGGAGTAAAATAATTCCTAGATTCTCATTTGTGGATTTGATTTTAAAGTGCAATACGGTTACTGTATTTTGCAGTTCCAAACACCTGAGAAATTGAAGTTTTGTGTCTTTACTCTATATACACTCAGGGTGATCAGTTAGCACACATACTGTAGATGATAAACAGAAGCAAATTGCACATTTTTCTTGCTGCATTCGAAGGGAATGAGAGGAGCCGCTTCGATTGGACAGGATTAAGGTCGGCTGTGATGTCACCCACACCAGCGGAGACGTCCCACTTTTAAATGCGCTGATGTATGCCAGTTTACAAAATTACCAACATCGGGTCTAACCCGCCTCCTCACAGAGGTGCGCAGGCCCCGCGATGGATATACACCAGTTACGAAAATAGAGCCCTTAGTGTTCCCCTAAAAAGAGGAGGGGAGCTATTTTTGTGTGAGGAGGGGAGGCTGGTGGCCTCTTTTAAGTAGAGGGTGCAAGGGCGGTTTGGCAAGTCCCTTTGCTGGGCCATTGAAGACCCATGGTTTGGTTTTTGGTTTTCAGTGTCCATACCTGCTATCTTCACATAATTACACCTCCACAATGGCATAATCTACTGTAAAGTACGAACAATCACCGTTTTACTAGTTTTGTTTTTTTTCTGGAGTAGTGTAGTAGCGCATGCACCCATTGGGCCGCCCATTGGACACAGCTCAAAAGGGCAGGATGGGTCCACCTTCCCATTGGAGGGGCACCAGCTTGGTGCCTGTTCATTGGAGTCCAACCCCTGTGGATAAGAGGGTGATCTCTCTTCATCTTTTGGTCGGGGGACAATTCCTGGCTGGTGTTTGTTTATATGTAAAACAAAAACACGCATTACCAGATATGGTACCAGAACCCCCTAGACAGCAGTTCAACAATCAACTTTTATGAGGGATGTTGTCAAACTGCAAGCATCATAACAGGCCTTTTTGCCTGTTATGATTTCTTTTTCCCTGGAGGCAGCTGATGGGTCTTGCCCGGCTTTGGGGGCTGGTGCAAAAATTAAGACGTGGTAGACGTTTGGTGAGGCCCTAATGAAAACCTACCTGACTGCTTCAAAGAGATTTGGATCATCTCAGCAGTATGTTATATGAACACATTTCAGTATAATGTGTAAAAAGGCTTTCATTTGTGTGCATGAGGTGCCTGTGGATAGATGTACACTTGCAGTATGTGTATAGTTTCTCAGCCGACATACAGTATATTACTCATGCAACTACAAGACTGTGCTGCCCCTCCTGGTTTGCTCACTTTAGCCTGACAGTGGCAGTAGTGTTACACAGGTAGAGTTGATAAAAGATGTGAAGCGAAAGTACAGTAGATAATCAGTAATCGAAAGGAAATTTGGAGCTAAACTACAACAGTTGGTATTTTTTTCATACAGCAGAGGATGCCTTATCAAACCGTTGTTTGTTCAATTTGTAAGTGTTATTGTTGTGATTGCGTTAAAGTAACAGTTGTTTGATGGTTTAGAATTATTGCAATAACAATGCTAATTTCTGTTACCTCGTCAAAGACATTTCCCACTGTACGTTAGCATTTAACTGGCAGACTGATCTTGCACTAATGATAACGACGATACTGTGTTAAATATACTTTGAATAACTATTAATGGTGACAAATAGTTAAGAAGAAGTTGCTTCTCATTTGGAGAACTGACAGCATGAAAATAATGTCTAGAATCTTATGATTTGATCGCCTTCAACTTGCTGTATCGTACACCTTACATCCCGTATTTGATTTAAACAATCGGAAAATTCAGTTAATGAACCGGAAACACAAATGTGATGCTCCTGAGATCAGGAAAACTCCGTGAATAAAGTGGATCAGTGTTCAAGCGAAGCCGTTAAAGCTGGGAGGGGGAAAAAATTGCATTTTATAGTTGTAACAGTACTTGCCTTTAAACATTTTACACTTTACAACATTTAACATCACCAATCTGGCACAATCACGATTTTGAGATTAATAAAACACCCCTTTACTGCAGTACATGGGAACAAAGTGGTATTGATCGCCGACATCACTTATTAAAAAAGAATGTATTCACGTCAAGTGAAAGCTTATTCCAAATTAGAGATGATAACTTCCTTCAATAGTATAAAGTTAGAACAACAATCCTTAAAAGACTCTCAACGCACAGAAATACTTTAGAACTACCTGTTTTTGTTCAGAAAATAGTAGAACTACTTCCACACAAAAAAAAACTCCTTTCAAAAGTAGACAAATTAATCTCAAGTACGAATTTAATACACTTGCCAGTTGCAAAATGGGTAAAAGACCTTTCAGGGTCCACTGACATTGATTACTGGGCACAAATCTGTAGAAACACATTCTCAATGACAAAAAACAATAATTTACAGCTAATCCAGTTCAAAGTGCTCCATAGATCACACGTTACGCAATACAGTATGCATAAAATGGGCTATTTGAAATTAAATATATTTGTACTCATTGTACTGAAAACTGCCCTTTGTCACCGATTCTGTTCATAACTTTTATGGACAGAATTTCAGGGCGCAGCCGAGGCGTAGAGGGGGTCCGGTTTGGTGGCCTCAGTATTGCATCTCTGCTGTTTGCAGATGATGTGCTTCTGTTGGCTTCATCAAGCCGTGACCTCCAACTCTCACTGGAGCAGTTTCCAGCCGAGTGTGAAGCGGCTGATATGAGAATCAGCAACTCCAAATCTGAGACCATGGTCCTCAGTCGGAAAAGGGTGGCGTGCCCTCTCCAGGTCGGGGATGAGGTCCTCCCCCAAGTGGAGGCCTGTCCGTTCTGGTAAAGAAGGAGCTAAGCCGAAAGGCAAAGCTCTCAATTTACCGGTCGATCTACGTTCCTACCCTCACCTATGGTCACGAGTTGTGGGTCGTGACCGAAAGAACAAGATCCCGGATACAAGCGGCCGAAATGAGTTTCCTTCGCAGGGTGTCCGGGCTCTCCCTTAGAGATAAGGTGAGAAGCTTGGTCATCCGGGAGGATCTCAGAGTGGAGTTGCTGCTCCTCCACATCGAGAGGGGCCAGATGAGGTGGCTGGGGCATCTGATTCGGATGCCTCCCAGACGCCTCCCTGGTGAGGTGTTCCGGGCATGTCCTGGGCCTGGGAACGCCTCGGGATCCCCCCGGAAGAGCTGGATGAAGTGGCTGGGTGAGAGGGAAATCTGGGCGTCTCTGCTAAAACTACTGCCCCCACGACCCAACCCGGATAAGCGGTAGAAAATGGATGGATGTACTGAAAACGCTCCAGACACTTATTTGCATGCTCTTTGGCATTGTACAGTTTTCAGCAGTTTTGAACTGCAGGATCCCGTTTTCTCCTCATGTTTGTCTGCTGGGTGATTTAAAAGTTTTAGATCTTCCAAATAAATATGCTCAACCAATATTTGTAATTCTAACTATCTAACTAAATTGCATTATTTGTTTTTAAATGTATCCAACATACTGAGATAGGTATCACGTATTGCCTTTGGTTATTTTGTCATTCACTATGCATAATTGTTGCATGCACAACATTTGCCTTATAATTATTTAATTCGCTCTATGACTAAATGACAAAGAAAGCCACTCACTTTGGTCGCTTCAAGTCTCCAATGTTGGTGCTTGAAACTGATTTAGATTTATGATAATAGAGAGTCAAGAATATGCACATCCACACAAAATGACTAACAACGGAGACAAAAGGGCGGAAGATGAAATTAGCTCGAATGATAGTAATGGCTTGTTTAGAATTGAGATAATGATTTACTCTGTGACCTGTCAAGTTGTATCCATTTTCATCAGGGCAGGAAACTTGATCTACACTTCATCCTTTTTTCTTTCTTATGCCCCCAGATATTTAGAGTATTTCTGATTCTTACAAGCAGAGTATCTTCATAACATCCATGGTGTGTTCTGTCAGTATTCAAGCCAGAAAACTAAAGAGAAATCAAGGCATTAGGTAGATTGCGGCAGTAGGTGCATGACAAAGGAAGAGGGGTCTAGCACAGTGATTGTCAACCGGTGGCTTATGAGTCATGACGAACAACAAAATTAACTCAGTCTCATCTGAATTTTATTCTGAAATCAGAATCAGCCTTATTGGCCAAGTATGTTACAAGACACACAAGGAATTTGTGTCCGGTAGTTGGAGTCACTCTAGAATAACACAGCCACTATGACAAAATATACATTTAGGACATAAAAAACACGAGTGTGGAGATTCAGTGAGCAATGAAAGTGTATCAGTAGTGTGATGATACTGATGAATGATATAATGATATAATTGCGCACATAATAGTCCTCAAGCAATTTAGAGCAGTTTAAAGTGACTAATAGTGCAATGGTCTGGTATAGTGACAATTGTGCAAATGGTGCAGAGTTCTCAAACACATGAGTGGCCTGTAGTAATCGACAACAGTATGCAAGTAGTGCACCGTGATAACAGTGAGTGTGTGAATAATGTAGTAGTGTCCTGACAGAGATGTGCAAAATTGGCAACATGCTGCAAAGAAATTGTAAGTTAACTGTTTAAGAATTTAACGGCAAAAGGTAAGAAGCTGTTGCAATGTCTGCTGGTTTTAGTTTACATTATTCGATAGCGCCGACCTGAGTTTTTATTGGAAAGGCAAGCACAGGAAATATGCAGGATGAAAAGCTCATAAACCCCTAATGGTGGGGTGGTCTTGAGTTCTGTTCTAGAGTTGATATTTAACTGTATTTCATTTACTTTTCTTCTTGCAGTTGTCATGTTCCTGTGTTGTCATATTTCTGCTCAATGCAGATCGAGTATGTGAATGAAATGCCTCATTCAGGTGGCCTTATGTTTTGTGTAAATTTGATATTTAATTTTAATTCTCAACTCCTTAATGATGGGCTCTGAAAAGCAGTTTGCACATTACAGTATGTGGATTTCTATTTAAAACTATTTGCTTGGTTGGGCTTCAATAGAAGTGGACCCAACTTAAGGTCCATGGGAAAATGTGGGTCTTTGGGTGAGACCAGTTGAGAACTCCCAGTCTTTTATACTGGCACATTGCAGGTGGCTATACAGAAAACAATGTACCATGAGGCAAACAGTCACCATTAAGAGTCATTCACAGATGACATCCCCTAATTTAACCCCCCAATCGGGCAAGAAAATACTCAAAACCCCATTTGGGGAAAAAAGAAACCTTGAGGAGGGACCGCAGATGGGGGGGGAATCATCGTTCCAGGATGACCAGGCTGCAAAGTGAGTGTGTTCATGTGAGCAAAAGTATTGAAATGAGACTGGCAGGTGTGTTTTGATTGCTCGGTGTGTCCAATTATATTGACTATTAACACAATAAATAGAATGTCTACACTCAGTTTCAGATTTGCATTGAATCTGTGAACACTTCATTTATACTAGTTAGAAGTAAAGTATAACCAAAATCAGAACCACAGAGCTGTCTATAGGTTAAAAAAAAAATCATTGTAAAGCTGAGAGAAGATGAAATCTGAGTCCCTACACACACACAAAAGCCAGTTCAATCAACTGGAATGCCCTGAAGAAGCAAGAAAGCCCTGGTGTACAAAACGACAGAAACTGAATGGGTAGAACAAGGAAATCAACACAGCTTGACAACAGTTGAATTTTGAGCGCGCCAAAGAAAGATCCTTAAAGAACTGTTAGTCACATCAACAACACAGTAAACTCCAGAGGGCAGAAATGAAGCCGTTAAGATCAACTGTTTGTAGAAGACTTCAAGGACAAGTACAGATTTTACACCAAAATATAAGCTGAATTTTGCAGAAAAATACAGGATGAGCATAAAAGATTCGGGGACAAAGTTTTATATACTAATAAGACAATGGTTAAACTTTACTAAAGTGATTGAAGGCTAAAGTTTGGAGTAAGTAAGTACCTGTTACTGAGGAGGTAATGTCATAGCTTGGGAGCATGGATTCTTCTAGGTGAGGCTCATTAATCTTTCTTGATGAAACACTTGATGTAATTTTGGCCTATATTAAAAGTCAGGATGTTTTTTTGTTATTGTTGTTGTTGGTTTGTTTTTAAGACAATAATCAATAAAGAGTGAAAAAAGTGATAGTGAAACATTTTAACAGCCTTGTGTCAGTAATACTTTGGCCATGGAGTTCAATGCCTGGATGACGTTATGTTAAAAAAAAAAACGGAAATAACAAATACTAGAGAATTTAGTGTGATATGATCCAAGCAATACACTGTCCTTTCCTCACCTTTTAATCTCTCCCTGACCCGATGACGTATTCAACAAAGGTAAAGGACAGGTGATATAAAGGTTAAAAGAGCTGGTTATGAGAGTTGACTTTCCAGAGAGGCCTGATGTCACATGCTCAAAAACTCAGGCGCTGATTGGCCCAAGAGGAGCTCCATGTATCTTCAATTGAATGCTATTTCTACAGAACCCGGATCTGGTCACAACTAATTTGAAATATAATTTGTCAAACTGAATCTGAAATGATAAAACCTAATGAGAAAATATATAGTTTAAATTTTCATTGCATTTTCATTTCATTCAATAGTCTTACCTTGACATGCAAGGTTGTGCCCTGCGACTGACTGGCGACTAGTTCAGGGTGTAGTCCGCCTTTCGCCCGAAGTCAGCTGGGATGGGCTCCAGCGCCCCACGACCCTAACCAGGATAAGCAGTGTTGAATATGGATGGCTGGATGGATGACTTGCAAGGTTATTGGACTTCAGTTCCAAACTACTACATTAAATGTCATATTATACTATTCAGATTTAGTTTTTCAATACAATGATTAAAACTAAACACTACAGATTCAAATTATGTAATTCAAATTCAGTTTTGTATAGCAATTATTCAAATTTAGCAATTCAAATTCAAATATAAATGATACAAATTCAGTTTCTGGTGCCACATATTTCAGCCCATTGTATGCTACCATTTTAATCAATGACAGTGTAATAAATTTTCTATTTTTTTGTTTAGCATATTAAATAAGCGATTGAAGCTGATATCGGGATGATGTGTTGATATGGGTGGCAACAGTATATGATGGTAATGTAAACTCAAGTCAATAGTCAAGAAGTCGAGGTTGGGCCAGCCGCGGCACCGATTGTTCGTGCTGGAAGCTGCGGGGGCTAAATTCAAAATAAAAGCGTAGCAAGGCATTGATGGCTAATGTATTATTGGTGGGGCTTCCAGCATCCATCCAGCGTGTTGCCGTGGTGCTTGCTGTCAGCGGTCGTTGTGGCAGCTGGCTTGACTGGCCTAGACTTTTTGACTGGAGGTAGAGGTTGAGTACGTGATGGTTTGAACCCAAACTTGCTAGAATAATTTTCAAACCATCATGTAATCAGCCCTGCAGTTCTGCTAGTTATGGCAGCATATATAGGAGCCCGATATGCTGATCTCCCAGTTTGGTCACGTGAGATTCGCGAGGGCACTTGTGACGTCAAGTTCAGTTGACACCAGATGGCGATATTGCCCACCATGAGCACTCCTTGAGATAGGTGATAATTAATGAATTTATCTATTTATTTCTTATTCCACAAATACAATATTAATCAGAATGTCATGTTTAGATTAGTGGGGGCACATACAAAATATTCTTGCCTCAAAATTGTATGTTTCATTCTCCTTTAAGACCCCATAAGTATACACTCAGTTGATGAAATGAAGAAATTTCCTTCTAGCCGCAGAGCCATGCATATTATGTTTTGTTAACCTTTGGATTTGATGATACCTGATAATATAGTGTTGCTGAAAACATCTACAGTATATGCGATGTAGGAGGTGAGAAAATCAGGGAACGTACAACACTGCTCCAGTCACTGAGTTGGATTTAAGGAGTTTAAAAAAAAAATTCCTTTGCTTAGAAACAGATGGGCAACAAATATAAAAAGCTACATTGATTTATTGATACCAATGATTTCCAACCAGGGTGCCATGGCACACTAGTGTGAGAGATCATCAGGGGTGCCTTGGGAAATTAAGAATTTTCACCGAATTTGTCAGGGAATTGTTATTTAGTATCATTTATTAATCACAAATGTATCAGTGTTCATCTACTAATGCTAGCAACATATAGTGACAGACAGAGCAATTAAATGCTCTTCAATTAGAAAAGAACAAAAAGATAAAGACACATCCCACGTGTTTTGTTGCGTGTAAAAAAACAACCGGATGCAGATATATGTTTTCACTTACCGTAATGAAAGTGTAAGGAGCACACTCTTGTCGAGGTCATGATATTGTTGCAGGTTAGATTATTTATTTTTTTACAGATGACATCAAGACCATCTGACGTAATCTGAAACTACTAGAATTCCCTTTTACTTGCCGCCGCCAAGCAGGAACGCTGTAAAAACATAGTCCGTTGTCGATTTTTGTCCCTTTGCGATTATGTGACGAGGTGCTGTTCCATGTAACACAGCTACGTCTCACAATACTTCCATTGGAATAACAATAATATGAATTTAATAGTGACGCAACACTGTGACCAAGCCCGAAAAGGCAAAATCCAAGGCGGTGTGGCAACACGACAAGTCCTTACTTGTCGAGGAGAAAGCTGGCAACTTCAGTGTCCCTTTTAAAATCATTTTTTCTCATGAGCTCCTTTCACCTGGGGAAGGCTAGACCGATGTTTATCCTCTTTTGAATGCTCCGCTGCTGAAGTTACCTTTTCTACTTTCTTGTTGATGGGGCAACTGTCTCCATTGCATATCCTGTATTATGCTGCTGCAGTAGTGCAGGTTTGCTGGGGTATGGTAATGAACTGATCTTCTGCTCCGGTGTCTTAATCTAACAGCAAAGTTATTCCACGTTTGGTGCTGCTTGTCCCCTTGACAGCCGCCGTTGTAGTTTCAAGATGGCAGACTGTCATGGCGCTCCCCTACTGGGTCACCACTCTTATATGTAAATCAATCAGAATTCTTTGCTTACAATAATGTATCACATTAGGAGTAGCGGTCATAATACACCAATGATAACACATATAAACGCAGACATTGATTTTGGCCAGCTCACAACTGAAAATGCTACACAGTGTCCCTTTAAAAATGTTGCCTGCAGAAAAAAATTCCCCCAAAATAATTTTAGGTTTGTTCTCTGATGACGTATTTTATTTTCAGTCAGATTTTGACCTGCCAACATTTAGGTCCAAACCTAGCCTGCTGAAATCAGCTACAAAGGACGAAGAAAATTCCTTATTAAACTAGTACGTGTTCTCCGGCGTAATTGTCGCCTATATTGAAAGTCTCTAGGTTTGAGACAAAAACGAGTGAAAATAGTGAAGTTAGATATATTTGAGTGGGATTCCTTTTGCTAAAATTGATTGCTGTTATGCTTCGTTTGTTGAAGGAAGGCGGCCGCATGAGGTAAGTATGTGCTGATTCATCCATCCATCCATTCATTTTCTTCCACCGGAGTTGGGTCACGGGGGCAGCAGTTTAAACAGGGAAGCCCAGACTTCTCTCTCCCCGGCCACTTTGTCCAGCTCTTCCGGGTGGATCCCGAGGCGTTCCCACGCTATCCAGGCAACGTAGGCTCTCTACAGCGTGTCCTGGGGTGTCCTCAGGGGCTCCTCCCAGTGGGACGTGCCTGAAACACCTCACCAGGGAGGCTTCCAGGGGGCATAACAACCAGATGCCCGAGTCACCTCATCTGGCTCCTTTGAATTCGGAGGAGCAGCGCCTCAACTTTGACCCCTCCTAGATGACCGAGCTTCTCACTCTATCTCTAAGGAAGAGACTGGACACTCTGCGGAGGAAACTCATTTAGGCCGCTTGTATCAACGATCTTGTTTTTGGTAACGACCCACAGCTCGAGACCATAGGTGAATGTATGAACTTAGATCAACCGGTAAATTGAGAGCTTTGCCTTTCGGCTAAGCTTTTTCTTCACCACGACAGACTGATGCAGAGTCGGCATCACTGCAGATGCTGAACCGATCCGCCTGTTAATCTCCCGCTCCATTCTTTCCTCACTCATGAACGAGATCCCGAGATACTTGAACTCCTTCACTTGGGGCAGGATCTCTTTCTCAATCCGGGGAGGGCACGCCACCCTTTTCCGGCTGAGCACAATGGTCTCAGATTTCGAGGTGCTTATTGTGCCAGCCACTTTACACTCAGCTGCAAACCACTCCAGTGAGAGTTGAAGATCACGGCTTGATGAAGCCATCAGAACCACATCATCTGCAAAAAGACGTAATGCTGAAATCACCACACCAGACTCCTTCAACACCGTGGCTGTGCCTAGAAATTCTGTCCACAAGGTAATGAACAGAATCGGTGAAAAAGGGCAGCCTTGCCGGAGTCCAACCCTCTCTGGAAACACATTCGACTTACTGCTGACAAAGCCAACCAGACTCTGACACCGGTCGTACAGGGATCGAACAACCCTGATGAAGGGTTCCGGTACTCCATTCTCCCAGAACACCCTCCGCAGGACCCCCTGAGGGACACAGTCAAACACCTCCAATTCCAAAAAGCACATCCTGACTGGTTAGGCGAACTCACATGCACGCTCAAGGACGTTGCTGTGGGTGTAGAGCTGGTACACTGTTCCATGGCACAGTAGGGCAAAAAGGACAGGACGGGACAAAAACCACACTGCTCCTCCTGAATCTGTGATCCGACTTCCAGATTAATTTCTGCTTATATACATAGGTTTTGTCAGCTCATTGTCGTCTTGATTGCATTGCTCAACTTTGAAAGAGTTTGGGACGATGACTCGACACGGCTGTTTGTACAGTGGTGGCGTCATGTAACCGCGGAGGACTTTGATTGGCACGGCTCGCTGTTCACCGTGTTCGTACCGTTTTAATCAATAACACTGTAATAAATTAGCAATTTTTTTAGCACATGAACATAGCGATTGAACATAACTTGGGGTGCTGTTGTGGGGATGTAAGTGTGCAGCGGATATATGATAGCAATATAAGGTATAATACCAACTTGAACAAAGCGGGGTTTGGCTTTTTTATTTTCTGAAAAGTTGTCATTTTAGAAGAGGGGGGATTCCGCCTGACAGCGGCGATATGTAAAATATGAGTCAATACTGCCCCTTTATAGTATCCTACATTCAGTACTGTCTGTCTGACCTTACACTAAGACATAGGGGCGTATCGATTTTGGCCATATATAAGGGCGTTCCTGGGGCAATTAGTTATTTACCAATTACTTCAAAATGGATTGATATTATTAGAAATAACTGTCAGTTTAATTTTGCTGAGCAAAAATATATAACAAGAACTTATGAGTGAAATATGGGTCCTTCCTTTCTTCACAATTTCCCATTATATTTAATTCTCTCTGGGAATGTATTGTTATTTTGAAGGAAAACTTCAAGTAACTAGGACGATGAAATTCCTGGCAATACATTTTGATATTTGAGTTGGAGGTAAGAATTAAGTAGATAATACATTATTTTATGCCTTCTGTCATTAGGATACTGGGCTGTAAATATTGTTGTACTTTCTTTGCTCTGGTTGCCACCTGGTTTACAGTCACCAATGGCAGAGTCTTGAGTGTAAGCAGTGTGAGCTGGTATTTTGCAGAGCCTACCGTGCATTTACAACAGCAGCAGGTGTCGGCTCTCACATCTGATCACACTAAATCAGACAAACATGTACAAGAGGTGGAGGGAGAGATGGCGTAAGAGGGGAGAGAGGGAATTGTCTGGAGGGATCCAGGAGAGATGAGCTGACTGACAATTGTGTGGCATAACTTATACACAAACTGTAGGAACTGAAAAGAAACACACTTGCAAATCATACACATGCTTATTATATACGGTTAGTTCTTTGTCATCACTTTTTCGTGTAACTTACTGGGGAAATCTGTTTCATAGCCGCAGCCAGTCTCTCATATCAATTACTTTAAATAATAGAAAAGAGAGCCAACATAATCAAAAATCAGTATGTGAGCCCCTGTTGTCCCTGAAGACCCGAGCTCTCAGATCTACTTTGTCAGTTCTAGGTTTGAGAAGCCACTGGGCCTGTGGAGGTCACAGAGCTCAGGCCTCATCAGCAGGGCTAATTTGATTGTGGCAGAACAATGTAGCTGAGCCCTATGCTGGCCTGATGATGAGTTGCATACTAATGCTTCTGGAGACACGCACAGCTTAAACCATAAAAGAAGGAAGAAAGGTGTTGTGGCCTTTGCTTTAGGCATAACATCAAACTCAGTTCTTTGGTTCCTCAGTGACACGATCTGTATTCAGAAAGTACCATATTTCCTTTTTTCAATTAAAGAAAAATATTTTTATTTCAGCCATCCAACTATGAAAGTTCGATTAAAACTATGTTCAGTGTCCACCAGACCCCCGATTGGGGTTGAGTAATAATGAACACAACCTTGCAGAACATTGGCTGAGAAGTGTGCATACTAATGGGTAGTGTAGCTTAGCATAACCCCCACAGTCCCATAGTGAGGCATACTAATGTTCCAGAGGTCAAATCCAGCCCTGCTGCACCAAAGAGCATACTAATTGCCAGGGCTGCCCTTTTTCTGTGACCTTGACAGGTCACTTAGCAGTGTGATCAGTCCCTGACTCTTAATAGAGACAATTTAACAGGATGAGAAACGAGGGCGCAGCGCTTTCTCCTGCTTCTCACTCACTTTTAGTAATATATATATGTATATGTATAGTTATATATATGCTAACATCATTTTTTGTACCGCTTATCCTCACTAGGGTCCCGGGCGTGCTGGCGCCTATCCCAGCTGTCTTCAGGCGAGAGGCGGGATACACCCTGAACTGGTTGCCAGCTAAGCGCAGAGCACATTGAAACAAACCACCATTCACACTCACATTCAGACCTAGGTAAAATGTAGTCTTCATTCCACCTCGCATACATGTTTTTGCGATGTGGGAGGAAACCGGAGCACCTGGAGAAAACCCATGCAGGCACGGGGAGAACATGCAAACTCCACACAGGCGGTGCTGGGATTTGAACCCCGGTCCTCAGAACTGTGAGGCAGAAGTGCTAACCAGTCGACCATCATGCCACCTATATATCCATTAATCCGTTTTCTTCTGCTTATCCAAGTTCAGGTCGTAGGGGCAGCAGCTTTAGCAGGGAAGCCCAGACTTCCCTCAACCCAGCCACTTCATTCAGCTCTTCCGGGGGGATCCCAAGGCGTTCCCAGGCCAGCCAGGAGACATAGTCTGTCCCTGGGGTCTCCCTGGGACATGCCTGGAACACCTCACCAGGGAGGCGTCCAGGAGGCATCCTAATCAGATGCCCGAGCCACCTCATCTGGCTCCTCTCAATGTGAAGGAGCAGCGGCTCGACCCTGGGCTCCTTGCGGATGCCTGAGGTTCTCACCTTATCTCTAACAGAAACTCTTTTCGGCTGCTTGTATCTGGGATCTTGTTCTTTCGGTCACGACCCACAGCTCGTGACCATAGGTGAGGGTAGGAACGTAAATTGACTGGAAAATTGAGAGCTTCGCCTTTCTTCTTAGCTCCTTCTTCACCACAATGGACCAATACAAAGTCTGCATCACTGCAGATGCTGCACTGATCTGCCTGTCGATCTCCCGTTCCATTCTTCTCTCATTCATGAACAAGACCCCAAGATACTTGAACTCCTCCACTTGGGGTAGGATCTCATCCCCAACCTGGAAATGGCACTCCACCCTTTACCAACTAAGGACCATGGTCTCAGATTTGGAGGTGCTAATTTTCATCCCAGCCGCTTTGCACTCGGCTGCGAACCGCTCCAGTGAGAGTTGGAGATCATGGTTTGATGAAGCCAACAGAACCAGATGGTTAGCACATCTGTCTCACACTTCTGAGGACCGGGGTTCAAATCCCAGACTCACCTGTGTGGAGTTTGTTTGCATGTTCTCCCAATGCCTGCATGGGTTTTCTCTGGGTACTCCGGTTTCCTCTCACATCCCAAACACATGCGTGGTAGGTTGATTGAAGACTCTAAATTGCCCATAGGTGTGAATGTGACTGCGAATGGTTGTTTGTTTCTACGTGCCCTGCCTGCAACCTGAGGTGTAACTGAGAGTCCCACACAGCTTGATAAACTGCTTTCTTCCAAGCGGCCCTGCTGTTCGAGACAACCACTAGAAGACGCCTACTGGACCTGAAATGAATTAGCAGGTCCCCTCGAACTCTTTGATTACAGTTAACAAAGAGTTCTTCGTCTGAACTGACAGCAGCCTAAAGCGACAGATTGACGATGGAATGCAAATACAACAACGAACTATTTGCTTAATATTCAACTGCGCACGCAAGGCACCATCCCACTGGCGTTTGAGAGTACTGCAACCCATAAACTTCCCTTCAGTTGTTTTTAACTGAAGATCAAATGTTTTGTGTTCTGTTTTGGTATTTCATGAACTCTGCAGAAATATTGCCTTGATGTCTTTGTCAGTGTGTCAACTTTACCGGTGGAGCTCCAAGAACTGTTTGCCCTGGTTTGAAACCCCAAGTAGCATGAAATGTGATTGAACCATAAGCGGTTGATTTGCCAAGACTAACGTTTAAACAGTCATTCTATATGCTTGACCTATGAGTAACGAGGACAAAGTTGGGAGTATTTTATATTAATATATGATTTTAAAGCCATTTTATGGGTCAGAATTGTAGACTAGATTCAAGCTGACTAGTGTGGTCTTGTCTGGTCCTTGGTCCTCTTTGAACACGCCCCCTGGGTATTTAACCGGTGGCTCCCTCCTCTGACTCTCTCTCTTGGTTCCTCGTTCTTGCCATGCTTCCTGGCTCTTGCTATCAGCTCCCCAGCTACGGGGTGGCCTTCAGCCCCTCTCCCCTTCCTTTTGTTCGGACACGCGGTTCGGCCAACGCGAATGCCGGGATGAGAACGGACTCGGCTTCCCAGCCTCTATGTGGGCCACTGCTAGGCGATCAGAGCAGCTGCTACTGAAAGTACAAGGTATGCTTCCAGCCAAGCGTGATCGCTATGAAATTGCTAGCGAGTCCCTGAAAAGGCAGCAAGGGAAACGGTCACAACCTCCCACAGAACGCGTGAAGAACAACTTCTTTCCCTTTTTCCGGCTGTTTTTGTTATATTTTTTATTTTCATTTTGCATCTTTTCTTTAACCAAACCTCCCTCCTCGCCTCCTGAGACGTGCGCAGAAAGACTACTCCCAAAGACCAGCTGATGTATCTTCGTGAGTAACACAACAGTGGTTGTCAGACTGTACAATATTAGTGCCTAATAATTTCAAGGAAATTACTAGCGTCACACAAAATTCCAACTTTGTCCTCTCTCTCTCTCGTCCAGGCTGGACACATTAAACGCTCACGTTTTCAACTTTAGTCCAACACATGATGTTCTATTTCCCTTTTTGTACGCATATTTTCTTTTCTTTCACCATTATTTGTGTTTCCTTGTTGTAGTTAGACCCCTCTTTGTGTTTCACTACAGATCCCATGTAGATTTCATTATATATATATATATATATATATATATGTGCATGTTGGCATGGCATGTGTAAATATAATATATAAGTAACAAGGATCATATCTTTGTCATATCGCGTGTACTGTTCCCATGGTTATCTTTTCTTCTAGCACACACACACGCACACACACACACACACACACACACACATACACACACACACACACACACACACCTACTCATACACACACAAACACTCATTCCTGATCCATTCTCCATTTATATCCATCTCTTCCTTCCAGTGGTGCTAGACAGGTAGGCCTACCAGGTATAGTAGGCGGTAAAACGAATAATTACCTTGTGTTTGGAGCTCCCCAGGAGTGTGTGCGCTGCAGAGTGTGTTTAAGGTAAACAGTAGGAAGTATAACTTTAATGCACATTTTATGCTGGCCTGTCCTAAATTATAACCCTGTCTTTAATTTTACCTTCCATTATTTACCTGTAGATTCTCATAGCAAAAAAAAAAAAAAAAAAACATACAGTAGCTGCAATAATCCCAGCTGTTACGTTGGTTTGTGTGTAGTGCTCTATGTATGCATATCAAGTTAAATTTGATGGATGAGGAGGATGACGTGAAGAGCAAATATTACGTGTATGTTGGTATTCATCCACATCAAGGAATTAAGTGTGGAACAAAATACTTAAAAAACAATAACAAAAAAACTATTCAGACCACCCTGCTCTTGACCCATAACAGTGGATTTGTGGAAAGGGCCTGAACTGAGTCAATAGTAACATCTGGTTCCCCATCGAGCCAGGCTCTATAACCCTGGAAGAACATCCATGGTGGATTAGACAGCAACCTCTGTCAATCCCCATGCAGAACAACAAGGACCCACATCATCACCACCTCCTTACACCCCCATCCCTCTTTACACTCAGCTCTCTGTGCCAGTGCCAGAGCCAGGCTTTTCTGACTGGGCTGCAAGCGTGGCCAGAGCCCTCAAATCTCAGGAGCCTCCACCATGCTTCGCTTTAGCCTCAGCTGTTGGAGATGTTGTCCCTAATTAACAAGGGATTAAGACATCATCTCTGCTTGTAATACAGCCTGGATGGGAATTCCAATATGGGATACTGAGGGCAAAATAAGGAGGGGGAGTAGTGGTTGACTGGATTGGACCGGGTAGGAAGAGAGGGAGGGAGACAACTAGTGCCGTTTAGCAGCTCAGTAAATTACTCTTGACCCAAAGGGCTGAGGGGAGTCTATCGGCATGGCAAACTTGCTGCCAATTACAGCTCAGGCCTGCCAAAAGTATTATTGGATGGAGGGCAGGGGCAAGTTGGAGGGTGAACTCGTGTGTGTGTGTGTGTGTGTGTGTGTGTGGGCGCGCATATGCATGCGTGTGTGGGTGTGTGCAAATGTGGAAATGGGGCTAATTTTAATGGCCTTGCACCATTTTACTTTCTGTCACCACATTTGCATATAGAGGTTTATTGATATAATTTTTTAAATGATTCGGTGGAAGCTAAAATTCTAAATTTAAGGTTTTCCCCCCTCAGAGTCACTTAGTCCTCTGTCTTCTAATACTTTGTCTGGATTGATTACTGTTCAGTGATTGTACTGAAAGTGACCATTATGAATATAATTCGCTATATGTGTTGACACACACACATGCGCACACACACAAACACACAATCGTGTGCACAGTGCTAGGTTGCAGGTTACCCCGTGGTTTCTTAAACCAGACCAAAGTATACCACTGGGTAACAATCAAGAGTGCCCTATTGTCTCGCTGACAGGAAAGGTGACATAGAGCGAAACGGAGATCGAGAATAAAAACTTCTGTGTATGAGATTGAATTGGAAGAAAATGGTGAAGGCAGCATTTGTGTGTTTGTGTGTCTGTGCGTGCGAATGTGAGAGGGAATAGTTGTCAGACACTATGCGCCCTGCAATTGACTGAGGACCAATCTGCTTTCCCCAACAAACAGCTCGGATAGGCTCCCACTTCCCTGTGACGATAAAACAGGATAAGCAATGGAAAAGATTACAGTGTTTGGAATCACTCGTTTGGTCCTGCTTCACTTCGCATTCACACTGGCATTTTTATCCAACCAAAATTTACCTGGTAAAAAGAAAAGATGAAATATTGTGTGACAAAATTCAAGCTATCTGCTGCATTTTTCATGCTTCTTTTGTATGTGGAACATCAATTTACCTGAGAAGCTACAATAATTTGTCACCATGATCATACGCACGGAGTTATACATACAGTATATTTTCGAAAACTGTATTGCATTCCCTTTGCTTTCCATTGTCATTTGGACAGAGTTTGGACCAGAGATCATTTGGAAAACAGAGTAAAACCCACCTTTTAAAATGGTTCTTGAGCTGTTGTTTTGACACACCAAGGGTTCAGGTCATCAAGCAACCTTCCTGTATGAGATCAATTTCTGTTTTCACTGAACCAAAATTACAATTACAATTACAAACATGGGCTTAATTGTGGTATTTTGTTTTTGTTTCATGCAGAAAACAGAGAATCATTGTATATGCAGGCAGAGGAGCAATGTGGTGGAGAGAGTAATGGTGCAATGTTGCTGGGCCCCTGAGCTGGGATTGGAGGATAGTTGTGTCTTGATCGCAGGAACCTTAACAGTTTTCATTAAACAGCTCTCCAACAACCACAGCCAGTTTTTAAGATTCATACTTTTGACACAAAGCAGGATTTGAACCCTTGACCAAATGCCAAGCTTTTATGGAGGGGACAACTGCTGCCCTAACTGTGATTATTTTTTTTATGATTAAGATCATACAAATACTGTTTCTATAGTTGAGTATATAGCTGTTTAAAGAGGATTTAGAAGCAAAATGAAAACCAAAACATATGATGCAATGACAGCTGGTGAATAAGGGCGCTAGGGGCATCACCCTCACGATCAGCTGAGTCACACTGAATAAGGAAGACAAGAAAAAAAGCAAACCAGAGCAAAGCAAATTTATTTATATAGCGCATTCCATACACAAAGTAACTCAGAGTTTTACATGATTAAAAGGAGTTTTTTAAAAAAAACAGCTTATAAACATTTAAAACAAAGAGCGTACGGTGCAAGAAATATCATTTAAAAGTGGAACTGCTCTAAAAAGCAGGAGAAAGCATGAGAAACAAGAAAAGTTTTTAACCTGGATTTAAAAACATTCATACTTGGAGTTGACGTCACTTCTGTTGGCAACTTATTCCATTTGTGTGCAGCATAATAGCTAAATGCTGCTTCTCCATGTTTGCGTTGGGCTCTGTGCTCCACTATTGGCCCGAATCTGTAGATCTCAGAGCCCTACTGGGTTTATATGCCATTATCATCTCTTTCATATATTTAGGACCTAAACCATTTAGTGATTTATAGACCAGTATCAGAACTTTAAAATATATTCTAAAGCTGACTGGGAGCCAGTGTAGAGACTTTAGAATTTGAGTAATATGTTCTGAGTTCAAATGAAAAGTTAAATAATGAAAATGAAATATTAAAACAAAATATAAAAATCAGATATTTTTACATAGGTAGGATGAATTGTATATTGTTAATGATGAGTAAAATTTATTCTTGTATTGCCGTACAATGCAAAAGATATTGCCGAGTTAGGGTGTCAAATTCCAGCGCCCGCAGCCAATAAGGTTAAAGTGCCCCAAAACGGAAGTCCTTGTTTTGTTTCTCAATACATTAAATATGTTTGAAGATAAGTGCTGAAAACATGTGCAAAGACTGAGAACAATATAATAGTGAATTGTTGAGATAGTGCTTAAAGCTTATTTTGTAACACTAAATGTTCCTGATTTTGTGGGCAGGGCTAAAAACTATCCTCGTGACATCAAGAGGTTTTGGGCGTATTCTTTCCGTCCTCCACTAAATAAACACCAAGCGCCCTTATTTCAACCAGTGGCCATCAGGCAGAATTGCCACTTCCTCATTCATAATGGACCCCGTTCTACCAGTATAGTGTGCAATTAGCCATCAAAGTATGCACACAACTAAAACAAAATACAGCTTCCCTGAAGTGCAATGTGTTTGGTGTTGTTTGGGCTAATATGTCTCTGCAGTCTGGCCCTACGCCAGCCCGACAGCGGTTAGAGTACACTGCGAAACCTCTGCGCAACGACAGAGGGCCTGCAGCCACTTGTGTCGCAGGCGAAGAGGGGGGGGGGTCATTCAGTTGTGGCCGCTGAAGGCTGCAACTTGCAACGGGTGCACCACAGAATCACCACCACCCCCCTTCTTCTTGCGATGCGTCGCAGCTGACAATGGCCTCCGTTGATTAAGGGGCACTGAATTTCCACGTAAACAAAGGGGCAGAATGACTCTGTGGCCCATGAAAGCGTGTGCTATGTGCACCACTCCTCTCCCCTCAGATAGATAGGAGAGGCGATAGAAGTATTTGATTGACAGCTGGAGGCGGGATTTTCAGAGCAGCCCAGCCACACACTCACAGCATCTGGAAGCTCAAAGAATGTCTCAGTTCTTGACCATTTTGAACCCTGATTTCACATACTTTGCGATATTTTTTTTTATCCATTCATTCATTGTCGGGCTTGTAAACAATTGTTTCTATGGTGTGTCGAATTTATAAGACATTTCTTTGGCCTGTTTTGTGGCACTTTAAAGTCACTGATTACGAGTTACCTTTAACCATTCTCATCCACCTGTGACATTAGTCGTGTCTGGCGACGTCATTCCCATCTGTGCGCAGCCTGCACTCTGCAGACGGCAGATGGCAGATGTTGTAAATAGGGGGTTTCAAACAGTGAAAGAACTGTTTATTGATTTCAAAGCAATTTTTAAGGTAAGACAAGTTTTATTACATTGTTGTCTGTGCTGTGAAAGCATCCCTCGCTCTTCAGCTGGCTTAAGAAAGTTGTTTGCCCACTGGTTGACAACCATGGTTACATGGTTGAGTGGGAGGGTCATTGGTATAACAGTGTCTGTCTGGCTGATTGTAATACTGTATGCAAAAGTTCAAGCCTTGCTGAAGTCATTTGTTCACAAAACTTTTAAATGCCTTTCATAATTCCAATATGTAATAATTGTGTTAAAACTAAACTTTATATATATTGCAGTTCAAGAACAAGTGCAGCTTCAACAAAGTATGACTAATCAAAAAACATAAGACACTAGTCTAAGTAATAATACAAATATAGCTTGTGATGGAGCGAGAAGAACACCAAAGTACAATGTTTTACCAACGATATGCTGTCTGATATGGCCAAAAAACATACAAACATGGATATCACTAATGAGCACCCAACTGTTAAATCTGTCATAATACACACAGGGGCCCTGGATGTTGTCAAGCAGGAATCAGAAGTAATGAAACAAGATTTCATTGATCGGCGTACAAAAGTGCAATGTTTGGATGCTGAGGTTTTCATAAGTGGACCTCTCCCAATGGTAATTGTAATTGTAAAAGCCTGCTGAAAGGCTGTTACAATTAAGTAACTGGCTCAAAGAAGTGTGGACTAATAAACAAAGGGTTAAGTTATTGGGTGCCAAACCTTTTTACTGTGTACGTAATTCAGCGCCACAAGAGGAAAATATGGGCCTTGTTGATGCAGTTGAAGGACAAAAGGCACATAAGGAGTCTCCAGCTGTACCTAAACAATCAGAAGAACAAGAGATAAGATGACACGAGGAGCAGATGGAGTCACCAGTGTCACCCAAACAATGACAGGAACGAATGAGGAATGAGATGAGGCAGATCATGTGAGTGTGAATGTTGTTTGTTTGTATGTGCCCTGCGATTGGCTGGCAACCAGTTCAGGGTGTATCCGGCCTCCTGCCCCATGATAGCTGGGATAGGCTCCAGCACGCCCGCAACCCTAGTGAGGAGAAGCGGCTCAGAAAATGGATGGATGGATAATATTAGCGGCACGGTGGACGACTGGTTAGAGCGTCAGCCTCACAGTTTTGAGGACCGGGGTTCAATCCCCGGCCCCACCTGTGTGGAGTTTGCATGTTCTCCCCGTGCCTGCATGTGTTTTCTCTGGGCACTGCGGTTTGCTCCCACATCAGAGGAATACCCAGTATGCAAAGTGATGTAAGAATGATGTGTTCTTGTTAGTTTGTGTTAATGATTCCCTAAATGCGTCAGGAAGGTCATCCGGCTTAAAACCTTGCCAAACAAATATGAGCGTTCATCCAAAGAATTCCATACCGGATCGGTCGTGGCCCGGGTTAACAACGTCCGCCACCGGCGCCGTCAACCTGCGGGGTGCCGTTGGAAATTCAGCTACTGTGGGTGGAAGTCAAAGAAGAAGATGAGGTGGAAAGCGAGTTCTTCAGCAGAAAGAGAAGAGGAAAGCACAGAGCCTAGAACTGAATGTGGGGACTTTGAATGTTGGGACAATGACAGGAAAATCTCGGGAGTTGGTTGACATGATGATTAGGAGAAAGGTTGATATATTGTGTGTCCAGGAGACCAGGTGGAAAGGCAGTAAGGCTAGAAGGTTTAGGGGCAGGGTTTAAATTATTTTACCATGGTGTAGATGGGAAGAGAAATGGAGTCGGGGTTATTTTAAAAGAAGAGTTGGCGAAGAATGTCTTGGAGGTGAAAAGAGTATCAGGTCGAGTAATGAGGCTGATACTTGAAATCGAGGGTGTTATGTGTAATGTGATTAGTGGCTATGCCCCACAGGTAGGATGTGACCTAGAGGTGAAAGAGAAATTCTGGAAGGAGCTAGACGAAGTAGTTCTGAGCATCCCAGACAGAGAGAGAGTCGTAATTGGTGCAGATTGTAATGGACATGTTGGTGAAGGTAATAAGGGTGATGAAGAAGTGATGGGTAAGTACGGCATCCAGGAAAAGAACTTGGAGGGACAGATGGTGGTAGACTTTGCAACAAGGATGCACATGGCTGTAGTGAACACTTTTTTCCAGAAGAGGCACAAAGATAGGGTGACCTACAAGAGCAGAGGTAGAAGCACGCCTGTGGATTACATCTTGTGCAGACGATGTAATCTGAAGGAGGTTACCAACTGTACGGTAGTGGTAGGGGAGAGTGTGGCTAGACAGCATAGGATGGTGGTGTGTAAGATGACTCTGGTGGTGGGGAGGAAGATTAGGAAGACAAAGGCAGAGAAGAGAACCATGTGGTGGAAGCAGAGACAGGAGGAGTGTTGTGCAGCTTTTCGGGAAGAGGTGAGACAGGCTCTTGGTGGATGGGAGGAGCTTCCAGAAGACTGGACCACTGCAGCCAAAGTGATCAGAGAGGCAGGCAGGAGAGTACTTGGTGTATCTTCTGGCAGGAAAGAAGAGAAGGAGACTTGGTGGTGGAACCTCACAGTACAGGAAATCATAAAATGAAAAAGGTTGGCTAAGAAGAAGTGGGACACTGAGAGGAATACATTGAGATGCGACACAGGGCAAAGGCAGAGGTGGCAAAGGCCAAACAAGAGGCATACCCTAACCCTAACCAGTTCGCAGCTGAGTGTGAACCGGCTGGGATGAGAATCAGCCCCTCCAAATCTGAGACCATGGTCCTCAGTCGGAAAAGGGTGGCGTGCCCTCTCCAGGTCGGGATGAGATCCTACCCCAGGTGGAGGATTTACCGGTCGTTCTACGTTCCTACCCTCACCTATGGTCACGAGCTGTGGGTTGCGACCGAAAGAACAAGATCCCCGATACAAGGGGCCGAAATGAGTTTCCGCCGCAGGGTGTCCGGGCTCTCCCTTAGAGATAGGGTGAGAAGCTCGGTCATCCGGGAGGATCTCAGAGTAAAGCCGCTGCTTCTCCACATCGAGAGGAGCCAGATAAGGTGGCTGGGGCATCTGATTCGGATGCCTCCTGGACGCCTCCCTGGTGAGGTGTTCCGGGCACGTCCCACCGGGAGGAGACCCCGGGAACGACCCAGGACACGCTGGAGAGACAACATCCTTCGGTTGGCCTGGGAAAGCCTCAGGATCCCCCCGGAAGAGCTGGATGAAGTGGCTGGGGAGAGGGAAGTCTGGGCGTCCCTGCTAAAGCTACTGCCCCCGCAACCCCTGACCTCGGATAAGCGGTAGTAAATGGATGGATGGATGGATATAAATTTGTCTTTTTCTAAAGCTGACGTTATGACTGGCTCTCTGGTCATGTGACATTCTCTCTCTCTCTCTCTCTCTCTCTCTCTCTCTCTCTCTCTCTCTATATATATATATATATATATATATATATATATATATATATATATATATATATATATATATATATTCAAGAAAACTTTTTTTTTTTTAAATTGCGCCCCACCACACCTGGCGAAAACTCCACTAGCCGCCACTGATGTGAAAGCAAGTCAGACGACTGTAGTATTCATGATATGTAGCCTATATTTATGTTTTGTGGCCAGCCATCTTTTCTTTAATACATCACTGGCCAAATGCCACTTCTACATTTTCTATTGTTTTACAGTAAGGATCAAGTTAAATAATTTTCAATTTGGAGTGGTATGTATTTTGTTAGGCGGCACGGTGGAAGACTGGTTAGAGCGTCAGCCTCACAGTTCTGAGGACCCGGGTTCAATCCCCGGCCTCGCCTGTGTGGAGTTTGCATGTTCTCCCTGTGCCTGCGTGGGCTTTCTCCGGGCACTCCGGTTTCCTCCCACATCCCAAAAACATGCATTAATTGAAGACTCTAAATTGCCTGTAGGTGTGACTGTGAGTGTGAATGGTTGTTTGTTTGTTTGTGATTGGCTGGCAACCAGTTCAGGGTGTACCCCGCCTCCTGCCCGATGATAGCTGGGATAGGCTCCAGCATGCCCGCGACCCTTGTGAGGAGAAGCGGCTCAGAAAATTGATGGATAGATGTATTTTGTTAGTTCTTTGTGCACCACCTTCATACTGGGGCTGGAGTTTGTAAATAGTGGTGGCTAACCTGCCACTTTTTCTGTCGCTGATGTAAACTGATGCAATCTTTACTCAAGATAAAGCAACAGACAAAAAAGGAAAAACAAGGAGGATGAGTGTCCACTATGAATATCAACACACACAGTGTTTGGTGAAGGGTTGCACTGTGGTTTCATGAAATAGACCCAATAATTGCTGACACCGATGGATAACAATCAAGTGTGCATGTTTGGAATTGTCTTTGAAAGCAAAGTAAAGAGCGAAACTGACATAGTGACAATATATGAGCAAGATATATAATATATGTGTGTAAGCCATGAGTGAAAGAAAGTTGAAAAGACAGTTTCAGCTTGTGTGTACGTGTATGTGCGTGTGTGTGTGTGTGTGTGTGTGTGTGTGTGAGCTGTATCTGACAAAAAAGACAGACTGTTGATTAGTAATTACATGTAATGAGAATACTTAATTTAATGACAAAATGTATGTACAGTAATTGTTATCATTACTTTACTGGTACAAAATGTCCTCTTCCTGTGATTGGCTCTCTCTGGTCATGTGCCATTCTGCCGTTAAAAACATTTATAGACTATATTTTCCAAATCACTTATCCTCACTCGGGTCGCGGGTGTGCTGGCACCAACCTCAGCTGACTCTGGGTGAGAGGCAGGGTACATCCTGAACTGGTCGCCGGCCAAAGGCAGGGCACATACAATATAAACAACCAACCATTTGCACTCACAATCATACCTACGGACAATTTAGATATTATTCCTCCCACATGTATCAATTTAGATAGATGTGGGAGGAAACCGGAGTGCCCAGAGAAAACCCACGCAGGCACGGGGAGAACATGCAAACTCCATAGAAGCGGGGCAGGGGATTGAACCCGGTCCTCAGAACTGTGAGGCAACCAGTCATCCACCGTGCCGATATGTATGTATATATATATATATATATATATATATATATATATATATATATATATATATATATATATATATATATATATATATATATATATATATATATATATATATATATATATATATGTGTGTGTGTGTGTGTGTGTGTGTGTGTCGGTGAGTGTGTGTGTTTTAACTGCAAGTCAGTCAAAGAGGCCAACATAGACACTGTGTACAAAAAAGAATACGTCAAATAGATCAATAAATAAAATTAACACGTTGCCAGGAGAGACTTACTTGCATAAGACACTGATTACACTGGTTTACCTTATAATGGTAAAGAGAACAGCACACAGGCCACCTGCTTGTGGCAGATTTAATGTGCATTCAAAGCAGTGTCTCATCATGTCATCCTGTCTGTTTGATACAGCTTCTTGCTGCCTTCCTTTTCTATTTTTTGTTTCTTCTCCCTTTTGATTTTTCTCTCCTCTCACTTGCTCTTTCTGTTTCGGCCTGCTCCTCCCTTTTCATTGTCTCCTCTTTACCATCTCCCAGCACATAAATCAGGACACAATTTTTTTTTTTTTTTTTTCCTTGTACGAGGACCACAAACATTTTCATTTGCATGACAATCTCCACTTGTTTTTCTGCTTAGATGGAATTCACAGTATGGTGCCAGCATGACTGAGACAGGGGTCATTGCTATGTATATCAGAGAGTCGAAAAGAGGGAGTGAGGGAAAAAGATAGAGCGAGCATTTATGGTTGAGGGAGAAGGAGACAAAAATTCACATATTGATATACAAATGCTCTTATGAAGATGGTCGTTGGCGCGCACACGCACACAGACCCAAAACACACAAACACAAACATCCACTCACATAGTGTTTAGGTGAAAATCTGCTTTATAGAGAGACCATGTTTTTTACCTTTTTTAGTTTTACCTCTCCCACACATACTGTATGTGTTGTAGTGTCTTTGTGGTAGGTACATAAAGTAAATGCATGTGCCTTTAAGAGGCGGGGCATGGTGGGGCGGCGTGTGATGTTGTTAAGTCTCAGTGTGAGTGTCTGGGTATGAGCTGTGGCTCAGAGCAGCTCCTGGATCAGTGTGCTTATCGTGTTCATGTGTTTTGCTGTTGTCTCTGCATTCAACAACTGAAAGGTTTTTGGGCAACTGTGGCTCTCCTTTCCCCACATGTGAGGGCATTATGGTAAGTAAGTATACTATAGAAATTTACGAAAAAAATGTCATAGACCACACGGTTTGGCGCCATCTTGGATAAAACCTTTTCCACCATTAATGTGACCAGAAATATTACACCTCAACTGATTTATTTTTGCATCTTTTTGACAGGTTAGGTAAAAATAAACAACTGAAATAAACTGGAATGTGATTGACTTGGACTTGACGTTGAACTTGCTGCCTTCTTGGCCAGGTCGCCATTGCAAAAGAGATGTTCTGTTTTAACTGGCCGTTTACCTGGTTAAACAGAGTTTAAATAAAATAAAAGGAAATAAACATGTTTGCAGAGGGATGCACTCCCTCTTATAACTGGCATGTGGCTGTGTTCAGAAGTAATAGATCATATTCAAGCTCATGTTCAATGGGAATCCACACACACTTGCCACCATTTAAATTTCTAAGTGAATAAAAGAACAACACAAAAAAAACAACACTTGCATAGGGCCTTACAGAAACATTATTTACTTTATCCACTAAAACGACTGAATGAAGAAGCTGTGTGTTAACCAGACTTATTGATACTGTGTGGGTATGAGAGCGAGAGAGAGAGAGAGAGAGAGAGAGAGAGAGAAGAGAGAGAGAGAGAGGGAGAGAGAGAGAGAGAGAGAGAGAGAGAGAGAGAAAACAAGATGCATGTTCAACAGTTACTTGTGACCATAAAATAGTGCTAACGTTACCATATGAACAGCAAAAACATCTGCAACTTACCGCAAGGTGCTTTCTCAAGTTAGAAGTGAGCTGAAATAACCCAAGTTTGCGCAGTGACAAAACTACGCTGCATGTTAAAGCTGTTGTTTTTTCATAGTCTGTACTGTAAACACGAGTCACGCGCGGATGTCACGACTCACTTTGATTGGTCCGCGAAGCCTAAAAGAAGACTTTGTGCGCTGACGTGACTTTCTTGTGTCGTTTGATTTGTGAACTTGAGTCAAGCATCACTGTGGTATTCACGTTGGATTGTAGCAACAGCACCTAATGTGGAAGTCGAAAACGAAATTTTAAAAATTTATTGCGCACGCAATTATTGATAAATGAAAGTAGCAAACGGCATGTAGATTATTGTAGCAGAGTAAAAGTACCGTTTCTTCTTAACATAAATACTCGAATAAAAGTAAAATGTATGCTTCATCAAAACTACTGTGACAAGTACAATTTATCCAATATGTTACTTGACTAAATGTAACACGTTCCTACCCATCTTAACCATATATGCCATTTACACAATAAACATTTCTTCTTTTAGTGTTCTGTTCAATGAATGTTTGGAGAGGTGTTCATGGTTATTTAAATGCTGTAAGTTTGGGTGTTATCGAAGACCCACGAATGACCTACAATTTATGTGGTGTAATTGAATAAACTGAATTTGAAAAATACTGGCACTCTTTCTCTATTCAGGATCTCCCACAAAAAGAGTCACTTCCAAATTAACATAGTATCTGTCACGATTGTTTTTTTCGAAGGTGAGGCAGGCAAGTCAAAAACGTGGAGGACCCAAGTGCAGGGAAGCAGGGAGGTAAGGCAAGAGTACGGGAGTCTCAAAAAATAATATTTAATCTCCAAAAAAGGTCAAACAAGGAACATGGATAAAACAAATTAAACAAAGGCTAATTAATTGAAGACAGTTCAGTTGCTTTAGGTGTCTACACTGTATGTGCCCTGACAATTAATAGAGACAAGTCTAGACAAGGTTAAATGCCCTTTTCTGAAAATAAAATCTTAGATGGCAGACAGGATTTATTTCAAATGTTCTTCCACTGTCGTAAAAAAAACAAAAACATTTGCACTCTTCCTTATCTTTTATTTATTTTTGTATCTTTTGCATATTGATTACACTCTGTTTCAGATCAAACCATTTTAACTCACAAACACAACCCAATATAAAATGCAGTTTCTAAATGATGATCCTATTTGTTAAGAAAAACAATCTAAACGCAAACCTATATGGTCGTATATGAAATTTAATTGCCCAGTAAAACTAAGTGGTTTCCTTGGCTGGCAACCAGTCCAGGTTGTACCCCACCTCTTGTCCAAAGTCAGCTAGGATGGGCTCCAGCTCAGCCACGACCCTGATGAGGATAAGCAGGGTCATCATATATATATAGCCCCCCCCCCCCCCCCCCCCCCCCCCCCCCTATATTGATTGAATCCATTAATCCATGTAAAGAACTAGGTGTGTTACTAGAGTGGACTTGCTGCACCTTGTACATTTTATATACAAGACTGAAACAAAACAAGTCTATGATTTTTGTTTCACAAAGGTTTACTTTACTAAATTCCAATTGCTGTAGCTCCTTCTTCAAACAGGCGAACCTCACTGATGCACAATGATAATTAATGGGATGAGGGCCCGTGGTGAGTTTCGACCTGTCTGTAGTGACAGCAAGGCCTGGAAAATAGATATTTTTAGACCAAAGAGAGTGGTGAGTTTAATGGATATGGACAAAAAAAAATAACAAATCTTAGGAATCTGTGCTGTCATGCTTGTGATCGGTCATGAGATGTTTGGTTTGTTGTTTTCTTCAAGTTAGTAAAGCTTCAACTTGTGACAGGAAATGCTGTGTTTTCTTTGGTATGTAGATTTGTTTTAGATGGCCGAGTACGAAGAACAATGTGTTGTACCATCTCCTATTGTCATAGATATGGGTAATGATATACTTGGGCTGCATTTGTCTGGCGACAGTCTGTACCTGCTCATCCGCAACTGCTAATCAGGACAAGTGGAATAGAAAATGAATGGATGGTTTACTGGATATCTCAAATAAACCTTGTGCTTACCGCAGTAATAAACTACATGTTGTGACTAGTTTGGTCAGGATATGAGTGAAGCCTGCTGTTATTTAATCCAGAGCCAGAGGAGGATACTGGTAAAGCACAGGTCCTTGACATATTGCTATCCATAGAGTTTCACATTTAGTTTTACAAAAACTAAAAACAAGAAGAAGAAGAAAAAACAAACAAATAAACATATAATAAATTCTTAGAGGTGAAGGAAAGGTACACCTTGCGGGAGAGGGAAACACAACTCACAAATAGGACTGGACAGGGATAGCAAGCCAGGCAGTCCTACCAGTGTGTGGTGGAAGTAGTTATGCGGTGCCTATACACCTCTCGGGACTTTAGAATGTAAAAGAGGACAGTCCGGGTAGTTGACATAATACAGGCTGTGTCATTGTGAGTAACCCCACAGTCAAGCAATTAAATCCCAATTTAATTCAGGTAACGGTTCGTCATAGAGAGCTATTATTATGCAGATGCAGAAGTTATGGTTATTTGTATAATGCTTAACAAATATATTATACCATCACCCAGTGTACAGTTTATGCCACAGCTGGCCTAAATTAACAGTACTGGTAATAACCAAAACAATGTTCATGTTTCAGTAATGGTTAAGAGTCACAGTGAATTGTGGGAGTTGGGAACCAAGACCTGCAATATCCAAAACCCATGAGTAATTGACACTCCCCCACCCCTGATGTTTAGAATTGCTCATTCAGTGGTATAATAGTTGAAACCATAACTACACCCCAAACTATGATCCCGAAACACTTAAAATCATTTCAAACTCATTTTACAACATTACCTTTAAAATAAATAACTTTCAAATTATTTGATTTAAAAAAAATGCACTGGAAGTGTTGTACGTCAAAGGGTATTGACCGTAACAATACATATTGCCAAGATATAATGAGGCATTTGTGATTTATTATCTTCAGCTTTGTATGTAATAGCTACTCAGCAAAGTGAAAATCTATGTGTAGCCAAGACTTTCTTTGGCCACTTAGATTCTCCGCAATATGTAAAGATCATAGAATAGTCGAGATGGATCACTTCAACATACTTCCTGTCACGGACGGCAATGCCGTAAGGGCAGATCCCAAAAAAGAGACTCGAGGTAAGAGGTCTGAACAATTTTAATTAAATGACAGAGCATGTGATGGCGAGACATACAAAACTAAAGGGACTCACCACCCGAGATAATAAAAAAACAGATAACACAGGGGGACACAACAAAAGGTCCATGTGGCATAATCGTATAGAACCTAAATTTTGACAGCGGTCTGAACACGGGGCAAAAACGAGTCAATATTCCGACGCCCACACACTGTCACGGTGCCCCCTAAAAAGGCTGATGATTACAATGCATGACAGGTGCGTCACCAATGTCAACGCCCACCTTCGCTCACCCAGACACTGCAACACAAAGAAAAACAATTTGAAACACAGGGCCATGACAGAATCCCCCCCTCAAAGGACGCCCCCTGGCGGACCACCCGGCTTCTGCGGGTGGAGAAAGCGGAAGGCCCAGAGCAGGGACGGATCTAAGATCCAAGAGCGGGGAACCCAGGAACGCTCCTCAGGGCCGTAACCCTCCCAGTCGACCAAATACTGCACACCCCTGCCCTTTCTTCTGGAATCCAATATTTCACCCACCATGTACACTGGCTCACCATCAACCACCCGCGGAGGAGTAGGAGGCACCGCTGGAGGACACAGAGGGCTTGAGGAAACCGGTTTGAGCAAGGAGACATGGAATACAGGGTGAACTTTCATGGCGGGAGGGAGCCGAAGTTTAACTGCCACCGGGTTAACAACAGAGTCAATTTCGAAAGGATCAATATACCGAAGACCCAGTTTTTTAGAACCCCCGGCCAAATGCAAATCTCGTGTGGACAACCAGACCTTCTCACCAGGACGGTAGGGAGGAGCTGCCGGTTGCGAGCCTCAGTACGGGACAAGGCCGCCTTTGCATCCCGCCACACCCGATGAGCCCTTCGGAGATGGACCTGTACAGACAGGACGACCACCTCCCTCTCCTGAGAAGGGAACAACGGCGGCTGATAACCGTATGCAGTCATGAACGGCGACCATCCATTGGCAGAGCAAACGACGGTGTTATGCGCATATTCCACTCAAGGCAGGTGAGAAGACCACGAGGCGGGGTGCTGATGGCAAACACAGCGAAGAGCAGCCTCCACATCTTGATTCACCCTCTCAGCCTGGCTGTTGGTCTGCGGGTGGAAGCCGGACGAACGACTGGAGCACTTTGCAGAAAAACCTCCAGACCCGAGAGACGAACTGCGGCCCCCTGTCAGACACCCTGTCAGACACCAGATCACCATGAACTCGGAAGACATGGTCGACAAGGAGATTAGTAGTCTCAAAGGAGGACGGCAGCTTCGGCAGAGCAACAAAATGTGCCATCTTGGAGAATCTGTCGACAACACTCAGGATGACCGAGTTCCCTCCGGACAGCGGAAGGCCCGTGATGAAGTCCAAGGCCACGTGGGACCAGGGGCGGGAAGGAATGGGCAGTGGACGAAGAAGACCAGCTGGAGGACGATGGGACATCTTGCTACGATGGGACATCTTGCTACGGGCACTGAGCATGCCGAAACATATTTCTGAACGTCCCTGCGTAGTCCCTGCCACCAGAACTGTTGGGAAATGAGTAAAAATGACCGACTGACCCCAGAATGGCAAGCGACTCTAGAAGTGTGTCCCCACCTCAACACCTCTGGACGTAAAACGACCGGAACAAACAAGTTGCCATCAGGAACACCTCCCGGAGACTGGATGTCCCTCCCCGCCTCCACCACCTTCTTCTCAACCTCCCACTGAAGCGCTCCCACCACCCGGGTCCCAGGTAGAATGGTCTCCACAACAGGCTGAACAGCAGACGGACCATGCAGCCGAGACAAAGCGTCAGGTTTGCCGTTCTTCAAACCAGGGTGGTAAGTGATGATGAAATCGAAACGGGTAAGAAACAGGGCCCAACGTGCTTGACAGGGGTTGAGTCTCTTAGCAGTCCGGAGGTAAGACAGGTTCTTGTGATCGGTGAAAACTTGAAAAGGTTCCCTAGTACCCTCCAGCCAGTGCCTCCATTCCTGCAGCGCCAGGACAATGGCCAGTGGCTCTCTATTTCCCACATCGTAATTGGCCTCTGCTGGGCTCAGGCGACAAAAGGAAGGTCAGGATTAGGATGATTTAACACAGGAGCCTTCACAAACAATTATTTAATATGATCAAAAGTCGCATCTGCCTGAGGGGTCCATACAAATGGTATTTTATTGGAAGTAAGTCTAATCAGAGGTCCCACCTTAAGGCTGTAATCACGTATAAATCGCCTATAAAAATGAGCAAAACCCAAAAACCTCTGCAACTGCTTCCTAGATGTTGGAGTTGGCCAATCAACCACAGCCTGGATCTTGGCTGGATCGGCCCGAAGCTGGCCCTTCTCCACGATGAACCCCAAAAACTGTACCGACTCCGCATGGAACTCACACTTCTCAGCCTTGATGTAAAGACGGTTTTCCATCAAGCACTGCAACACCATGCGGCCATGTTGGCGATGCAGACTGCAAAGGTGCAAACGCAGAGTCCAACAGTGGGAGAGGATAGTTATTCTTTATCGTGATGTCGTTGAGACCCCGTAAATCAACACAGGATCGCAGGGTCCCGTCCTTTTTATCGATAAAGAAAATCCGGACGATGAGGGACGAATCAACCCGGCAGCTAGCGAAGTCGAAATATAAGTCTTTAATGTCTCTTGCTCTGGCTTGGAAATCTGATACAGCCTCCCACATGGTAGTGGAGCCTCGGGAATCAACTCTATGTAACAGTCATATGGACGATGCGGAGGCAAAGACTGGGCGCGATCCTTACTGAACACTAGTTGCAAATCATGGTACTCAGCCGGTACATTAGCCAAATCGATGTGCTCGTCTTGAACACGGGGGTAGTCGGTAGTAGTAGTCAACATGGCAGACTGCAGACAATGAGAATGACAAAATAGGCTCCAATTTACAATCTGTAGTTGATCCCAATTAATATCTGGATTTTGAAGTTTTAATCACGTTAATCCCAGCACAACTGGAGTAGATTGACAGGGCATTACAAAAAATTGCAGCGATTCGATGTGGTTACCCGAAAGCTTGAAACACGGAGCCATAATATGTGTTGTAACCGCCAGGAGACGAGTACTTTTCTCGGTTTGCTAAATCTGTACAGTGGACAATTTAGAGTCTCTAGCACTCAGGAGTGTACAAAACACTCATCAGCTCTGGAGTCAATTAACGCGGAAACCTTCACACTGCTACCAAGTCCCGATACTTCGCCCGGCAATTGAAGTCTCTTGTTGTTCGATCCAGTTCACAATTCACTGAGTACCAAGTCATCATCAAAATACTCACATGATGAGGCGTTCTTTCCGGAGGCAGAAGGCGCTGTCACCACCACCTAGCCGCTCTGCTTGGAACGCGTAGCGTCACTTCCCCGCGAAGGTCTCGCCATGCAGGTGGATACCTTGTGTCCTGGTTGGCCGCAGTACAGACACGCCCCCGCTCTCATGTGTCTCCGACGATCCGTCAGTCGCCCCCCGGCGAGTTGCATCGGCTCCTCCACGGCCAGGCCCGGCTCCCTCGTCGACGCCGAGGTGGATGGGGGAACACAGGCGGCGTCTTCCGTGGCGGACGAAGAATGTCCCGGGCAAGCGGACCCCAAAAAAATGCTCCGTTCAGCTTCCCGCTCGCTGCTGTTCCCTCAGTCGATTGTCCAGTCTAATGGCTAGTCCGATCAACTCCTTCAAATCAGTGGTCTCGTCCCGAGCCGCCAACTCATCTTTGACAGCAGGACAGAGTCCCCGACGAAAAATGCCGCTTAACGCAACATCGTCGAATCCACTCTCTGCTGCCAGGATGCGGAACGAAATGGAGTATTCGGCTATTGACAAGTCCCCCAGGGAATGGTCCAACAACCGGCTACCAGCCTCCTTCCCCATGACTGGGTGATCAAAAACTCTCCTCAGTTCAGATTCGAATCCCGGGAAGGAGGAACGTAACGCTGGGTTGGCGCTGCTGACTGCCATCGCCCATGATGCCGCCTGATCCGTAAGTAGACTCATTATAAAAGCAACCTTCGTCTTATCCTGGGCGTACGTGACCGGTTGTTGGTCAAATACTAGGGTACATTGATAAATAAATTGACCGCAGCCGCCGAGCTCCCCAGCATAACGAGGTGGATTTGGAATACAAGCTTCCCTGGCGGGTGTGTAAAATGTTAGTTTTATTTATTTATTTATTTTTTAAAAGATGTGTGAGGCACATTTGCACCTCCTCATTCATTGTTAAAGGTTAATAAAGGCTAATAGAGGCTTTTATTGTTATAAAATATTAACATGGCAGTGGTTAATTTAACATTTGTTCGGCTGTTATCAATGTTTTATAAATGGTGACAGTTTGACCTGCAAAGAATGATTTTAATAATTCCCATCCATCCACTCATTCTCTACACCGCTTAACCTGTTCAGGGTTTCGGGGCCCTGGAGCCGATCCCAGCTGACTTCGGGCGAAAGGCAAACTACACCCTGAACTGGTTACCAGTCAGCAGTAGGGAACATATTGAGACAGACAACCATTCAGACTCATATTCACACCGTCACTGAGTGGGAACTGAACCCATGCTGCCTGCACCAAAGTCAGGCGAATGTACCACTACACCACCAGTGAGTCATTAATTCCCATAATAATATGCTATTGCAAAAATATTTTTAAGCCCTCGGAAGGTTCATCCATCCATCCATCCATTTTCTACCGCTTATCCGAGGTCGGGTTGCGGGGGCAGTAGCTTTAGCAGGGACGCCCAGACTTCCCTCTCCCCAGCCACTTCATCCAGCTCTTCCGGGGGGATCCTGAGGCGCTCCCAGGCCAGCCGAAAGACGTAATCTCTCCAGCGTGTTCTGGATCATCCCGGGGTCTCCTCCCGGTGGGAGAGAAGAGCAGCGGAGAGAGGACACAACCTTGGGGCGCCCCAGTGCTGATGCTGCATGTGGATGAGGTGGCCTCCCCCAGCCTCACCTGCTGTGTCCTGCCCGTCAGGAAGCTGTAAATCCACTGGCAGATGGCAGGTGAGACGCTGAGCTGAAGTCCATGAACAGGATCCTCGCGTAGGTCCCTGCACTGTCGAGGTGTTCGAGGATGAAGTGCAGTCCCATGTTGACTGCATCATCCGCAGACCTGTTTGCTCGGTGGCCAAACTCCAGGGGGTCCAGCACGGGACCTGTGACGCTCTTAAGGTGGTCCAGCACGAGATGTTCAAATGACTTCATGACCACAGATGTCAAGGCGACAGGCCTGTAGTCATTTAGACACGAGATTGTAGGTTTCTTGAGGACTGGAATGATGGTAGAGCGTTTGAAACAGGATGGTACTTCGCACAGTTCCATAGATCTATTGAATATCTGTGAGAAGACTGGGGCGAGCTGGTCCGCGCAGACTTTGAGGCAGGATGGGGACACATGGTCTGGGCCTGACGCTTCGTTAATCTTTTGTTGTTTGAAGATGCGTCTCACATCCTGTTCGTGGATGGTTAACGCAGAAGTCGGTGGTGCGGCTGGGTGGGTGTGGGGTGTGAAGGTGTCCAGTTCAAATCTGCAGGAGAAGGTATTCAAGTTGTTGGCTAGTGTGCTATTGTTCTCAGCTTGGGGGGATCGTCGCTTGTAATTGGTCAGCGATTGTAATGCATGCCAGACTGATTTAGAGCATAATTCCTCTTTGCAATGTTAATTTCTTTAGTCATCAGGTTTCTAGCGCGATTATACATGGCCCTGTCCCCGCTCTGATAGTGCGTCCTCCTTAGCTTGGCGAAGCTGCTTAAGTTTGGCAGTGAACCACGGCTTGTTGTTGTTGAATGTGCGAAATGACTTTGTTGGTGCACACACATCTTCACAGAAACTGATATAGGATGTGACAGTGTCTGTATGTTCATCCAGCTGAATTTTCAAAGACACTCCAGTCTGTGCAGTCTAAACAGCTTTGAAGTTCTATCTTTGCTTCATTGGTCCACTTTCTCACTGTTTTCACTGTAGGCTTCGTGCATTTAAGTTATTGCCTGTACGGCGGTATTAAGTGCATTAAGCAATGATCAGACAAGCCCAGGGCTGCACGAGGTATAGCACGGTATGTGTTATTTAGCGTAGTATAGCAGTGGTCTAAAATGGTACTTACCCTGGTAGGACAGTTGATGTGCTGCTTGTATTTAGGAAGTTTGTGGTTGAGTTTAGCTTTGTTAAAGTCCCTGAGAATAATGAGGGGTGAGTCCGGGTGTTTTTTTTTCAATTTCGTTGACTTGTTCGGCGAGGGTTAGCAGTGCGGCGTTCGTGTTAGCTTGAGGTGGAATATAGGCACCAGCGAGAATGAATGATGCGAACTCACGTGGCAGTAGAATGGCTTACAGTTCAAAAACAGTGACTCCAAATGAGGGCTGCAGTGTGTGCTGAGTTCCGTGACGTCCGTACACCATTTTTCGTTGATATAGAAGCATATCCCGCTGCCTTTTGTTTTCCCCGATAACTCCATGATGCGGTCTGCTCAGTGAAGATGAAAACCTGGAAGCATGACAGCGCCATCGGGTACAGCGTCACAAAGCCAAGTCTCCCTAAAGCACATGGCGGTGGAACGTCCGAAGTCATTACTGGTCTTTATCAGAAGATGAAGCTCGTCCATTTTGTTGAGTAGGGAGCGTACATTCGCGAGGTGGATCGACGGGAACGCCAATCTGTATCCTCTCATGCGGATTTTCACCTGGATACCGGCTCGCTTCCCTCTGTGGCGTCGCCTCCGCCTCCATGCGCCGAAGACTGCGGACTGCTGCTCCGGTGAGTAACTCGGTGAAAAAACTGGGCGGATTTGCGAAAGTTGGTGAAAGAAAGCACGGGTTAGCCTCCTTGATGCTTAGCAAGTCTTCCCTTGTGTAAGTAAGTGAAGGCGTAACCGAGGCGACCACACTGTTAGGCGCCATCTTGGATTGGCATCCAATTAGTGTGGCATGCATGTGTCACGTGATGCATATTGTAGCACCAATGGCTTGGATTTTACTAAATTTTTATTGGTAAAACTTTTTACAGTTGTCAAATAGGTACTGTAGGTAAAATTTACCCTAATTTTAAGGGTACTTTACCTATCTAAAATAATAATGTAAATTTTAGATTATTTTCATGGATTCTATTTACCACTCTCCAAAATGATTTTTTACAATGCATGAAGCTGGAACTTTTTGCTTTTAAGTCAAATTGAACTGAAAACTGAAAAGTTTGTGTTTGTCAATAAATTTGTCAAGTCTGTGTGCAAATACTTTTTCAAAGATTTCTGAGAACTGTGGAAGCAGTGATATTGGTCTGTCGTTGATAAACCAATGCGTGTCTCCACTTTAGTAGATTGGTATCACTACATTTTTGATGGAACAATACCATTTATCTCTTGGCTCAGGAATTCCTTTTGCGAGGTCATCACCCACTTGTACAAAAAAAATTAATTATCCAAATTAAATTGCTTCTTTTGTCCTCAATTTTATTAATCTTTTGAAGACAAAAGTTTTTTTGTTTTTTCATGTATCCTCTATTCCAATGGTTCTCAAAAGTACCACCTCAAAAAGTAGTTGTCTCTCCACTTTTAGGACCGACATTAAAATACAGGAAATTAGTAGCCCTACGTTTTCATCAAAAACATGACAGATGTTGTATTCTGAAAGTGGCTCTGCAAATTCTACTAGAAAAAAAATGACTTATTTCTTTTAAGGAATTAAGTGCAAATTCGATGTGGAAAGTTTTAAAATAATACATAAATAAAGTAATAATATTATGAGAAAAAAATATGACAGTCTGTTATATTACATGAAAAGCATTTGTAATTTGAGAATAAAGTAAAAAAATATATCAGAAACAATTTTTATTTTACAGCAATAAAGTCAAAATATTATAAGCAAGAACAAAACTGTACCCATTATTCAATTATAATGTACTAGCTACATAAAAGGTCAATAGAAATTGTACCTAAATAACAGTTGAAAACAAACATATTGTTCAAAGACGATTAAATGCAAATGTATTGAACATAAAAGTTAAAAACAACAGAAGTGTACTTGGGCAATGATTAATTTGCGTACCAAGTGTGGTACTTGAACCACACTTTGCAAATCACTGCTCTAGGCCCTTTGCGATCCACGGCCTCTTTGAGTACTTACAGTACGTGTCCTGGTGACTTTATTGTAAGAGACAATGTTTCTCAAATAATGGAGTTATAATTGACCAAAATGCATCATACCCCTTATTTGGATCTTTGTTACCATTAACTTCATTCCAGTTTTCTAGGTTAATCTTGACAGCCGTGATGGCTTTTTGTGTTCTTGGTCTTATAAATTCTGGTATGTGAGTCTTTTTAATTTGTTCTCAAACTAATTTTGAAGGAATTGCAAAACTGGGAAGGTGATCATTATATCGTTGACGAGGAGTCCATTTACGATTTTGTATTCAATTTTAGATGTGAAGATATTATCTCTGAGTGTGGCTCTATCATTCACTTTGCAATATCAGTTACATATTCCTTCTCTATCCCCTATCTCTAAAAGCAGGGACCTCCAGCACCTCACACTCACTGGACAAATCTTCCAGTTCAACGTTGTTCAATTAGATTTCAGTTGACATGCACCGAAAATAGCCACTCCTCCTCGTAATTCAGCCCTCTTTATAGCCAATCTATTTTTTAATAAAGGTTCAGAGGAAAACATTAAAGTATTGATCTTTATTTATCGACCTCAGCCCTAAAGCATAGTTAAAGCTGACACAAATCAATCAAAAAAAAAATTGAAATGATGATAGCAAAGAGGAGGATTCGGACCGTCTGTTTCGGGAGTAATTAGGGTGCTCGGCATAGGGAACCCAAGGCAATAACAGCGGCAGTCGCTCTCACACACACACACACGCACACACACACACACACACACACAAACTGCAGATTAGAAATGTGCTTTGTATTAAATGAGACAACTAAGAGGCAAGGTTAATGAAAGGGCATAGAACATTGGGACCATTGTAATCCATTGAAACCTGCTCTTTGCTGACTCAAATACACGTACAAACACACACACACGCGCACACACACACACACACACACACACACACACATCAGGCTGTGAGGTAGCTTGTGGGACATCCCCTGCTTTGCAAATATAATAGGTATTAATTTTTCAAAGTGAGTATGTGTGTGTGTTTTTTGAGTGAACAACCAGGGTTATGTGATTTTAAGATGATGAATGATGCGTTCAATCATGCATACAGTCAGATTCAACAGTTTTAATGCTGAATAGTCAAGATTTCATAGATTCATCATCATTTCTTTAATTTAATTTGGTCTATATGATAAGAAGACCTTCAACTCAAGTTGGCCTGAAAATGTGGAAAATATTTATTGCTACAAAAACAAACAATTGAAAAAAATATATATTTTGGATAGTAAGATGATTGTTAGAGTTCAATTAAAAAAAAAAAATACCAGAACACCAACAAAAAACTGGTGTAAATCACTGTACATCCTAGTGATAGATGATATTTGATTGAAGCACACATTCTGTCCCTGTTGTTGTCATATGTTTTCTGCAGGTCCCCAAAATGCACATAGGGTAAATGTCCGAATTATCATAAGAGACTGTAAAAAATATTGTTCAACCTATATGGCATGTTGGAATGCACATTTATCTCATTTACCATGGCAGTAGGACCATAACAATATATCTTTGTCCTGAGATCTGCCTCCTTCTCCTCCGTGTGTGAAGGTTTTGGTGGGTAACTGCAGGTATGGCCACAGGCATGTTGGAGCCAGCATCTACACATTTTGGGGCTAATCAGCTAATCAGCAGTTGGCTGGTTTAAGCCGGCCTTTGACTCCACCACGCCATTAGATCGACAACACACTTCATAGAATTAGTTGCATCCAGCCTTTTGAAGAAACTCAAGTTTAGTTAGCATTCAGAATAATTATCAGGCCTGTTTTATATTCCTGTTTCCAACCTGCCTTCTGCTTTGTACAACCCAATTCCTGCCTCAAGTCCTGTCTCTTGCCCACATAAACCCAACAGCCAGATTTCATTGACCCTCTCTAACCAGGAGTCTTTTCTTCACCCGCATCTATTCTGCAACTTAACCAATAAAGAAGAAAATTGCAGACTAACCTGATTTAGTACCTTAGGCCTGCATCTGAGTCGTCCTTGCAATCCGAATCATGACAGAAACTGTCATTCCGGGTTTCCAGGATAATAAGTTATTTATGTTTGTCATTATCCATTTGAAATTGCGAATATCTTCATAAGGGGTTTTTGTGTAGCATACTGTATGATCAAAATGTTTTAAAATTTGTCTCATTACAAAATGTTTCATTGCTGTTCATTTTCTTTTAAATTCCTTTATCACTGACCTCTAAAGAGAATCCATCCAACCCTCCATCCATTTCAAAAAGCTTAAAAAAAAACTCCTTTATTTTCCCTCATTCTTCACAAAATTCCCGTCCATGTTAATTGCTGGGAAAAAAACACCAGCCATTCAACTTGGCCAAGATATTTATGAGTTTACAAGGACCTTCCTGGTCTAATTATGTCGAGCAACTGTGTCTCTTACTGGGCCATTCCCCTCTTGGGAAAACACAGAATTACCAGGCAAGCAAAACTCACCTACTTTTGACAAAACACTCAACATATGAGGATACAAATAACAGAGGACATAGATCATTAAGACTTTCCCGTCATTGCTAGTGGGGATTACTATTGCCACCCTGCATTCTCGCAACAATTGTAACCAGAAAAACACAATAGTTTGACTTTAAAACAATGACTTTTACAAAAGTTTTTTTTTTTTTTGCAGGCAGTGGTTCCATAATATTTTCCAAGGGATACTGTATCTGGTGAGATAGCTTAATATTGTTGCAGGGCCAATATGCTGAATCATGGACCGCATGGCAGACACAACAATAATCGAGCATTCAAACAGAATTCATTTAACCAAAAGCGCACCCAAGCGTGAAAGATAAATACTTAGTACAAGAACAAAGAACTATGATGATAAAAGGTTGACACCTAGCTACACAGAAAAATACAGGAAATAACTAAACGGGATGGGCGGAGCCACAGCGGAAGGAAGATTAAGCAAATAACAAAAATACAACACAAGACTCTAACCTACACAAGGTACAAATACCACTTAACAAAAAGTCACAGAGGTGCTTACATATGAGAACAAACAAAACAGAAATACGACTGGCAGGAACAAGTGACGAGTGCAAAACGAATAATCCGTAGCTATAATACTGCAACAATCTTGTGACTTCCTTTCGCTACAACTGCGTCTAAATACCCATCTGATGAAAAAAGCCAGCAGATGCGACACTGTAGGCACTAATGCTTCCCAAAACGGCCAAACAGGCAGGCAGAGAAACAGGGATATGACACGTATAGCAAATATACTCTGTTGACCCTGGTAGTTTTCATGTGAGTCTTGCCTCCCAGATCTGGAATTGCAGGGAAGTAAGGATTGGGCAGTAGTTTTGCTGATTTGAACAGGAAGTTTTTTTGTTTTTACAGCCCATTGTTCATCTCTTTCAATTTGTAGTTTCATGTTTTGCCTGTTCTCACAGGTTTTCAACACACCCAAATTCTAGCTTTCATCTCCTCTCATCTCAAATCATCTCATCTCATTGATTCCATAATTTTAAAAACAGAATTAATAATTACACTGTCTCACTCTGCCCATTTCAGCGGCAACAATGCATTTTTGTCAGTGAAGCCTGCTTGGAGATAATGTCTAATGTAAGCAACCTTTGATCTCTTATCAGGCCTTGGTCAGGCTTCTTGCCCAAACAACACCTCTCACTTTAAGTCAGTTTCATACAGTACATCCTCCCCCAGAACCCTCCAGATAATGAGGATGGATAGATATAAAACAGTTGCAGTCAGAGTTGATGATCTTAGATTGAAAATTGACTGCGGTTTGATTAATGTGCTAATGAAATAAAATGACCACAACTTACATACCTTATGCCTGGATCAGACTACAAAACAAATTTGGTCTTTCACAATTGCACTATGTCAGACTACTGCCATAAAATCTTGCCTGTATCTCGGTCAGACAGTGGCAACACTACACGACACGTATTCCGATACCACCATATCCTGTCATTAACGATCACTGGGCTTTATCTTGTCAAACACTGTCGGTGAGGCGTAACCAGAAAACGTGTCACTTTATACCTCAACCGGATACAACCGTTACGATGGCAACAACAAGTTGTTGTCAAACTAATGGATCGCTGCGATACTGTTGGGGAAAAAAGAACAAAAAGAGGAAAAAATGTGCTGTGTGCTCGGGAGAGTTTTGGGCTATCTATTCCAGGATTGCTTGAGGTATGTTAACATATTTAATACATAATCTTATGTAGCCTCGCAAGCTAGTGCTAGCACTAACATTTGTATGTAAATATGCCGACGTTCTGTCGAATCATGCTCCAAGCTTCAGTAAACATTGGTTCATGCGTGTAAATAAATGTTGACAACGGCGACCAAGTATGTTGACAACGGCAAGCACGGGAGGCGAAGCGTCGGTCACAATATGCAATTCTATTGGTCGATGTCGAGGTGTGCTGTCGGAGAGTTGTCGTTAATATGTCACACTACACGGAAGATATCCCAAAAAAATAAAAACTGGTAGACTTTATATTTTGATATTGTTGGCAAATTGTTGTTCATGGATTATGTCACACTACCAGAAGTTTTTTAGTTCCCGACAAAATATGTCAGGCCCGATCTCGGAAATTGCCCGCAATAGCTAATCAGGCCAATATCAGCGCTAAAATCCCGTAGTCTGATCTAGGCATTATGTAAATAGCCAGATGAATCCATTTCACAGCATGTAAAATAAGTGTGTCCAGAGAGGAGCACAGCCTACTCATGCTCACTGCAGACCTCATGTGCAGTATTTTAACTCACATGCACACTGTGATTGGTACATCAAGCATAGATTAACACACAAAAACAAAACACACACACATAAACGCACACACATAAACGCACACACACACACACACACACACACACACACACTTATCTCTCCCCCTCTAATACAGAAATAAAACACTTGACACTTCAGTGTATGTAGTGATACTGTGCACGGTTGAGGTGATGGAGTATAATGGCCTTTTTAAATTTATATTCCCAATGAAAGGCAGAGAGAGAGAGAAAAACAGGAGTTAGTATTAAAGTAAATGCGACTTTATCGGCACTTACATGCTATATTTACAACCGGGGCAAAGGCACCAAAAGTAACACAATGCTTTGAACTTGGCCAGCACTTAGCCCTTCACAAGCAAAATGTCTTTTTAATGTCATATACAATTCTGTAAGCATTTTTATTGTCATATCAAAAGATACCAGCAAAACGTTGTTAGTCAGCATGTTATGGATTACTGAGTGTGAAAGAAGAACAGACAATGTTCCAAACAAACCCATAAACCATTTGTTGGTGTTTGTGTAGGTTCACAAAAATTACATTTTGCCAAAGTGTTCTGTTATGAAATGTGAATTATAGGTGAGTTTTCAGCCAATGTGCAATGTGTTGACTACCTAACGAAATCTACAATGTAGAGGGAAAGTACGCTCATGAGTCGATGGGCATTTTTAATTAATTGAAGTTAAATAGTTTTTTCTTTATAACCAATGCATTAGTGGCACTCTGTACACATATTTCAACCTCCTAGTTATATTTCTTACATGCCGCCGTCGCTGTCCTCATAGGCTGTTTCGTACTCCTTGAACGCTGACAGCTAGCGGTAATGGTACTTTTACAATGATCTAAATGTCACTCGCTCCTTTTATTTATCAATTATTGGTTATTTATCAACTATTTTGTGCGCGAGACTACGACTTCGACTTTGCACCAATCTAATTTAAGCGCTAGTGGTGTTTAAGTCTAGTTCACCAATCAAACGCCAAAATAAAGTCATATGACCTCAGAACGTCTTCTGTTGGGCTTCCCGGGCATAGGTATTAACACTAGATAAACCAGCCCGGCTGATTGTCGTGCCTGTATGGCCACCATTTTGAGAAGGTCATCGTTACCATGAAGGCAATGGCGCGCTACTCTTGTTTACATTTAGAGGAACAAAAATAACAGCTTTCATGTATTGTAGTATTTGTCTGGCGCTGTCTGCCCAAACGTGGATATTTCAGCTCACTTATAACTTGAGAAAACACCGTGCAGTAAATTGCAAATATTTTTTTTGTTTGTTTTTAATTGTTTGTGCTATTTACTCATAACTATTTAACTGACTACTTTTTACTTTTGCTTGAGTCACATTATTGTCAAGTAACAGTACTCTTCAGTACAATGTTTGGCTACTCTACCCACCTCTGGAGCGGACATACTCGATTGCTACTCTTACGTTTAAGCAACAGTTTTGCTCATCAGATCAGCCAATGTCGTATTTGTTGCACTGGTCTTTTTTATTTTCGCGTTGAGAAACCGCGAAGCACACGTAACATCGGCGACAAGAGCTGATCCGCTAGTACATCTTGTATGAATTAGGAAACACGCCGATAATTAACAAATTAGCTTATGGATGTTAATGTTAAACGTATTAAGCGATGGAGCGATGTTAGGGATTATGTCACAACACAGAATGAAATAACTTCAAATTCAGAAATGCCCAATAAAAACAGAATAATATTGTACTTAATATTTTCCTGGAAGATGCATTTGGGATTAGTTTTTGAAGTTGGTAATAGTGAAAAGTGAAACAGACAACGATTTTTGTCAATTCATTTCCAGAATGAGTGCTTAGAAGAAGATGCTATTCATGTGGCACAGCTTGCAGCAGGCACCAGGTGCAGGTGGATGGGTCTGGCTCAATTTGGAGGCAAAAAAAAAAAAACAAAGAAATGAGGCAAATTCAATCTTAATCTTAAATTTGTACATCAACATGTACTTGAGCGGTGTAGATAAATGTTTTTTTCTTTTTTTGTTGATTTTGCTTTATTGTGCTCTTGAGAGTCTTCTAGATTGCTTATGTTAAAATAAATAAAAAAATCTCTGCGTTGGTCCAGGGGATCCCCCCAGACCCCCAACACACACCCCTCACCCACAATTTGTTTGTTTTTTTGTCACCTTTTCATGCCTTTTGTGTTTGCATATCTGACATTTACACAGAGGTGCGTAGAATAGCCAAAATTGGACTCAAGTAAAAGCAAAAACGTAGTCCTCCAAATAATTATAGTGGTTGATTATTCAGTGAAAAAAATATAATATAAGAATGTGTATTGTCTCGGTATCCATCCATCCATTTCCATTTTCAACACTGCTTATCCTGGTTTGGGTCGCGGGGCCCTGGAGCCTATCCCAGCTGACTTAGGGCGAAATGCGGACTACATCCTGAACTGGTCGGCAGTCAGTCGCAGGCCACATATCGACACGAACAACCATTTGCACTCACATTAACACCGTCACTGAGTGGGAACTGAACCCACGCTGCCCGCACCAAAGTCCGGCGAGTGTACCACTAAACCATCAGCGACCAAACCTGGAAGTATGAGCATCGGCTAGTGATTCACAGAGAAGTGTTAATACTCAGGCGAAGGTTGCAGGACTTTCCAGACCTGGGATGAGAACTGAAGACCCTGGTCCGATATAATGTCAACGCAGATACCATGAAGTCTGAACATGTGGCGGACAAGAAGGTTAGCAGTCTCAAAAGCAGAGGGCAATTTGGGAAGAGGTACATAGTGAACACACTTGGAGAACCGGTCAATAATTGTGAAGATGACGGTGTTACCTTCAGATGGAGGTAGGCCGGTGACAAAGTCCAGGGAGATGTGGGACGAAGGGCGGCTCGGAATGGGTAAGGGCGCAGCAGACCAGCTGGGGGTTGATGTGAAGCCTTACCTCGGGCACAGGTGGAGCAGGCTAGGACAAACTCTCGGGTGTCTTTGACTAGGCTGGGCCACCAGAAGTGTTGCTGGAATGAAATGGAATGGTGCGGGTGATGCCCGGATGACATGTGAGATTGAAGTTGTGGGCCCACTGAAGGATGTGCGGAATCGAGTACGAACAGTCGGTTAGGAGGTCCAGTCTTGGGATCTGGGTGAGTCTTCTGAGCCTCTTTAACCACCTGTTCGATCTTCCAAGTGGCTGCTCCCACAAAGCACGAGGAAGGGAGGATGAATTCTGGTTCAGTTGGACTGGAGGGGGGTGCAGACATACAGGAGAGGGCCTCAGGCTTTCCATTGTGCGAACCAGGGCGGAAGGAGAGGCAGAAATTGAACTACCTGAGAAATAAAGCCCAGCGAGATTGCCGGGGATTAAGCCGCTTGGCGGAACGGAGATAAGACAGGTTTTTGTGGTCAGTCCATATCATAAAGGGTGGAACAGTCCCCTCCAACCTGTGCCTCCACTCGCCCAGGGCCCAAACGATGGCTAGCAGCTCACAGTTCCCGACGTTAGGAATTTCGCTCGGATGTAGAAAAGTGATGAAAAAAAGTGAGAAAAGGGCACAGGGATGTAGTTTCTAGGAAACTGGGTCCCGCTGGGAGAGGACGGCTCCCGCTCCCATGTCAGGGCCGTCAACCTCCACCACAAACTGGAGAGAGGGGTTGGGGTGTCGTAGGATGGGGGCACTGGTGAACAGTTCTTTGAGGTGTTTGAATGCTTGCGATGCGGCAGGGTCCAATGGAAAGGGGGGCTGGTGTAGATGAGACTGGTGAGAGGTACAACCTTGCTGTAGTCACGGATGAAGCGGCGGTAGAAATTGGCGAAGCCTAGGAAACATTGTAGCTCTTTGCGGGTGGAGGGAATGGGCCAGTTGACGACTGCTTGGCTCTTTGCCGGGTCTGGTTGTAACTGTCCATTGGCGATTATGTATCCCAAGAAATTATCAGAGGAGAGGTGGAATTCGTACTTTTCAGGTTTCACAAAAAGACCGTTTTCGAGTAGCCGTTGAAGGACTTGACGGACGTGCTGGCGATGTTCTTTGGGGGAACGGGAGAAGATGAGATTGTCGTCTAAATATACGAAGACGAACCAGTTGAGCATGTCTCGGAGGATGTCATTTATGAAAGTTTGGAAAATGGCAGTGGCGTTGGTTAATCGAATGGCATGACCAAGTATTCGAAATGTCTGAGGGGTGTTTTGAAGGCAGCTTTACATTTGTCCTCCTCTCTAATGCGGATGATACCCATTCCGCAGGTCCAACTTTGTGAATACTTGGGCGTCACAGAGGGGCTCGAAGGAGGGATTGATGAGGGGCAGTGGGGCTTTATTTTTTACTGAAATGTCATTAAGACCGAGGAAGTCAATGCAGGGGCGGAGAGTGGGATCTTTCTTTTTAATGAAAAAGAAGAAGCCCGGAAGAGTCCGTAGGCAAGGGAGTCACGGATATAATTTTCCATCATCTCTTTTTCGGGATGGGAGAGATTAAAGAGACGGCTGGAGGGAAGAGGGGCTCCTGGAAAGAGGTCAATGGCGCAGTCATAGGGGTGATGGGGGGGAAGAGAGATGGCGTGGTCCTGACTGAAAACGGGGGAGAGGTCATGATCTTCTTCAGGTACCCGGTAGAGGTCGGTTGGAGTAGCTGGTGGCTGAGGTGTGATGGAGGTCGGGACTGCCGAAAGTAGGCACTGGAAATGGCAGAAGTGACTCCAACCGGTGATAGACAGACAGGTCCAATCTATGGCGGGTTGTGTTTTTTGAGCCAAAGTATGCCAAGGACGAAGGGAGTTTCCGTGGAAGGAATCACAAATAGCTGGAGGGTTTCACAATGATTACCAGAAATAAGCAGGTTGAATGGTGTTATTTGGTGGGTGACAGCAGAGCTGAGTCCCCCGTCCAGGGCCGTAACCTTCTTAGGGAACGGGAGGGGTTCGAGGGGAAGCTGCAGCTGACACGCCAAGCCTTCATGAATAAAATTGTCATCATCGCCGGAGTCAATGAGGGCAGAGACTGGTGTGTTGTGAAGGGGACCAAGAATACATGCGGGAACAGTCCTACGGGAGGGGGAGCTTGGGGAGGTGTTGGTTTGGCTCACCACGGCGCTCTCGGATCTCGGGTTCAGTGAGCAGTGGAGTGGTTGGAGGCGCACCCCCCGTCGGTGGATCGGAACAGCACGTGTTTGTTCCTCGCTCACGAGCTCGCTCACAGAGGCGGTTGTCGAGTTTGATGGCTAATGAGATTAAATTCTTGAGGGAGGTAGGTTCGTCCCTTGAGCGAGCTCGTCCTTGAGTTATTCTGACAACCGTTTGAAAAAAATTGCCCTTAAGGCTGCGTCGTCCCACCCGAAAGAGTATCCGAAAATGAATCGAGTGTGATGGCACGGAACTCGTACCTTGGGTGAGAGTAAGGAGGAACCTAGTGGCTTCTCTACCCTTAACGGGGTGATTGAAAACTTTCTTAAGTTCTGCCATAAAGGAGTCTAGTGATATGAGTACCGGGGATGAATTATGCCAAAGTGCACCTCTTCCGCACAGAAGGTTAATGATGTAAGTGACTTTGGATCTGTCTGTAGGATAGCTCAGTGGTTGTAGGTCGAATACTAGAGTACAGTTTAGTAAAAATTGACTACATTAACTGTGGTTCCCCGAGTAAGGTTCGGGAGGAGGAACGTGAGGCTCTTTGTACGGGAGGCGGGGTTGATTGGAGGCTGCGGGCTTGGAAGGAATACTCACAGAAGGTGATTGCTGAGTTGGTTATGGGAGGACAGGAGGGATACCTATTGCGTAAGGGCATTCAATGACTCCATGATCTCGCAGAGGGCTTCGTACTGTCTGCTTATATGAGCGCCCTAGTGGGCGAGTCCTTCCCTCAACGGTTCTGGAGTTGCTGGGTCCATGATGGCCTAAGTATTCTGTCACGGTTCGAAGTCATATGTGAATTGCATTTGACCCAAGAGCAGACTGAGGTGGAGGGAGTGGATTTTTTTTGGATGGTTTATTTCGGGTTGGCTCAGGGAAGGATATCCAAGGCGAGGGGGTGGACCATCAGGACAAGGAGTGAGCAGGAAGCAGGAATGTGAGCAGGTGATGAAGCTTGGCAGCGTGGCTGGAGCAGACAATGAGGTGGGGAAGGCACGGGAGGAACACTGGAGATGGAAGAGAACAAGATCGGGTGAGTACTGATGCAGGTCGTCTGATAGTTGACCTGGAAGTACGAGCGTCAGACAGTGAGTCACAGACAAGTGTTAATACTCAGGCGAAGGCTGCAGGACTTGACAGGCTTTAAATGCAGGCATTAAAGAGTGATGCTTGAAGACAGGTGCGCAGCCCAGGTGATGATGATTGCTGGGCAGAAAGAGGGGGAGAGGGAGAGACAAGGTGCCACCCAAGTATCATGACAAATGCATCATTCATAGTAACTTTACATAATTCCAGCAGACAGCGAGTATACTTTGAGGAGTTTGATACGGTCATTGTTATCGCTATGTGTGTGCCCGGTGACCGAAAGTTAGCATGCCGCCGTACCCCAAACATGGAAGTGCTGCGTGCACAGAGTTCATTTGAACAATTTTTAATTCAAGGATCCCCTTTCTAGAAGTTAAACAAAATGTTTCTTGGCCTACGCTACGAGCCTCAAAAAGTTTGAAGTACATTATTTATGTATTATTTATGAAGTTTATTTAGTTGTACTGGGTCATTAAACCAATGCTTATCGTGCAGGCAAGATATATTCTTTGTCAAGCACTCTGAATTGCCATTGGAGCTTACAATTTGTGGAATAACAGGATGGGGAGTTGACTGGGCTTCTTCCCCAGTTGGAGGGGGCAATAGGAGTGCAACAACCCAGCAAGAGGAAAGTTATCTGCTTCTATGTGCTCTGCAAGGAATAAGGGGAGCACTGCCAGAGCCAAACATTTGTCCTCCAGTAGACCGTCTGCGTGTATGTGTGTGTTGTGTGTGTTGTCTGTCTGTTTGTCTGTCTCTACTGTCATATACACTGCCATGAAAGCACGAAGTGGGGTCTGCACTCACAACCTGGCACTGTGATGCCAGAATTGGCAGATTTGCCAGTGGCACCCTGTTCTTGTCGCAGTTGAGAGCAGGTTCCCACTGAGTGCATTTGATAGAAGTGAAATAGTCTGAAGACACTGTGGAAAATGAAATGCTGCCTGCAACATCTCCAGCATGGACGGTGTGGTGACAGGTCAGTGATATTCAGGAGAAGCCAGGAGAGGCACATTGACTTTCACATGCTAGCCAGAGGTACTCTGACTGCTCTTAGATTCATCCATCCATCCATCTTCCATACCGCTTATCCTGACTAGGGTTGTGGGGGTGTTGGAGCCTATCCCAGCTGACTCTGGGCGAGAGGCGGGGTACACCCTGAACTGGTCGCCATCCAATCGCAGGGCACATATAAACAAACAACCATTCGCACTCACATTCACACCTACGGGCAATTTAGAGTCTTCAGTCAACCTACAATGCAGGTTTTTGGGATGTGGGAGGAAACCAGAGTACCCGGAGAAAACCCACGCAGGCCGGAGAACATACAAATGCCACACAGGCAAGGCCGGATTGGAACCCGGGTCCTCAGAACTGTGAGGCAGATGTGCTAACCAGTCGTCCACTGTTTCGCTGTACCGGATTGAAAACAAATGCTATTAAATTTTACTCATATAGTGCCAAATCACGACAGAACCTGTCTCAGGGTACTTTACAGCAGGTTTAAAACCACACTCCTCACTTACTTAGAGACCAACTGAACCCCTCATGAGTTAAAAGAGAGAGCAATGCTGTGGTCACCAGGAGCACCAATGGTGTTAGTAGCTGAAATCGTTTGTGTTGGGTTGAGATCCTCAGCTCAGGTCCATTACCAGACCATATGTTGACTGTGTGGATTGTGTCCACAGTTTCTAGATGGCCAAATAATTGATACGATTGAAACTGGATGCAGCCTTCATACAAAATACGAAAATAGTTTCATTTGATGTCAAAGCTACATTTGATGATTGTGTGCTTGAATTTAGCCTAAAGTACATACAGCAACTTTTACTTCAAATACCACCACTCTCCACCTCCATGACGACAGACATAAAAAGAGAGAGATGAAAGAAGGGTCAGTGCTGGCTACTTTTTCTTTCTCATACCTTAATAATAAATGTTTTAAAGTTTAAGTGCTGCCAGAGGTCTGTAAGCCCTGCTGTTCATTAGCCACAACTATAGAGCTGCATTTACATCGACAGCGCTCTGAATGCCTGCTCTGAGCAATTACATCCACTCTAAAGTGCTTGGTTGCAGTCAGGAAGTGGAGAAGAGAGGAGAAAGGTTGGGTGAGGAAAACGAACACTAAAGGGGAGAGTAATATAGGAATAAGCAACACACAGGCACACACAGAGTGCTACAGGCAACATTTAAGCGGCATGAGATACCAGCAGCTCACATAGAAAAAACAACAGCCGCCACATTCGTCACCGTGCACTCACAAACACAATCACTTGCTTATGAAGCTGCAACAGGAGAGGAAGGGAGGATAGCCCATGGCGACATATGTGCTCTATTATGCTTGTCACAACAGCGTGTTTCATCTGCTAAATATGCTTCACCCGGCAACATATCTGCCAGGATGGTAAGAGCAGCATAAATTTGTTTACAGATGAAATGACACAAAGATGTCCAGAGGTAGACGGCAAACGACACCCACTGATAATAGCAGAACAGTTAGGAAGACACACGAAACATGCACAGGATTCTCAACTTCAATAGAGAATGCAGCATATTGAAAATTTTTTTTTAGCTTTTGGAGTTGAGCCTTCTTGAACTCCTGGCAATCACGGTCCACCATAATAACCAACAATATATAGTTGTACAGTATTTTTCGAGGAAAAAAAGAGTTTATTCTTTCAAATGTTATTTAAAAAAATGGAATTCCAAAAACAAGAAAAGAAAAAAAAAAGGGAAACCCTCGGCCCGCCGATATTTTGCCTTGGGTTACAAGCAGTGATTTGAATTACTACCGCGAGATGGTGGCGGCAAACTTCACAAAACAAAACAAAAGAGGCTGTGTGCTTTATTACCACTACAAATGGAGGCATAAACTAAATATAAAACAAATAGAATTACAATTTGTGAATTTAATCATACCACATACAGTAACTTTGCTTTGCACAGCAAAAAGCACAGCGAGTTCACTTTGAAGAAAGTCCTGCGTGCATAGAGACAGCTACAGTCGGAAGTGACTTGGGCCAGCTAAAGATTTGTGCGCCACAGACTGGAAATGCGTCACTCATCAGACAACACACATGAGCGAAACAACTTTAGTCATCATTAACTATATACTATTTATCCTGCTCATCTAAAAACAGATATCCATATATTTTTAAATCTTTTTATTATGAATATTTGTTGTTGTTTTTTTTTTCCTTCAAGGAATGTAATGCGGTGACCACCGCGCGTAGTGGGGTGTTGCCCTAGCATGCTCTATTGACCAGCCGCCATTCTTCTTTTGTTATGACTTTCTTAGCTGTATTGTACTAAGCAGCCAGGATGAGAAGTAACACAGCCTCTTTTAGAAAAAAATCCTCTATTGACTGTTTGGACATGGCTGGTCAACAGTGTCAGTTCATGTTCGACAATACATATTGGAGCTGGTTTGAGTTGTTTTCTTTCACTTCTCTTAAGCAAGGCAGTGTCCATGTCTCCTGCTTGCAGCCCCTTTAGTGCACAAGTGATTCTTGTATGTTGTATGGCAAGTATAAAAGAGTAAAATAAAAATTTCGGCATAAGGGATGACTCGTTTTTAGGGGTGGGTTACGCTTACTGCTCAGAACAAAACAAATTTGCCTCGCCACAAAACTCATTTGTCCATATAGCCTCAACTTGGCCATGTGCCTGAACACTTTTGAAAACCCAATTTGGAGTTGTTTTCCACAATAAAACTGTACATTGCTTTTAAAGAATCCTATTTAGTGAGGAGTTTGTCGTTCTCAAACCTGGCGTCATGCTAAAACCCTATTTTCACTGGGAGCGGCCACCCTATCACAAACTCAGCAGGGGAGCCACATTAGAGGTAATGTCATCCACCGTTTAGCGCTCTACTCTTTATTCTTCCATCTCTCCCCTAATGAACTCCCACAGAATTACCACTTCGCCAGCTCCCAGCCTTTTTATGATTCTATTTGTTTATCTATCTATCTATCAGATTTCCAGCCTTCTTCTGCCCCTGGCTATGCATCAGTTCTTTCATTTGGTTCTCCACCGAGTTAAGGCATTTGGATGGAAACATTGTGAGATTTAGTATCTCCCCTCACCACCCTGTTTGGTAAGATTAGAAGATTTGGGCACTCATTGGTCTGAGAGGACCCCCGTCGTGAGAGCAATATAACACAAATGTCTAAAGGAGGCATTGTTCGTTAATTGAATGTGCAATAGTTTACCCTCATAGTTATCATTTATATTACAGCTTTAATACTAAATCCTTGCATTTGCCTATTAATCTTTGATCTTGTTAATCGACAAGCAAAAAGCTTGTCGTTATATGAAAGCGTTATATGAATCATTTAATATATTGAAAAAAAAACAAAAATATCAATGTCATTTATATGTTCAAAAGAGGGGAAAAAAGAATTTAGTTGACTTTGTCCTTCACCCGCTGAGTTTCAGCGTCTAATTAATGACAGGCAAAATCATTTTGGACCGGCAAGTAAAACGTGAAATCTCTTTGTTTTTTTTATTCACAATGCAAACTTCCAATGATACATAGCATTGTCTCCTCGGTACAGGTTACTGTAACTTTGTCTGACACATGTAGCATTCATCCACCTAAGACTATAGCCTCCTTTATTATCCACACTATTGTTTTGCTCTGATCAGTGGCCAACTTGGTTATTGTGGTAAGTTATCGGCAGCCTCCATATTTGAACTGTACACTGCTCTTGACACCTGTGTTTGATCCTATAAATGTTGCCATGGTTTTACTTCCTAGAAGTGTGTGTTGAGTCAGGCTGTAAGGTTTACACAAAGCCACCTTTTATTCTTTCCCTTCAGTAGCCTTCAAACACTCAGGGATAAGTGGTTGACGTGTTGGCTGAACAGTAGACATATTAACTCTTTAACCCTTTGCACAATGGTCATTGCACCGGACTATAGCAATATTAGTCGTTCGAACTGCTCTAAGTGCTAGAGGACTCTGCATCTTTTTGCACAATTGTTTTTTGTCAATGTCTTTATGTCTCCAAAGTGTTCTGTAAATTGACTGTCTGTTGTACTAGAGCGGCTCCAACTACCGGAGACAAATTCCTTGTGTGTTTTGGACATACTTGGCAAATAAAGATGATTCTGATTCTGAACTGTTCTGTGTGTGTGTGTGTGGGGGGGGTGGTTTCAACAATTTATAGGGCACAGTAATAATAATATGTTGTTTAAATATCACAGTAATAGATTTTGATGGTTCAGATGTGAAAAAAGGAGTCAAAATATGACTTCAAGATGATTTTTAATTTTGTTTCAGTAACAAAACATCTCAGCAATAAACGACTAGAGACATTCACAGAAGATGCAGCAGGATATATATATATATATATACACACATATATATACACGTTTATATACACGTGCTCATGCCTGTCATTTCAGTGTGACAAATGGAGGCCAAGAGGGTTCGGGCCTTCAACAAGCAATTTATGAGCTCCAGGTTATACAGTCATAGGAGAAAGCTCCTGGACTTGAAAGGTGTAGCAGGGAGATGACGATCTCCTCCTGGCTGACGGTGGATATGCTGGTCTCAGCAGCAGCACTGTCTGCTTCTCAAAAGAGTTCTGACTGCAGGTCAAAGCTGACAAGTTTTTTTGGACAATTTCTGCCCAGTGGAAAACAAAATGGGATGTGCAAGCAGCCCTAAGCTGGGCCATCTGGTCAAAAACTTTAACTTTGGAGGCTTTAAAACAAGAGAGGCTAAAAACCATATTGCATTTCTTATACTTTATACGTATCCCTAAATATACACAGTGTTTAGTGTAAAATGTAAAATAGCATCTGCTAAATCTGCCTTTAGAAATATTCTTTATTTGATAGAATGTCTGCTGCCCCCAAGTGGCCCTAAAATTGATGAAACAGTGCCAAGGGGTTATGTTAAAAAATAATGGAAATTTAAAACACACGTTGGGTGTGTAGGTCATGGGACTGTTGTGAATTATTTTCAATATCCACTTGTAAATAAATGCAAAGATTTACAAAGAGTTGTAAGTTTGGCAATAAGACATTCTGAAAATAAAAGTAAGTAAATAGGAGTGAAAATCAGTATCAAGCAATTAAAGGAGCTGCTGGATAACGCAGTATGTTGAAGTATTTTACATATAAATTATATGTTTGTATAATTAAGGCCCCGTGAGATGTTCCCACTGCAGTTAACAGTTGTAGAAGGACTACAGACCAACCTGAACTCCTCCAATAAAACATCAACACGCGCAAAATATAATCATAGCATCTAATACATTGATTAAAACAAAGGTTGTCTTTAGAAATACAATAAGTCTCAATTTCGAGTGAGACTGTCAGAGAGGTATTCATAAATGTTTATTAGTATGGTTGTAGTTTTGCGGTTGTGGATAGCTTCCGTACCCTGCAACTCAACTAAAAATAAGGCTTAGTTTCTATTTAAAGGTTGAATTTTGGAATACAACTTTTGTATTTTGTGTGGGTGTTCCTAATGAAGTGTTCAGTCAGATGATGTGTTCAATAAAAAATATCTGAACCAGCCTGAAAGGTTCATAAAGTTTAATTTGCTATTTCCAGTAAATGTAATCAACATTATCTCACAAGTTTAATTACCGGACCTGTCCTTTGACACAAATCTACCGCCCAGCTGTCAATCAGCTGCCATAGGCTCCGGTCGACCCGTGAATAGGACAAGTGGTAAAAATGTTGTTGGTTTTTTATTTGTTTGTTGAAATACAGTCCCATCAAACATTGAAAATGACTTGTCGTATATCAAAATGTATTTGGTTTTGTGGTATGTGCATTTGCTTATGATGAAATGAGATTAAGAAATACTTGAAATTTTGTAGCAGAATTGAACAGAATGCACAATGACGAGTGGCATGACAGTTGTGTAGTGGTGAGCACATCTGTCCAAAAAAAAAAAAAAAAAATGCAGCAATCAGTACTCAAGTAATGTATTTATGCATTTTGTTTACTTGAAGCACATAGGCATCTATTTTATATCATTCTTTTATAAGCGTGTGGCTGTGTTGTTTGGGGCGTCGTGTGTGTGTGTTGCACGTGTGCGTGGCCGTGCTCAGGGAAGCACCGCGCCCCGCGGACGACACTCACAATGCTGTGTAACCATTAATGAAAAAGTTAATGGGGCATTTTCTTACATATCAATTTACACTTGAGCTATCTGGGCAAAAGCAAATGATGTCTGGACCGCCATTTCAATGCCACTCTGCACTGAAACAGCGAAGTCTAATGTCTTTTTGTGGACATCCAATGTTGTAAATTTGCATCCACTGAATGCAAATCAGCTGAGAGGCCATGATCAACAGCGCTTGCGTAAGAACCTCCACACACCGATACAGTGGAGAACAGAGGGAACAAAAGAGAGCGGTTGCATTACACCTTTGAGACACACGGTGTTGGGCCAGCTACTTGGAAAATGTAGTGGGCTCCGCTACAAGTTATGCTACATTAAATGAAGCGTCGCTACACTGAAGCCACCCACCAGAGAAATGTAGCAAGCTAAGCTACAATAAAATGACAAAAGTAGCTCAACTACATCCAAGCTTTCTTTTTTTTTTCTCTTTATTTTGAACCAAATTCTGTAATTGTGATAGAAAGGAACACTTAATTCTAAAACCTTTGGATACTCATGCTTGCTACTACCACTGCAATATCAATATCTTGGGACAATGCAGTGACATCACTGTACTAAAATAATATTCGATAGTTGAAGATGTGGTCATTGTTATCCTCAATTAAATTTAGCTTTTTTTTAGTTATCAAGTATCAAACTATGTACTGGAATAGACCACAAACATTTGGCTTTGTTGAGAAAACAAATCTCCCCAAATGATATTTCTGAGTAACATAACCCAAAGTTAGACTTTTCAGCTTTATCTGTCGTCATATTTTTCCAACCTCTAAATTCCCTTCACACACACACACGCACACACAATAATAATTTAATTGCTGCCATAAACACATTGCTAGCTAGTGCTATGTCGCTTGTTGATGTTTGATGAATGAGTTTGGGTGACGAGCTTAGCTTGTTGTGTTAACCTCGGGAAATACCCGAATGTGTCTCCTTAAATTTGTGTCTTGGTTGTTGACAGGAGCATGCTTTTGGAGTAAACACTGGAACGTATAACTGTGAGGACTCAATAAGTACCGGTAACATGAATCTGATGAAGGTACGGGTATGGGGATTGATGAGATGTACTCATCTCTGCCCCCTCCTCTACAATTGTCTCCAGCTGTGCGCCTTCTTTCCTGCTCCACTGCATTATCAGACAATTAGCAGGGAACTTTTTATACACAGTCTAGGGCAGTAGGTACGTGACATCAAACGGAAGTGATGTATTGAAGGGGAAATGTAACGGCTGTGGATGCTAACGCGTTATGTGATAACTAAAGTAGCTTCACGACCGAAACCGCTATTTGATGTTGAAAACAGTGATACTGCTACTGAGAAATGGATAGTTAAAACTATTAACGGCACTACTGCCCAACACTGGAGATGAGAGGTCCTAGCTCCCAATCTCCCAATCAAAGGTATCTGACGGGGTTAAGATCGGGGATCTGTGTGGGCCATTTAAGTTCTGCAACAAAAAATAAAAATACAAATCATCCAACCATATGTTAATGGAATTTGGTTGGTGAGTTGGGGACAGGCAGAAAACAAAAGGGATTGCGCAACACTGGGCTCACAAAGTTAGGAACGTAGAATTGCTGTCAAAATTGTCAGTGACAAACAAAGACTAAGTGAACCAATACAAGCGAGTGAAGTACTGTATGTAAAGAGTCTAATTATGAAAATCCAATCATCTTAGTACCAACGTAAAAACATATTACATGTCTTTGTATGTTACATACAGTAAATTGTGATAAAAAAAACTCATTTTAAATGATATTTGTGGATTCAGCTATAAAAACTTTCTGTTCTGACTTAACACAAATTTAAACGTTGGAATGTATCATCACTCACCGACTGGCATTGCAATGCGTAAAATTTCCAATTCCTACAAAGCCATTTCATGATGTTTCTGACTCAGTGAAACTTAAATCCACTCATTTTTAGAATACATACAACACAAATGACTCTTTGTCTTTTGTTCAGTATTGACTGTAGCCTACCTTATGTTGAGCAGCTAGCCGTCAGCTGCTAAGGAGTTACCATCCACCACTGCCTGTAGCTATCTCGACGTTTCTTTGCATGATCTTGAGAGGTTTACCACCCTGCTTTCTCCGGCGTCACCACTCGAGCCTTGCCTGCCTTTTGGACCTCAACTTACAGTATATTTTCCATCACGCTACTGTTTATTGTCAGCTGTTGGTCAACGCTAGCTACCCCTCTGCTAGCATGACCCTCCTCACATACTCAATATTATTCATACTCACAGTCAATATTTCTATCACCCCCATGAGTTATTGTTAAGCATCCCTGCATTCCTTGAAAAGTGCTTTATAATGCTAAAGCTATTATTGCAGATAAGTGCAGATAATGGAGTTCCTTCTGAAGAATCCTGTATTGTGGCTAAAGGAGAAATAAACTGAAGTTGACTCGGTAAAACCTGAAAATCTGCGTTGAAATCCAGTTGACATAATTGTTTGCTTTCTTTTCATTTTTATTCTCGTCCATGTTTTTTCCAGTTTGTATCTGATACAGGACATGAGAAAAGCAGCCCACTGCAATATCTTTATTGGTGTTTTAAATTTGCAAATTGACTTAATTATCTGGCTTTGAGGAATGCCACCTATTTCACATCTCAGTTCTCATTTTCATTAGCTTGTATTGCCACTTATTCTTCCAATTGCAAATGAAAAGCCACCCTGCCGTTTCCACTTTTTTTTCTACTATTGCTTCTGTCCCACGCTTTCCTCCCAGGCTCACCTATCACTCATTATCTCATTCCTTCACTCGCTGACCCCCCACCCCCCTTTGCCAGCGAGTGAGCGAGAGCGATGGGCAATAAACCAGCATGCCGCTTTTCGACTTAGCGCTACCTGCTATGCTAATATCATTAATCAATAGAGCCTAGATTGTCTTTGCTGAGATTTAGCGGATGTAAGGGTCCCAGTGGTGCACAGGTATCTTTTTCTATTTTCTCCCCCCGTCTCCACATTCACTCTTCTTTCACAAAAAAAAAAAAAAAAAAAAAAAAAAGCTAATTTGCGACAGGACCCCAAGATGGTTGACTTAATAATGGCCACAGAAGTTTTCCCAACAAATTTCATGGGGCATGATCCAAAGATAATAGCTTTTCAGCCCCAATGACAATCCAATTACCGTGCCAATCAAAGCCCACGGCATGCTGTCTAATTATGATCAAATCTGTCTGTCAGCTCAAATACTAAAACAGCAGCTTTAAGTCCAACAAATCACAGTTTAGAGAGGCAGCCACGTTTGCTCATCCATTGCTGATCGCGGAAAATTAGGGTTTAACTTTGTATTAGACAACAAGAAAACGAGAACAAACCTGTCTTTTTTATAAAGTGCAATTGATGTGATTGACGCGGCACACTCAATAATGATGCTAAATACTGTGCGATTTAAATAGACTTCATTATTCATGCACACAGCACGAGAAGTAAAAAGCAAAGAGAAATAAAAAGGCCTGATGTTCGCAAATTCTGTAAGCCCAGACACACACACACACAAACACACTTGCACACATGCATACATACCTACATATACATGCACACATAGACATGTAACACAATCCCAGATGGATGCATAACATGCTAAAATAGACACACAAGACCTTAACAGTCGCTCAGACTTTCTAACAAACAAAAAGGCGGCATCAATAACACAAATGATTAAACATTCATGGCCTTTTCAGTAGAACATCTGCTGTGTATGGGCTCTAGCCTCAGGGACTGGGCGAATCAAGAGGATTTCTCCCCAAGAAGCTCAAGAAAGCAATAAGACAGGGGAGAGGCAGCGGGAGATTTACACACAACTTCACACACACTGCACGGACACACAATAGATGCATGTTTGTACAGACACGACTGCCCATACACACACAGTAAATACAAGACAGCAGCAGCTCAAACAAGCAGCTTTTACGGCACTTGCAGGAAAAGACACTGATCTGAACAACATCTGAACACACATAAATGTTCACTAGCAGCCTGCATGCTTATTACCTTCAAGAGAGTTTATATTTTTCTTGAAAATATTTCTCTTCTTCAGCTGTACTTTCGAAGTAGTCCTTTTTATAAACAGCATGACAACATTTTAAAATATTAGAAAAGGAGAAAACTGAGACAAACAATGAGCAATTGCCAACAGTTCATTATTTGATGAAAATCATTCACAACAAATTAACTAATGTAAAAAAATAAGCTGCTTTTAGAAAACAGTCTGTTGTTGTTTCTTTTTAAATTATTCATTTTACTGATTCTAATGCACAAACATAAAACTGAAACGAATACTCAGGGTTCATTTGGATTTCAGGAATGTTTTTATATTATTATAAAGCCCATAGTCTAATTGCATTTGAGCAGACTTTAGGAGTGGTTATGTTTTTGTGAAATATAATATTTAAGACTGAAATATAATGTAAGTATGATCTATTTATCCATGCAGCGCTACTTCAGTAGACACAGATGAAGAATTAACTTTATAATATGTACATTTATAATCTTAAAGCAGTCTGCATTTGATTGAACTTTTTAACGGTAAATATGTTGTTTTGACTTTGGGCCACAGCAAGTAACTCGCATGATTTGTCGGGCACAGTTTTTATCCCAGAAGCCCTTCATCTCAACAAACTGATTTAACTCCCAGGTGCTCTGACCAGAACTCCACGAGTAAGCACTTCGGCTAAGGAAAAACTTCCTCTACGGAAGACACCTTGAACAGAACCGAGACTCAATGTGGGACGGCTGTCAGCTGTGACCAGTTGGGTTGAGATGGAGAGAGATGAGATAGAAAGAGGGCAGAAAAAGAGAGACTATCATGGGGGACTCAAACCATCAACTATGATTTTTCCCTTGAATTCCATATATTAATAGGTATATGTGTGTGCCATCATGATTTTTGAGATTTTATCCTATTTCAGACATCACATTCTTTTTGGGATTTTACAGTTTACCTGTGTTTGCCATGATGGGGTCGTCAAAAACAACCCATGGGGCCATCATGTAAAAAAAAAAAAAATTGCGCGACCATCAGGTCATGGATATACACTGCAGATCCTGGCACATTTGGATCAGTTTATCTGAATAAACTGATCCATGGGAGACGTGCAAACAGTGGAATTCTGAACCCAAGCAAAGCATGTGAGAAACAAACAATATGCTTGAGGAAATGCAGTGATTCCACCCTTTTCTCAAAGTGCCCATTTTCATTCAACGCTCAAGGGACAAGCTAAAACTGTACTAACTAAAAAGCAATGCATCTAGGAACGGAATATAACTGACACTTTTCAGGATGGTGTTTTGGACTTAAGAGAATAGCTAAGTGCAGTCAAGAATTCAGTTGAACAGGATTTGTTCTCAACTGGTAGGATTTTGTTCACTTAAGCTACACGGGATGAGGAGTACTATGTTGCTAACTTAATGTATGACTTTTTGGCTCTGTTTTCGTTGATGTGCGGCGGGGCACAAATGCTGGCGGATCCTGATTTTCAGTGCAAGGCTCGCTGTACGTGTTTGCCAATTTGGCAAATTTCTACACCGAGCTGGGCATTCCGGAGGAGCAGAGGGAGTGTCCTTGTAGATGCTCCTGGCGGAGTCACAATTTGGTGGCAGAAAGTTGATTTAAATGTATGTATCAGACCATTTCTAAATCCTGGCACAAGGTAGACCGCTGGTCTAACGTGATTTTGGTGAAGTTGGTCGGGGTGTAGGCATACAGATACCGAGCTCTGCAAACATAATTAAGTCACCGGCAGTTATCACTAGCTCATTCTGTATTTAATAAGGGTACCCACATTGTCTGTTGCCACACCAGCCAAGAGCAGTGACAATACTCCAGTCACTCACGGGTAGGCGGTACAGAAAATGGAAGGATGGATAGTTACTTGTCACTGTGTTTCCAGTATCCAGGGTGTATGGCATGGGGCCCAAGGGAGACAACAACAATTACTGAAGAAGCACTATCTTAAAGTAGAAATAGCAAAGGGAGAAAAGGAATGAATACTACAAAACACACCACATCCTACTTTGAAGTTTTGATCTCAGTTGCTTGTTTTAGAAAATAATGAGAATTTTTTTCTTAGATTCTTTTTTTTTTCGAATATTACACGTCTGGTGCCATTGGTTATTATGTAGTTGTACGATTATTCACTTTTCCATTTTGGGATGCATCTCTCGTGTGTGGCTGCAGCTTGCACAAACACAGAAGCTTTTAATGCTTTCCAGATGCAAAAATACTCTGTTGTGTCTCAGATTTAAAGGGTTCCGAATAGACATCACTTAACACTTAGTCATAAATTTAAAAAAAAAAGCTGTACTTTTTTGTAAAGTTTGATGTGCTAGGCACTTTTTCAAAATGTCAATTGCCAAAAGCTGTTAAATAATGAATCAAGACTTGGGTCAGTTTGGGACACTACCATTTGACAATGTGAATTGGAGGGTGCCTTTTTCTCAAGCAAAAGTTGTCTTCCGCTTGTCATAGAGTTAAGCTAAATTCCCTCAGTTCTTGCTTTTTCTTCCTTGTTGCTTTAATTGACAGTTTTTCATGTGTCACACAGGTATGATGACACTACGATGTTAACATATACTGGACTGCAGGAGTCACTAAACTTTTTGAAACTGAGAGCTTCTTCTTGGGTAAATATTTTATTAGAAGGACTACCATTTTCATACACGCTTCTTCTGAATTTGCTCAGATTACCTTTAATTGTCCAGTATGTTGTTATTAATAACACCGGGTTTCTCTTTTCCAGATCAGGCTTTTTTCAGGCAATTTAATGAATGTAACTTGTTAGGTTTTACCACGTTTTGGGATAAATACCCCTTTAATGTTTAATATTAGCCAACATATGTCAGTAGATATTTATACAGTGTTCAATCGGATGAAAGAACTAAAAGATAAGCAACCAAATCCACCATTCAAATGCATTTGGCTTCTACCGCATGGAAATTTTATGCTGTGCTTATAATAAATGATATTTATCATTACGTTCTGATACCATAAAGCAGCAAAATGTCATGCACTGGGATTGACACATAAATCACTCTTCTATATTTTGACACATGATGGGTATAATGTGCAGATTAGGAGCTTTCCATTTTAGCTTCCTCTATGACGCTGCCTTCAGAACAAACACCTTAATAAAGTCACAATCAAAACAGGGAGCAGGCCAAATCCACGCCCCCGCACAGGCACACGCACACACACACACACTATTAATAAAAACACAGCCGCACATGCACATTTACATGCACCCAAGCTATTGCCGTCGAAGCCGCATATAGAGTAATCATTTGACACACACACACAGACCTCGAAACATTTCACGCAAAGCACACAGAAACAAAAGGTTTGCACTGAAGTGATTAATGCCCCAAAGCAGAGAGAAAGATTCACCTCTCTGTCTCCTGCCAAAGCACTGTACTAAAAATGACTTTAATCACCAGAGTTTAAGTAAAGGATTTACATGACCTGAAAGAAGAAGAAAAAAATCTCTCAGCCATAACAGATACCATTTGGCAGAAGCCAAGATGGTTAATGTGATTTGATTTATTTATAATTAATTGACTTATTTTTAATTATCAGGTTATTTTAGGCAGGGAAAGAAAATCATTAAAATGACATTAAAAAGCCTGAAACCTGTAGTTGCATGCTATTAATAATATGGCACAGTGTGTATTTACATACAACGTGCACTTGTATTGAATTCCAAATATTTCCAAAGCATTGACTACTTAATTTAAAATGGGTGTTCTTTAGTTCATACTCGTACTTCACATCGAAAATGTCTCATTTGCTAAGTGCATTTTTTTAGAATACAGTTAGAAAATATTCATTGACAAAAAGTGTAATTTCAGCGTGAAAGACGAGCAGACCATCTGCGGTCTTAGTTTTATCAGTATTAAATACTAAACAAATGTTGACCTTATCCTTTAACTAAAATAATTTGCATGTCACCTTCTCTTACTTTCATATGATATTTCAAAATGTATATACTACATGACGTATATATTTTTCAATATGTGGCTTCCTTCATTTCCCTCACTGGATTAATATATTATACCTACCTTACTATATTAACCAGCACCATGTCCTTTGTATTATATTGCTTCATAGGTCACTTGGCAATGTGAAACTGGCTCATTCAACATCACTCACTGCTGGCACAAGTATCAAAACAACAGAAGTGCATAACCTCACTGATGTTTATTTCATTCTCAAGAGCAACAACATAAAAAAGCCACAAACAATTAATTGTGCTCTATTGTGGTTAGCCTGTCAGCTGGATCCACCAGGGGCAAGGATCTTCTGTCATAGACCTTTCAATATTTTACACCAAATTCCATATGTCTGTGTTATACGACCTCCCAGTTTTGATCAAAGAAAGCAAAAGTCAGAGTAATTAAATATGCATTAAGGCATTGTTCAATTTGTCTCTAATTAAAAGAGCGACCAGGTTTTGCACATTTTCTGTCTGATATCATGTCATTAATTTTTCAGCTTAGGGAAGTTAGTGCTGGAGTTCTTAAAGAGGAAATGTCCCTGTGAACTCGGAATAACTATAAAACAGAATGTGTGGCTTTTATCATTTTCTCAGCTGCATTCATGCAAAGAAAACACAGACAAATGCATTTAAAATATTAGATTTGTGGTTACGCTGGCTGCGATTGGCTGGCAACCAGTTCAGGGTGTACTCCTCCTGCCCGATGATAGCTGGGATAGGCTCCAGCACAGCCGCGACCCTAGTGAGGAGAAGCGGCTCAGGAAATGGATGGATGAATGGTTACGCTGGATGTTACAATAAAGGCTTGACATCACTCATCTTTTACAGAGAGACATTTGAGATTTTCCTGTGAACAGTAACACTTGTTAACCAATTCCATGGTTGTTGTTGCAGATACAGGATAATTTGTTAAGATTCACATCGCGCAACATAGTATATACTGTACATAGTGTGCATGGGAAGAAAGCAGGAGCATTTTCCTCAAATTGTCCCTGATGCTGAGAGGATTTGTATAGACTTCTGAATTCAAAGGACTCAACGGGAAGCTGACTTGTCACTCAGTAAAATAAATATGGATTTTTTTAGGCCGATGCTGTTTCAGATATTTGACAGAATAACAATCAGATAACCGATTAATCGGGCTATTGATTTAAAAACACATACTGTATAATGAATAAAATACCTTATTTTTTGGTCCCCCTACAACAATAAACATGAATTACAGGTAGAACATTTGACTGCTTTACAATACTTTGCCCTTTAGTATTTGTTTAACTTTATAACAGAAAGAAAAATCGGTAAAAATTGGCCGATTTATTGTCTATTTTGCCATTTTTATGTGAGTTTGAATGTCATTATCTTTGTCATAAGTTGAAGTGTGTTAATATGAAGACATTTTTTTTTTTTAATTTGGCAAAAATTTGAAAAAGGCTAATACTGTCCGATTAAATTGGCCATTCGATTAATCAGTCAAGCCTTACTCTATTAGCTGCAGCATTCAATACTCTGCTATACATGTGAAATAAATTTCTAAATTATCAGCATGAGCACTGGGAGAGCAAACTACAGTATTAACAATAATAAACAAATAAATATCATCCTTGATCTGGCTGTACATGCTAACTGTAATGATTTCTTCCTTGACCTGTGTTACACCCATCTCAAATCGTTCATGATTATTGTTGTATAATCTTGTTAACACGCACAAAAAAATATATGACCAAAAACTTTATCTCCTTGGCTGAAGTAACTACAGGAAAGGTGCACACAGACCACAGATCTTCAGACAACATAACAAAACAGAATAGCTTCTGAACCTGCATCGATATACATATAATAATGGTGAAGATACAGTGGAACCTTAAAGGAACCATGTGATTTTTTCTACAAAAACAGTGGAAATGTGCCTTAATACAAGGTTCCATTCTTCTTGCAAAATACACAGAAGATAACGAATTATAGCAAACTTAGGCACTTGTCACACTCTGGTTCAAATCGCTTTTTATTACCATGACGAGCAGGGCGCAGCTAGAGTATGCGGCAAAGTGAGCAGCTTCTCAGTCTTGCCAACTCAGTAACTCAGTTGCTTTATTTAGCAACTTTTCTGACCCCTGTATTTTATTTTTATTTATTTTTTAGAAAGGGGATAAGCAACAAATCTAGCAACATTTTGCGATTTTTTTATTGCAGACTTGAGGAGATTCTGAGACTCTCTCCAGCGCAGGAGGTGTTCACCGCTCCATGTCCAAACTGCAAATGAATGACAATTGTGTAAAGCCAACGCTGGTTAAAATGCTTGTTTATTTTCACACTCAGGCACTCCGGACACACAATTATGAATGTAAAAACAATTTAAAAAATACATTTCCCATAACATCCCCCCTTTAAAGATTGAACATAATCCCTTCTACAATTTGTTGATATAACAATTTGACATTTTAACAATAAACAAAAAACATTTTAATTATCTATTTCAGAGTCAAACCCTCACCATAATTAATGGCACAAGCAATTTAAAAATAATATTTTAACCGTCCTAACTGTCTTTAAATGTAGAAAGAAGTTGACCAATCTACAGTATGACTAAATAAACCATTTCCATTTTTTGTGTCATGTTCATTTGATAATTATAATGAATGAAAAATGGTCTGGAAAGTGTTTTACATTTTCAATGATTTACCTCTCCTTATTAAGCATTTCAATTGTGAATGCAGACCAATATTTGCATTTGAATAGTTACAAATCGTGACAATTGAAGATGAGTTTATGAGACATTACTTTGACACTACCTTGCACAGTTGCTGACAGAAGACAAGTAATTTGCTTGGCAGTCTATTCTCTATTATAAATTGATACCAGGCTCCAACACATTCTTTTAGAAGCTGGAAGGTGGATTTATCGCTCATCAAATGATTTCTGAGCCTCCAAGATTGCTGTGATTTAGCATGTCTATCTAACAAAATTCACTCCACTTTAACAAGCTATGAACTGTATTCCTTTGTCTCTTTTAGGACTTCTCTTTTAATTGGGTAGAGGCCATTAAGAGAAAAAGCATCAATCAGCTTTAACAGACATTTCTTTTTGTCAAACACATGGAAGCTCAAACTGAAATCATTGAATTGTGAATGGCCGAAATGTAAATTGGGATGTGGGTGGGGGGAGAATCATAATTAGGTGTATTACTCAAATCAACATTTCCTCTCAGCCATTTAAATCATTGATGAAGTTCGCTGTTAAAAGGGAGCAGATTCTTTTTATGCTTTTCTTTCATTCTTACTAGTCGGACACATCTCCCTTTGGAGTCTCGCGGAGTGATTTTGGAGGCATTAAATTCACCAGGGGTTCCAGTAATTGGATTAAATTGGTTCCAGAATGTCGCAATTTATATTATAATATCCCATTACTTCTAATACAGTTCTTAATTAATTAGCCTGTTTTCTGTCCATATTACTAATAAGTCAAGTTGGCTCAGGAGGTGAGCTGTCCCACTGTAATACCTTGTAGCACTGCTATAGTTACACACACCTGGGCACAAAATGATCAGTGGAGAAGAATCTTTCTTTCATCACTTCATTTTTGGTGAAAGAAAGCAGGCAGACCTTAGCGTGACATAGGATGCTAAAACTCAAAATGCAGAAATTCCCATATTATTTCGAAAAGACCGCATGCAGATTTTTAGAAACCATCACTGTTCATCGTGTCATGCAGCATTTATTCTGATATATCTTTCATTTAAAGAAAGTCTCCTTTGAATTAAGCAAATAAATGACATTTTCAAAAGAAATTTCCATATGCAAATATAGTTTAATCAAGTAAATGAAACGCAAATGCGATGCCTAAAGGCTAAACGTGAGCTGTGTGTGTGTGTGTGTGTGTGTGTGTGTGTGTGTGTGTGGGTTTTACTGGTCTTTACGATTCATATTCTCCTAATTTTCATTTGTGAATGCTTAAGAAGTAAACAAGCAGCTAAATAACCAGCTTTAACAAAGCAGGTGCTTTGTGTGGAAGCCGCTATTCTTTATGAAGCCTGACGATTGCGTGTTTATCCTGTTCGGTCTATTTAGAAAGGGATGTCCTTTGCTTCCAGCATAGTTGTTAGTTGATAGAAAAGTCAGGAAGACGCCTGCAGGGTGATGCTTCCTTCTGTCCTTGACTTCCTTTTACTATGACTTGAATGTTGTAAAAAGAATCATCTCTGACTTTAATAATAAAGACCTACTATGCCCCTGACCTTTGCTTGTTTGTCGACTTTGCATAGTTGCTTTCCAAATAGGCAGCTTGTTGAATACCAGTGAATCTAAAAGTACATTTACTCAAGTGCAGTTTTGGACTGGAGAGTTAGTGTGTCAATGGGTTAATACTTTGAGTGACACCTTTCACATTTGATAAAGTGCTTTCCAGCAAGAGGTCGCCATCTTTTGATATGGTAATGTTTTACTGGTTTGTTCTTAAGCTCTTCACATTCTGTCATCGTCTAATTGTCTTGGTAATCATACGTCATACCTTGCAACAAATCATTTCGAGATGTTCATTGGACTTTTGCTTGGAGTAGATACAGCAATGTGAATGGGGCCACAAAATTATAGTTTTTACAGCTCCAATCCTGTTGTATCTTCTTTGAATGAGTCTTGACAGACTTGAAGGGTCAATCTCAATTCTACCTCTTGGAAATCCTCCCAAATGTGAAAAATTGTATGAGCTGAAAATTATTTTTTTTTTTAAATAAATTGCATGATTATATCATTTACGTCAACACTGCAAATTGTGAGATGCCTAACTGATTTTCATTGTTACTGTGAAAGAGACAATAAAGTTCTATTCTATTCTGTTTGAGATATTTTCTTTCCTTTTTTTTTTTTTCTTTTTTTTTTAATAATGTTAGGCCATAAATGCCAGTTTGTCAAAAGGTCTCCCTTCTAATATAAAACATGTCTTCCTAGGGTAGATAAAAATGAAATACAGGGGGAAAAAAATGCATTTTACCATGTGGTAGGAAACATTTATTATAAATAATTTCAAAATACCAATCAACTTTAGAAACTGCATATATCCATAAACTGTCAGAGAAATGTAAAAAGCAAATCATAATTTATTTGACACAAAATAGTATCTTGAAAATATAATGGTGGTGTTGTAATGATTCAGTTATGATATATTCTTACAACCCAACTGGAGCGATCTGTGCTCAGCAAGTTAGCCTTCCGGACAAAGAGATATTGACATAAATCGTTTCTAAAGGTAATCAATCAGCTGTATCGATACTAGGAAATAATGCATTGAATTTACACGTGGCAGACTTAATATGGAAGTGTGTGTTGTATATCCAAGAAACACGCTTGTAATTCATTTTACTTTGCTTTAGTTTTCAGTTAGCACACAGCAGTTAGCCCAATACTACTTTCTTCATCATCCTCATCATCATCATCTCTTTTCTTCCTCATATCCTATTCTACGCCCCACATCTAGTGACTCCTTTCCGTAGTGCCCCCAGTGGTTGGACGAGACACCACAGTATGTGTGTGTGTTGTTTTTTTTTTAAGCACTTTTATTGACATTTAAGATGTCGGTCTGTCTGGTAGATGGCAGATAAGAAGGCGGAGAGCAAGAAATGATCAGTAAAGATGCATGTGGGTGATTCATGGCACTCACCGTGCACGTTGAAGCCTTTCCAGCTTGCTAGCTTAGTTTAGCTCGCTAGCTGCTAACACAGAGAAGAGACGAGTTTGTGATCAACACATCGCTCAGCAGAGATCAAGTGTGAGTGTCGTAAATATGATTCTCGTGTGAAAATCTGTAGAGTAGAAATGCTGAGAGCTTTGCTGACCAAGTGGAAGGAACATCGAAAAAATATTTGTAGGTCACTACAAACAGTTACAAAGAGCAGGTTTGTTCATTTATTTAGCTTTGTATTATTAATACTAAAAGATTTACCTCATGAAAACCTCACAGTGCTTCGTTGCTAGCCATTAGTATTTGACTGTTTGGAAAAGGGATTCTCAAACTTTGGAGAATTTTTTCCAAGGGCCCCATCATAATTCTAACATCAATTAAACATTTCTTTTCGAAGAGAAAATTGGCCAAACAAGTAAAATCATAACTGAAATAATATAAATAAGTTTTATCACAAAGCAATCCAAGTAAATCAGGAAAATCTTTATATTTAATGGCCATAATTCATTTTACCCGATTCCCTTAAAAGAACCAACAGGAATCTAGGAAATGTCACCTGCACTGTCTAGTATCCAGGTATTTATTTCACAGTAAATTTTGGGCTAAACATTTACTGAATTAATTTCCAGCCACCAGCGGACATATTTCAGTCACCAGCGGTTATCACAAGCTCATTTTGTATACCCACTCACATTGTCTGTTGCCACACTGGCCAGAGCAATGACAATGCTTCATTCAGGCACGTATTATGCATCATCCTCTTCTGTTCACTTTGATTGGCGGCGCATGAAGTCGGTTGGAGAGACTCCCAATGTGGCTGCGCTGGTCTACAAAATTACCAGTAGCGGTCTAAGCCACCTCTTGTGCTCTTCCACATGACAGACCAATGCAGATTCCACATCACTGCAGATGCTGCGCCAATACACCTGTCAATCTCCACTTAACCAATACATTTTCTGGTTCAATTAGATTTTGTATTTAAACAGCCCTGTTCATCATCATTCAAATTTTGACATCATGATCAAGACAACATTTAAAAACTGATCAACAGTACCTCGCCTTTGCAAGGCTTCAAACGGGATGTTCTCAGAGGGAAGTGGCTACTAAGCTTAGAGCGTCACAGAGCAGGTTGCAATAGAGATACAGAAAGAGTCATCGAAAGGTGTAGAAGCGGACATGCTGGGAAATGTTTGGGTCTATTCATGTATCACAAATCTGTTGTGTAATTTGCCATTCAGCTCTTTGAGAAGACCAAGTTGTACAAAAAGTAAAAAAATATTGCGCAGTTGGACATGCATTCAAAAGACCTATGAGCGATTCACATCAGACACCCCAAGAATATTGCTGCACTGAAATAGTTTTGTAAAAAGGAACAGCCAGAACTCCTTCAGACCATTATGCAGATCTGATCGGCTCCTGCAGGAAAATTTTGATTCTTGATTGTAAGTTATTGCTGTCATAGGAGACTCACGTTTTTTCACCCCTTACTGTGAACCTTCAGTTCAATAAGACCACGCAGATCAGTTTCACGTACTTTTTCTTGCTACTGTATTTAAGAAAGAAAGCAAATAATTTTTTTGTACAAATTTCATGGTACCTATACAGTACAGTACAATAAATAAATGGCCAATGGGATACAAAGTTGGTGTCTATGACCATTTTTAGCTTTGGAAAGAATATCAGAGTAAAGCTGTAAGGTGCCAAAGAAATGCAAAAACTATTCTTAAAATACTGCAGCTCAAATCACACTAAGTTGTTCATGACTGTTGTAAAAACTGATCAATAAAAACATTTATTTCAAAACACACAAAAAAAAAACATTGGCGGCCACTGGATATTTTCCGAGTCACAATCCGGAAGAAAAGCAAGGCAGCAGAAAGACCCCCTTGGTGTTGCCTAGATTAAGCTTATCTATTGTCACGGCAAAGAGGAGCAGGAAAGTAATTCGACATTACATGAGGTCGGACACTGGCAGCTTACTGGTGTGACACATCCATGACATGCTTCAAATTAACATGCAATGGTGTCAATTAAAAGCATGAAACACACTTAGGGGATGCTCTTCCTGCACCCAAACACACTGAGACAGTGACTGAGGATTGTATCACATTATTTACATGTGTGGAAGTGACAATTAGCACAGCATGTTTATTCTTGGTAATTATCAAGTTAGACTGCTGTTCACACTTTGCTAAAAGTGAGGTGATATCAGCAAGGAAAAAAAAGTGTGTCCCTACCTATATAATCAAATATAAGCGGCACCTTTGGTGTGATTGCAGCCACCTACTAGTTTCCATGCCTTTGAAATGAGAGACGAGAGAGTGCATATTCGGTCAACTGTACACCCACCTCAGTATTTCATCGGCACCGCATGCACACAGATTTGCTCTTTCAGCAACACTAAACAGCCGGGGTGTTTATATGGTGATCCTTATTTTTTCAATAACATGCCATTGTTTTTGTCTTGAAGCGTATCAGCTAACATCCCGCAAATCACCTGAGTGTGGAATTGTTTCTTGTATTGTCATGCTACACATAAATAAATAAATGCAGTCCAAGAGACTGACAGCCCAACAAGGGGACAGCGTGTTTGCATCAGAGAGGCGCCTAGAACGCTTGTGTTAGGGTTGCGGAAATACATCAAGGCAAAGTGGGTGCCTTAGCCTTTGTGTATTTACGCCCTTATGCTACAGTCCCGCACCGTCTCAACTTGTGCAGCTCATCGGCGGTGGCGTAATAACAATATCACTCATCTTATATCCTCGGCTTACTTTGCTTCCAACGCCACCGCCCCCTTGCTACACATTCATCATATTCATTTGATATTCAGAAATAAATGTAGCAGAAACAGAATAATGCGCCTCCTGTACGCGGCGTTCATTACAGATACATTTACATGGGGTCTTCCTTCACGGCTTCAAATGGAGCGTTGTCCATTGGTGTTCCACAGATTTGTTGAAGGGGAGGGGGATAGTCTCCTCACATTAGCACTATCACTGAGTGAGGATAAATGGGTCGATCTATCCATCTCCGCTGTCACATTCATAAAAGAAATGTGGCCTTCGTCAGGGGAATCAAGTGGCGAGTTGTAATATCCGCAACACATATCCATCAAGTCTAACTTGAGATGTATTGAAACGCTAGAGTGAATATACCTGAGTGAATAATATTTCACTCGTGATAATGGAGCAAATACCCACTGAAAATCTGCATTTTTCCGTCTCTGCTGCAGAGCATGGCGGAGGAGGTGAGCTACTGATCATATTCAATCTGGAGGCGATCATGTAAATAGCCCTCCATCTTGGGAAGGCAATATGCAAAGCAGCCCATCTCCCCTGTGTCAGGATCAGATTAATGGAAACCTAAAAGTGGGAATTACGGCCCTTATCCGGCGCGGCATTCTAGGGAGGGGCCGGGATAAGGGCCCTGGGGGAATCTGCGTGGTTCAAAGCCCATTCCTCTGGTTTAGGAACTCGCTAAGATCCATGCACTGAGGTGAAGGGTAATTTCCTTTGATATGCAGCAATGTATTACTTTATGTAGTGCGGAACCTGCATGCCCCACTGGCTCTGAGTGCATGTGTGAAAGTGTATGCATGTGTGCAAAATGCAAATCTATGTGCGTTCAAACAGCTCAACAAAGACTTGGCTGTAAACAGTCTGAAAATTGGACACAAGGTGGTGCGATTATGTCCTCATGGTAAAATAGACCAATGCCAAGATTGCCAAGAAAAAATAAGCTCAATCATACGACGGCGCTATAGTACGGAATGGAGTTACATCAGTTCTATTGGGATTTGGCGCTAGTTAACTTATTAACCCATTTAAAAGTGCAACAAAAAATACACCCCTGTATTAATTAGCACAATGTACTGTATATCCCACAAGTGCATTGTAATTGCAGAAAAAGAATTGATGGAAATCACAGCCGTAAACTCCCTTCCACAAATCCCAATAGATCAATGGGTAAGAATAGGACAATAATCATGCATATAACATAACAAATGCATCATAACAAAGTATGAGTGGTCTTGGCCTAGCCGATAGTCTTGATCTTTTAGGTGGGAAGCTTTGTGCAGCATGTGCTGATATAACAAAAAGCCAAAGTCTATTATATTACTTGACACTCAGTGTGTATACTCATATTGGAGATGCCTACTGTGTGAAACACTGCATGATGCACAAGCACCCCACTAAAGGAGTAAAAGTCTGGATTAAATCTTGCGGGCAAACTAAATTCACAGTCACAATTTGTCCTTCAATTCTCAGGTATAAATTCGAAGACATTTATATTCAATTCAAATAGATATATTCTATGTAAAGCCACTTCTGTTATGGTGATGCACACAGTACCACACATTTGTGTCAAAATATAAAGATGAGACATGCCTTGCAGACAACTTCCCTGTAACAAAATACCCTGTAGACCATGGGTGTCAAACTCTTTTTTGTCTCGGGCCGCATTGTAGTTATGATTTCCCACAGAGGGCCGTTAGAACAGTGAAACCATATAAATGTTAAACCACCAAAATATATTATTACCATTACACAACAAATTGAAGGATAACAATTTTTTTTTTAAATCAGAAGACAAGGATAATAGTTTGTTCAAGTATTGTTTAAGTTATTGTATAAGAAGGGTTTGGTAACAGAAAAAGTGTTGAGTACAGATTTTAGCAAAAATCACAGAAGTTGACGACCATGATTTGCTTTCGCGGGCCACATAAAATGACGTGGCGGGCCGCATCTGTCCCCCGGGCCTTGAGTTTGACACCTATGCTGTAGACTACGGATCAACTTGACTGTTATAAATTAAATAGTACATTCATGTTCAGTAAAGTGTCCTCTTTGTCATTGTCTCTCAGCTCAAACTTCCTGTTTGTGAGGAAAATTAAAGAATAACGTGAAAAGCACAAAGATAACCTTACCCACACTCACAGAAGAGAGCAGTGTGAAAAGCAGTCCGCAATTGGTTGAGATCAGGTGACTGAAGAATATTCCAACCTTCAAAATGAGTTTAGTTTCTCTTATAGTATGGCCATCCATCTGATCAGTTTTATAGCATTTGGCTGAATGTGAGCAGAGAGTATAGCCCTGACACATTCTTCTGACCTCTGTTAGGAGTCACATCATCAATAAACACCAGGGAGCCCATTCCTTTAGAAGGCGAACTTTCCCATGTTTCAACACTGCCAACACCATGTTTGACACGTGAAAATGTATCCTTTGGATCATGACCTGTTTCTTCTCCGCACTGCACTCTTGCCGTCATTCTGATATAAGTTGACCGTGGTTTAATCATGTCTTTAAAGAATCAAAATCCAAAACATAGTTAGCTTGTATTTATTTTTTGTTTTTACTTTTATGGCTGTCGGATTTTACTATCTGACTGAGTGATTAATGATCCCGCAGGACTTCTGCCCCACATTTTTGTGATACAGGGCTAGCAGTCATCAGTGACACAAACATACAGTAAATTCAGCCACAGTACATATTGTATAAGCACAATCTGACTGGTGAACTAATGGATGAATTTTCTGCATACACACCCAAAGCACAGCTGCTCATAATCTATACTGTCAACAGTTTATCAACCAGAAGTGGGTGGGGGGGACCACCTACCGCCTATGTGTGTCATATGTGTTGCTGTGCCTATTCCGAATAAATGTATTCAGTGTGAGCTGTCCCCCCCCCACCTGAATATAAAGGCTTGAACTGTGTGCATGTGTGAGCGCATGATGCAGTCAGAGCATCTGGCTCCTCTCTGCTCTCCGACATTAGCAGACAAGAGAATCAGTGGACTATTGAATGCAATTACAGTCTGCAGGCCAGACAATAAAGATTGATGGTTCATTCGGCTTTTATCACACACCAAAGATACCAGAGGTTAAAGCCTGCGAGCCTTGAGCCTGCCGGAATTCTAATAATGATTGAAAATATGCCACTAGTGTGACAAGGTGTGCTTATGAAAAAAATAAAGGAATGCATACAACAAAAGGGGGGATGGGTTGGATGTCGGGCTTCTTTGCATTTCACAGGAAGTCTTATGAATGAAGAGTGAGATAGCATGAAGAAAAATAAGATGAAGACAGATATGAATACAAAAAACAGTTTTCTTTTCACTGGATTAGGAGGTGATTTTTGCTTGTTGCACTTGTTAAGACCCTCACTGCTTTCTTCTCTATAACTCTCCATTGCATACAGAAATATACTGTAAATTATTTCAATTACCAACCCACTACTGGTCAATAAAAAAGGATTGAAGCTTACAAAACACTGCTATTGTGCTGTATGGACAAAATGATTGGGACATCTGAACATTAAGACTGCAGGAAATATAGATTTGGTGCCCTTTTATAGCAAGACTTTATACGATACAAGAATTTGGGGTGTCACATGTCCCATAGGCGTTAGATTGGATGAAGGTCAGAGGTTTGCGTAGACCCGTCATGCTCGGGACCAAACTGAACCAACTATGCCTTCTGCAAACTATCGCATTCCAATAGAAGCATGCAAAGTCCAAAATGTAATGGTATGCTAAAGAATTAAATGATTGTTCAGGTAAAGTGAGAAAAAAAACCCCCAAAAAAACACCCACCAATTGATTGATGGGCATGTCACAATACTTGTCTCCACATAATGTAGTGTAGTTTCTCTCTCAAACTCCTGAGTTTAAATGGACCATTATTTACATGCTTGAAAAGTTTTACTTGCTTGCATAAACCAAAGACATTTTCATATCTATAGAAAATATTTTACAAAGAGCCAAAAGTTGATCGGTTTCATCGTTCGTTGTGGGATATATTCTGGCACGTGAAAAGCACTCTTTTCATCTTTGAAAATCACAGGACAAAGTGTGCTTGGCAGTGAGGAAGACACATTGAAAGAGTTGGTTGCCAAACACATACAATGCTTCATGATGAAGGAATAATGGGGGATGACCAAGGACACATCTGAGAGAGGAAGAGCGGAAACAAAGAGCAGAACAGAAGAAAAGAGATGAAGATGACAAGGAGAGAAAAGGACAAAACTGGATAAAGGCGCTTTATATTCTTTTTAATTTTTAAATGGAGTAACAGCTGTATGAATAGCAGAGGATGAGTGACAATGATTTTTCTATTATGTGGCTGACTGGCCATAGCCCTCTAACATATGAATATGCCTGTGTGGATACTTTCTTTGGGTGCTACTGTAGCTATTAGCAACAATATCCTACAGTCTTTTTTCATCATACAATAATTTGGAGGATGCCTCGGGCCTTATTTCTGTATTTTCTGTTAGATATTTAAGTCACAGCCTCCTTGGCTCATTATGAGACTGCAATATTCTGTATAAACGGACACCACAGACAAAAGGATGAGGACAAATCCCACAAACGTTATTTTGTGTCCCACAAAAAAAGATAGAGAATATAGTGCCCTACCTCTGTCCAATCTTTTGCATTGCAGAGGATCCAACTGCACATGTCAAACTTTTAACAAGAGTCAATGGGGAAAGATATATGTGTCCCAGAGCAGTTGTTGCATCACTAAAACTGACAAGAGAGATGAATGAAACAATTTTACTCATAACCTATATATTATTTACCCCGCTCATAGAAAAATAGAATCCCACCTCCATCGCTGGGGTTACGTTCCAAACTACCCCCGCAATAAATCAAATGTGTAATATACAGTTGAAATACCCTATTTGAGTATCCTCGGAATGTTTTCTTTGCCACCTTTGGGTTTTCACAGTGTTGGAGACAAGAAGGTGGAGGGCCCAAGTGCAGGGAAGCTGGGAGGCAAGGCAGGAGTGCAAGAATCTCTAAATAATTTTGATTTCCAAAAACAAAGGCAAACAAGGATCATGTGAGCAGAAAAAGCTAAATTAACAAAGTTCAAAAAGCAAGGTTCCAGGTAACAAAGAAACAAGGGATAAACTCATCAAAACATAACATGACTTCGGAAACATGGCTTACAGCAACAGACGACATACAACCGACAACAAAGGAGCAACACAGACTGAAAGAAAGCAGGGAACGAAATACAAACAAATTGACAAGACAAGGAGGAACACCTGGACAAGGCACGATTGGCTGGAGAGAGCTGATTGTTTGACACAAGGTAGAGTGTTGATGAGAACAGGTGGGCACAATGGTGGCCGTCCAGGCCACCAGATGTGCGGTGGTTGGCTGGGTCATTCAGGAGATCAGGACGCTAAGCACAAGGGTTTCTAATGGGCTGTTCAGGCGACGGCCATGATACCAGATGCAAGAGCAATGCAGGGGCCAGGCAAGAGAGTTGGGTGACGGCTGATGGACAAGAGCCACCGCAGCAGGGTCGGGTGGCGGCTGCTGGACGGGCGCCGTCGGCGCAAGGTCAGTGTACGCTGCTGGAGCCTGTAGCTGCCGAGGAGCAGGAACAGGGGGCCTGCTGCAGCTGCCGAGGAGCAGGAATGGGGGCCTGCTGCAGCTGGTGAGAAGCAGGTATGGGGTCTGCAGTTGCTTTTTCAGCCTGCCACCATAGAGGTTTGGGAGGACAGGATACAAGAGGGGCAGCGTGCACAGAAACTCAGGAAGGTCAACTAGGAAACATGAGTAGTACCGAGACAAGGTGATGAAGTAGGTATGGAACGAGGTGATTTGGGGCAGGTTTGGACGGACGTGTCTTGGTGTGGAAACAGGTGACAAATGACGTGGCTTAGAATTGGGATGACGTGACAGCAAACCTTCACCTTTACTTGGGTGCCTCTGTTGACCACCACGCGGAGGTCCAGGATAGATGGCCAAGCATAGGTTGGAAGGAAAGGACTTGGGTGTGAACTCATACGGATCAGAAAAGGGAAAACGTGACAAAAATTGACTAGGACGAGAAAAATGACTAGATGAAAGAACCATAACAATCAAAATCGGAGTCCGAATCCATGTCAGAAAGAAGGTTAACCGAATCTGTGCCAGCTTCATAATCGGATGAATCTGAATAAAAAATGTTTTTTAATGAGGCTTGGTGAATGACTAGGACAAGTGGGGGACACTGGTGAAAAGGACAGAGGAAAAAAAAAACAATAGGGCTTACTGGAGGAGGGTATGTTTGGTCAGCAGGCTGATGGCGCTGGGAGGCAGACCTGTGGCATCCCGGATGCCTTGTGCTTCCCACTGGGTCCTTTATTGGTTGCTGCATTGGGTCATGTTCGGGTTTTCACAGTGTTGAAGACAAGAAGGTGGAGGGCCCAAGTGCAGGGAAGCAGCGAGAAAAAGCACGAGTGGCTGGAGGGTGCTGATTGGTTGACACAAGGTAGAGGCAACAGGTGGACACAATAACTAAATGAGCACACAAAAGATGATTAACATGGGACACAGGAAAACATGAAACAATATTAAATAGAATCTAAACTAAAACACAGACCATGACAATTTTTATAGCATTTATGTCACTTCATTTTTTAAAAACACATTGAAACACATATATTGAGAGAGAGAGCAAGAGCAAAGGATAACACACACACAAAAAACACTTCCAAAAAAATAATCTGCGATATAGCAGGACGACGATGCATGAATCTTGATATAGCGGGGGATTACTGTACATATATTTTGAAATACTTTGATTTGACTTTGGATGTTTTTATTTATTTATTGTTTTCAAGGAATGTGGTGACGAATGTGTGGTAGGGCAGCACCCTAGCACCCTCTGTTGAAGAGCTGCTGCAGAAAAAAAGAAAAAAAAGAAGTTAGCCACTTAATAATTAGGTGTAGAAATTTCTAATCTCCCATACCTTTTGATGATGATGTACAGCAATAGTAATGTCAGATTGAGGATTTTGGTGCCACTTTAGAGTTGTATTTCCCCCTGAAAATTCTTGCTGAACACCAACTTGTACTTCAATCCATCTGCCAGACATTTAATTACACGTTAGGTACAGCACAATCTCCTTGGGTGTAAATATGTTTTCACTTTTGATTGACTGTTAGATAGGTACTTTTATTCATTGTAATAAATAGAAAGGTAATAAATACCTTTGCTGTTCTTTGCAGGGGTGTAGATTTATACTACATCACACTGAAAGGTCTTCATAATATTCTGCCCTTAGCTCAATTAGGTAAACCAAAAACTGTTGGAATATCTGTCAGTATGAAAATATATACAGTATGTTACCCTATTGAGAAAAAAAAAGGATTGTTGCTGTTTTATTGATAACAGTCAATTTTATTGACCTCTGCTATACATTCTATGCATCCAATGTATGAGGCTTTTGTCCTTGCTTGCTTGAGATAAAAATTCTGTCCATAATGCGAGGATAATTGGTTTGTGTTTATTTAGCTGTCTCAACATGACATAAACAGCCAAATGGAGTAGATAATCTGTCAAACTAACAATGGGCCGATGTATGGAGCGGTCAGTGTTCTGTTTACATTGCCAAACATATTTGCATATGAAAGAGTGACCTCAGATAACACGCCAGGAAATGTTAGAGCAAATCAGAAGTAGATAGGCTTAATATACAGTATTACAGTGTGTTCTAATACAGTGCAGACACCGTGTATGTAAATCCCAAATGTACACACAGTCGCTATAGCTCATCAGAGATAACTGTATATATGAAATGAGTGGGATGAGGGTTAAGATTTTACCTCACAATATTCAAACCCAGACTATTACAAATATGTTTGAGCAAATATGTAGGATTTCTTGATTATTTGACAAATCTCCCGTCTGTTGAGTTGGAAGCTTTCCGTCTAGATGCGTATCTGAAATGTCAAAAAGAATTAATACTGATAACAGTGGAAATGAAAAGGGTCCACATGTCTCCTTGATAAGGATGCAAATGGGGTCCGGCTCTCTCCTCACAATCACTGGACTTCCTGCACATTTAAAAAAGATCCTAATTCCACAGCAAATACGAATATGCCACTTGGCTCATTTACCCCACAGCCCAAAACTCCCTTCCCACGTTCTTGTGGAAAGAATTATTGTCCCCGTGAAGAAATTGTCACTCCCTCACCTCTGCCACAACAAAAATGCCATGGTAATGTCAAAGAGATGTAGCGATTTAGATTCTGCTGATTGTCCCATGTCATCTGCACATCTGCCAGCCATGAACACGTTGATTAGAACTGGGACATCAAAAGAGGCTTTGGTTGGAAATGTAAGGTCGTGGGAGGTGGGAGCAGTATATTTTAACATATTTCCTGTCAGGAATTAAAGAGTCAGCGTTGCAGCAAAGTTATTTTCTCGCGCACCTTTTATTATCTTTAAAGTGGTGGCAGTTACTTCGGATTTTGGTTTTTTTTTTCTGCATAAATGCCGAGATAATCTGAACCTATTTGGATCAACATACAGTTAGTAAAATGGGAGGTAGTCTTTACAGTAAAATTTTCATTCATCAGTTCCACATGAGTTTTAGACTTTTATTGTATGTGACTCAGTGCTTACTGTCATCTTTCTTCATCAGCTTGCTCATGTACTCAATTTGGGGTTGCAACTCCAACACAGCTGCTTAAGTGCCACACAAACATGTAAGTGTTGCAACTTTTTTTTTTTTACCAATCTAAATAAAAGTTTCTTGAATTTAAGAATGAAACATTTTTGTTGTATTGTTGAATGAGTCAATTTTGTTATACAAGTATGTGTTTCCTTCACTATCTCTTTACACATTCCCATTCCCTCCTTATCCTCAGTATCTCAACTTAACACCGAAGCCCTCAGAGGTCCAATAGACACCCTGGCGCCAGCTGTCCATCCTAAAGAGGGTAGTGAAGTTGAGAACAGGTTGAGTGGGGGTAATTAATTATACATTGGCTATATTTTGTGCAACTCTCCTGCTCTGGCCCTTCACACCAATGTCAGGCTTTTAACCGTCTCCGAAGCAAGGGCTGCATCCGCTTCATGATAACATCTCCAATAACAATTAAAGAGGGAACCTGCAATTTGCCAAGGAGGGGGAAAAACTGTCAATAGGTCCTTGTGGCTTTGCATACTAAAGAGATTTAAGCTTCTGTTTTGTTAATTACTGTGATTTAATGTCACAACATTAAAAATTGTAAATGAAAGGCAACATTTGAATCCACACTAAAATGACATCATATTATGGATGGCAGTTGGAGACAAATGGTAAATGTCATGTATTATCATAGCATGACATGATAGTATGGCTGACCATGTCGTAGCTAGAATGGAACTCAGTAGAGCATAGATTTCCGTAGCATTTTTTATTTTTTTATTTTTTATTTTTTTTTACTGCAGCCCCATCTGATGGGTCACTGCCAAACCTGGCTCAAATGCAAATGAACAGTCATGGCGATTGAAATTCAATTCCTTGATGATGTAGTTGTTACAAACAAACGAATGGATGAACAAACAGACTAAACTAAATAACTAACATCTCTTGTCTCACACCATTCACACTTTACAGACTGAGAAGTTACAGTCATGCAATTTATAGTCAACTGTTCTGATTAAACACCCCAAGGAAACCACTCTAAGTTTTGAAAAGGTACCTTTACCCATCTGGGGGTTATATTTGACTCAACTCTCTCCAATCTTCAACTGCACAACGGGAACATCACAAAAACTGCATTTTTTTTTCATCTTCACAATGTCGCTAGTATAGGGTACATTCTATTCATGGGTGACGCAGAGACCATTAGTTGATGCATTTGTTACATCTCACCTTGATTATCTTAACATGTTTATTTATGGTCTTCTCATGTCTAGTACTAAAAGCCTGCTTTTAGTACAAAATTTAGCAACAAGACTCTTGACAAGGACTAGAAAGTTTGATCATATTACCCCCATACTGGCCAGCTTGCACTGGCTCCAGGTCCAATGGAGATGTGATTTTAAGTTTTTTTAAATTAATTTTTGTATTTTTGTATCTTTACTTTTTATTTTTACTATATTAGATGGATCAGTGCCTTTGTATCTTGCTTAGTGGTACCTTATGTTCCATCCCGAGTCTTAAGCTCAGAACATTCTGGTCTTTTGGTGACTCAGAGAGCTAAAAAGAAGTCAGCAAGTTCCAGGGAATTTTATATTAGGCTCCAGTACTCTGGAATGCCCGACCTGTGGAAATCAGGGCAGCTACCTGTAGAAATGTTTAAATCTAAACTTAAGACATATTTTCATACTCTTGCATTTGGTTAAGCCACATCTAGTATGCAATTATTCTCTCTTCCAGCCTCACCTATTGACGTCTAGGATTTTGGCCTGTTTAAGTGCCATTTCTTTTCACTCCTCCCCACCTTCCTGCTCGGGTAGATCGTCCGGGAAAGGTCTTGAGAAGAATCCACTTCCCCGGAGGCATCTTCCTGTGGCACTTCATTTCATTAATTGGCATTTGGCATCCAATGTAACATCCTGAAAAGGGGATCCCTCCATTTGTGATCACTTCCCAATGTTTCCCCCCCAAAACATGTTTTCTTGGTGTTTTTCCTTGCCGGACAGGGCATGACTAGGGGATGCAGTTAATATATGTTAATTGTGGCCTTGTGAAGCCATTGGAGACTCTTTTGTGATTGGAGTTCAATGCTTGGATGACGTTACGTTGGGAAAAAAAAACACGTCGGTGTTATATGTCCTTTCCTATGTTCAAAACGAAGCACCTTTTTATCTAAGGTGCTATGAAGGTTAAAATACTGTCGCTGGTTAGAAGATTTGACTTTCCGGAGAGTCCCAATGTCACGTGATAAAAAACGAAGGCGCTGATACGCCGAAGACGAGATCTGTGTATCGCCGATCGATTGCTATTCCTTACAGTTCCCAGATGTCTGTCACAGGTAATTTGAAATTTAATTTGTCGAACTGAATTTGAAATGGTCAAACTGAAAGTGAAAATATATCATTTGAATTTTCATTGCGGATAAAAAAAACTTACATTCACTTCAAGTTTATTGGACTTCAGTTTCATCCATCCATCCATCCATCCATTTTCTGAGCCGCTTCTCCTCACAAGGGACGCGGGCGTGCTGGAGCCAATCCCAGCTGTCATCAGGCAGGAGGCGGGGTACACCCTGAACTGGTTGCCAGCCAATCGTAGGGCACATATAGACAAACAACCATTCGCACTCACATTCACACCTACGGGCAATTTAGAGTCTCCAATTAATGCATGTTTTTGGGATGTGGGAGGAAACCGGAGTGCCCGGAGAAAACCCACGCAGGCACAGGGAGAACATGCAAACTCACCACAGCCGGGGCGGGGATTGAACTGGTCCTCAGAACTGTGAGGCAGACGCTCTAACCAGTCGTCCACCGTGCCGCCTATTGAAAATTAAACAATACAAATTCTAATTGTTTTTCAAATTCAATTGGTAAATGCAATTATTCTAGTGTAGAAATTCAAATTCAAATATAAATGATTCAAATTCAGTTCCAGCTGTCGCATATTTCAGCCCATACACCTGGGACTTGTTTTGTTTGCATGGCAAGTTGTGATACTTTTCTGTAAAATTGTTCACAGCATATTTTAAGAGAAGCCTATCCAAGTATGGCCATTTGTATTCATTAAGACCCCTAACGAATGACAGCATTAGTTCAAACATGGGATGCAAGCCCCCATCTTTTCTTTTTATCTTAATAAAGTAAAGAAGAAATGGTGTACCTACTGTACAAGTCAACCATGCATCTATAGGAGTTTCATCTTTCCACCAGTGGGAAAACACCCTAATCCTTTTAAGCATGTATCCAGATTGACCCCTTCCTTTCATCAAAAGTGATAAAAGCTTTGCCTTAACTTCTGTTGCCACCTTTCCCCAAGCCTCCCACTTCCTCACTACCTACAGTCACCATGAGTGCTACATTTGAATCAAGAATGCAAATGCAGCTACAGCCTCACAAAGCCTTGGGTGACCTATATTACAGCTAATGATCGGCCACAGTGTCGGAAGAGGAGCTGGAATGAAAGAGAATTTGAATGAAGCTGACCCACATATAAAGGCACGACCAGTTGGAAAGGCATGTTCTCTTCCCACTAAGTAGGCCACAATGGGCTTCAGGATTATGCACAAGTTCCGCTTTTCTCCTGATGGATGGAAACAGGAGGAAAGAGATGGTGAGCCCTTAGCAACAAAAGTCATCCTGTGAATATCCTAGCTAACAGGTTGGAGAACTCAACCTGGTCTTATCTTGGTAAATTAGGTTCCGTTTCTGTCGCCTCACCAAGCACCAGGTTGACATTCATGGTGCATGGGCAGAAAATAGAGTCATAATGCTGTGGTAAAGTGTAGCTCAATGTTCCTTTACCACCTAATTAAAGCAAAGCCAGGGAAGAAAACTCCTCAAAGTTATATTCCGCTGTATGAAGTAGGTATCTAAAGCGTTCAATACGAACCACCTGAAGTGTTTTGAGTTCTTTGCTTTGTTTTATTGTATTTATTTATTTTATAATTAACGGAATAGATTAAGTAAACACTCAATGCCTGTCTTTCAAAATTAGTCTTAGGTAAACCATCACAAAGTTATTGAACAGGGGGAATTAAGGGAAACCTGTGTGGGTTTTCTCCCGGTACTCCGGCTTCCTCCCACATCCCAAAAACATGCGTAGTAGGTTGATTGAACGCTAAATTGCCCGTAACTGTGAATGTGAGTGCAAATGTTGCACCCCACCTCCAGCACGCCCGCGACCCCAGTGAGGATAAGCAGGACAGAAAATGGTATGTAAACATTTCTATTACAGTTTATATCATTTAGAGTATTATAAAATGAAGCAAAAACTGATTCCAAACAAAATCTGAATTCATTAAAAATAATAAATAAATTAAAAATGAGATCCGCTTCAACATCTGACCAAGACGTCTGCTTCTAAAATATGAATGCTTTTGTTGGTACTTTAGCTCTTATAAGCACAAGGAGGTGTGGGGCTTGTCTTGTGTGAACACTAATGGGAAATGTTTTATTTCCTGAGCTCATGTGGTGAACAGGTAGTAATTGGTGCATGTGTTAATCCTGGGATAACAAGTGTTTTCTAAGGAGAGTCAATGATCATCTTACAAGGTCAGTTTAGCCCTGTACGCTGCATGCATAATGGGGAATGCAAAGGCTAATAGGAGCATAATCACATCTCAAGCACAAACACACACACACACACACACACACACACACACACACACATGACTGTGTTTCCTATTCTGAAACTATAGGTAATCTCTGCACTAGACAGAAAAGTTTTTTCTTCAACAACAGTCTTCTCAACATTCTGGAAGGCTTTCCAAAAGAACAGAGACACCCTGTGGTACAACCTTCACTTTACTGCCATCTTTTCAAGGGGCTCTTCCCCCTTTCCCTCAAGCCACTGGGATTAGAGCCAGGAGGTGGCGGCAATAGCGACCACGCACTGTGACCCGTCCATTTTTATGACTTCATTATTTTCCCTCCCTGCCACGCTCATTTTCATTTGCCAAAGCGAGAGCATAATGACTGTGCTATAAAAACGCTGCTTTAACGTTTGCATACTGTTCTCATTTGGTCTGGCCCACAACCCTTCAGCTAGCATATGGCAGGTAATCAGGTCTGCAATCAGGACTGCACGTTACACAGGGCCTCGCTTTCTGCACTGGGGCTATTACCCATCTGTCTCAACACACACACACGCACACACACACACCATGCATATTTGTGCAAGGAGGCAAACACACCACTAGATATTTGAATACACATTTAATGCACAATTCAGTGAACACAAGTTTGCACTGACTACACACAACACTCAACCACTGGAAAAAAAATATCGCATAGGAGACTACACTGATGATCCTCTCAATGTTCCCTACCTGAGTGTCCTGTGTTAATTTATGGACTCCATAATCCAAGTGTAATTGCACAGGTACTTTATACGTGGCAAAAGTCTTTGCTTGTATAATGAGTGTATTTTACCATCCCATAACCAAACCCTCACCTTGGGCTGGTATGATTATTTCTAAACACATGAAGGCTTACACTTTCTTATTAGCTCCAGAATATTAGGGTACATACAGACTGCAGGCAAATGTGGCTCACTTCTGTCCAGATGAGACACTATACACAAGAGCGCACATAAAAAATTTGGTCTGGTCCTCAAAGGAGCACCAGACGTTATTGCTTGGTGCTCATTTTTGTCCCGCCCAACCGAACTCACTGGGTGAAGTTGTAGTAGGTGTGTGTGTAAAGTTTCAAAGATATGTGTCATTTTCTTGTAATAAAAAAAAAGAATGTGAACACAATGAAACACGGAACTTACTGTAGCTGCTCGATAGCTCTTGAGGTTGTGCCATAAAGCGTGTAGCTCGTGAGTGCCGCCAGCCAGCCAGCGGCCAAACACAAAGACTTACAGCATGGAACCGCACAATCAGCTGATTTGGCACTGCTCTCTAGGGCAACGATCCCCAATCTTTTTGCACCACGGACCAGTTTTACGTAACGATGTCGTCAGAGCCCCTCCATGCTAATGAGTGACCATCGCCCCGTGAGTGACACCGTTTTGTGGTGCGGCACACGCTCATTGGCTGAGCTCAACTGAACTAAAAAAAAATTAAAAATCATCAATTCATGAACTCATTTCATTCAATATGTTCTCTCAAAATTTCTGTTCGTTTGGATGAGTTGTTCGTGAACGACAACACAAAGTAAATGCTTGGTACGCAAATGGACAGCGATACACTTGAATTTGTTGTGCTTATTTATTATTTTCAGTGTGCATGTACACCACTTATGTGCACTGATGCACATATATTATTCTGGTTTCCTTTTTTATTTATTTATTTTATTTATTTGCCCTGTTTGGCTGGTTGGTCAAGCAGAAAGGAGGATCTGTATCCCTTTCATGCCAGAACAGTTTTACTGTGTCACAGTGGACTTTTTAAGCTGCCACCGTGGTTTCTTTGTATTCTGATGGATATTTATTCCGAATTACAGTCGTTCAGTCGAACAGAACAAAGTTTTGAAAGGGGAGTGACAGAAACAACAAAAAGGAGAGAGGAGTGAAAAGGTAACAAAATAATGCAGGAAAAGAAGACAACAAAAGACAAGACACTAGCTGTAAACAAGATAGGGAAAGTAAATCATTTTTACCTTTTACAATGACACTTCAGGTTTCCGATCTCCATTTTGGCCCTTCAGTGTGGAGTTTGTATGTTCTCCCCGCACTTAAGTGTCTTTTGATCCGGGTTCTCCTACTTCCTCCCGCATTCCCAAAATATGCATGTTAGGTAAATTGAAGATTCTGTATTGCCCATAGATGTCAATGTGAGTTTGAATAGTTGTTTGTGTTCTGCACACACTGACACGATTCCATATTTATTTCCGTGAAAACAGTAGCTGTTTGTGTACATAAAGAGCATAAATCTGGAGTAAAGAACAATTAATTTTCAGCGTTTGTGTTGCACACAGCAGTTCTGAGTATTGACAATAAGGCATGAAAGAGAACAGGCTGTTTTATGTTTATAGTTTTAATGTGGCTGACAGCCTATTGTGTAGTTCAAAGGTCACTGTTTCCGACATGAAAATTAAGGCCAAGAAAGGCGCATCTTCTTTGGCAGGCAAGAGTGAAACTTTACGTACTCTGGCCAATGACCAAAGAGATATTTCAAGTCAGCATAAAATTGAACTCTGAGGGCAGCCAAGAAAAAAAGGTAAAACATGCTATTCTGTAAATATAGCAGCAGTAAAAGGATGAACCCATTCTGACAACAGAGATGGAAACCTTTACCTCCAACTCAACCAGCTTTGAAGATTGAGGATGTCTTGTCGTGGGATATCCTGCCCCCGACCAGGCGCCACAGTAGAATCCATCATTGCTGCCTCATTGATACTGATGTATTTGTACAGCCAACCAGTTGGCTGTGTGTGTCTATATGAGGCTGCCTATAAAAATGCACAATGTATATACTGGCTCTCCACCTGGGTACCCATGCTCAAGCCTTTCTGATTTCTCTGTCTTGTGTTTGTCGAGCTCTCAGGCTGAAATCCATTATTACCTCCTGAAATGACAACTCATTTCCTCAAATGTAATCCCTTCCCTTGCCTGCATGAGGCAGGAAAGTAAACACAGCTCCAATCTCGACGGCAAAGGAGGGTAGGGAGATAGTACTTCAAATTTGCTAAGTGAACTGGAAATGGGGAGCACTAGACCTACAGAGTTAAGATGATAATGAGAAGGAACATTTGGAGGGATTTATTCCAGAGCACCAATAAGGTATGGTAATACAATTCTCCAAAGGAGGGTTTTCCAGTTCATTTTTCATTTCAAACACATTATCTATTTAGGGTATTCTATTTAGTTTGACATTAATGTTTGGAACCAAATCCAACAGAAGCTTAATTAAAGACATTTGTCAAATGGATATTTTTAAGGGGTCTGAAATGCTTCTGTCTGTATGGAAACGTTTAACATGTTTGTCTTTCTGTTCAGAGACTCTAAAAAGATGTGTTTGTCTGAAGTGCAACAAACTGTAATCATATCCTATATCCTCCTGTATTATGAATTAGTGTCAATAGGTGGCATTGGTGAAGTATCTGCCTCACATTCAAACAGATCAGAGTTCAAAAAATCTCAGCACGGACCTTTCTGGGAGCGTAGGTGCGTGGGTTTTCTGCAGGTACTGCAGCTTCCACCCACATTACAAAAGAAATCCATGGTAGGTGTGTATGTTGCTTGTCTATACTGTATGTGCACTGTGATTGGTTTGCAACCAGTCCTGCCTCTCACCCAAAGTCATGTGGATCAGCTCCAGCTCACCCGTAACCCTGAAATTGTTAGATCACGGATGGATGGATAAAAAGTCATTATGCACAATTTCCAGCAGTATTATTTGCTATACCTGCACAATCTAATGATATCAACAAATGTCTTTACAAAGATAAACACTCTTTTGAATGACACTGCCAGAGCGATATTAAAAAGAGTACCATGGGAAACTAAGAAAACTAGGCTGCATTGAGCTCATCAATTGGAATTAGAGCTGAACGGACAACGAAAACTGAAATGAAGCTCTCAGTGTATGTGTGTCTGTATGGAGAAGAAACGAAGAACTCAAGATTCAAAGCATATGAGATCATGTATCAAATACAATGTGTATGTCAGTGCCGTTGCTCCATAACTGATAGTGCTTCAAAATGCAGTTGAATAATGACCCTAAACATACTTAAATAGTTTTAGGAGGCCACTGAAAAATATTCTCCAATTCATATTCATATTCATATTCTCCAAGGGCCATCTCAGAGGCCTGACCTAAAGCCGATATGTCACACTTTTTGCTTAAGACAAAAGCAGTAGTGTTTCGAGGGGGGGTGGGCCTCCCCCAAAATTCCCCCGCCATCAATGAAATTAAACTGACTAGCACAATTGGTGGCCATAAAATGATTTTCCATCTTCTCTCAGCTAAACAATTGCTTGTTTTCCACTCATAGACAGCTCTCTGCTAGTCATTTGATGACACTGTTATAAATGTAGTCTTCACAGGAAAAATGGAAGAAATCTGAAATGGAGCGAAAATATTCAGTGCTTTTTCATATATAATCAATGGAATAGGACACACCTGCCCAACAAAACACACCTGTCAGTGAGTCAGTCAGTCATATGTTCCAATACATATGTACACATACAGTGGGTGCTATCTCCTAAGTTGTGTATCAGAACTAGATGTAATTTTCTTTATTCATGTAATCCTTTAATTAATAAGCATGCATAATTAAGTTCCATCCTGCCACGCACACTGGCAGAATAGTGATGTGATAAACAAGAGAAATAATAATAACAATAAAAAGTCCATCAGCCTGCCCACCAATCCATCCCACACCATCAGCGACATTATATGTGACTGGTTTAATCGCAGGCCAATCACTGACAGGTCACAATTAATAAAAGCCACAGTAGGCACAAATAAACAAGTCTAAATTGCCGCCTTAATCGAATGATACAAACATTGGTGAGTTGCAAAGGTTCACCACGGCCACTGACAATTTCCTTATTGTAGTCACTCATTCATGGCAATTTTATTAACATGGAGTGAATGTCTTCTGCCCTTCCACTGTCACAGCACCAGGGATCTAATTTCATTATTTTCCACAAGATTTGCTTGACTACTGCCGCCATGCTTGTGGCGTGCCATGGCCAGATGTTTATGGCATTTAGATGAGGACGCAAAGCCTGTTGGGTAAACATAATTAAAGAAAGTTTCCTTTTTTTGTTTTTTCTTCTCTCCCTTACCCTCTCTTTGTGTCTCTACCTCTCCTCCTATGACTCTCTCTCATTGTTAACTTCACCTTCTCAGACACTTTCAATTAAATCCGAGCCACATGGCTCTCTGAGCAGGAGCAAGAGGCCTGCATGGAGGACTGAATGCGCAGAGAAGTGTGACTTAGTATGCGCAAATGCTTTAGCCAGCATTTTGCATGCAAATATGAAGACCTTTTGCACAAATACATTTAAATGTACTGAAACACATAACAATGCAGCTTAGGTTCACGTGTTCTTTAATGGCCCTAATTCTGTATTAAGCATATAATAAATACATCCATTAAATAATAAATACAAAATATTGAATAAATAAATAAAGTGTGTGTTTGGGTGTATGTGTGTTTGGGAATCATTGACTGCGCTACCGTACCTGTGCAACTGTTGAATCCAAACACTGTTGACCTGCAGTCCACTCAGTGTGTCCATGTTTATTAAGACCATCAACCAGAACCCAGCCACGTAAGCGTTGCTGTCTGTGCCTGTTGCATGCTAAATAACAGGAGAGAAAGAGTAACAGTGTAAAAGGCTGGGGGTAAATTTAATCACTCATGTCATGCTGCTATAACAGGCCAGCTTGCCTCTCTGTCAATTTGTGGAAATCGGCGTTACACAACCACAAGACGGGTTAATAAAAAAGAAAGACAAAAAAAAAGGGAAATACAGAATGAATTGTAATTCCCTTGTGAACAAGTAGCACACGGTATGTTTTACATGGGGCTATTACAAGATTATGTTAACCAGCAGAGTATCATGTGGTCATTTAAAAATATTGAAATATCAAAAGATGTCAGTTTGCTGCATCCTAAAAGGTGTTTTCTTTACCTAATTATTAATTGATCTCTGGTGAAAATGAGACAGAACATTCTATTTGTATTTCTATGACCAATTGTTCAACCTAAAATTAAGTAAACATGCCCTCCATACAATTCATTCATTTTTCCTATACCACATTGGTGGGGAACCAAGAATTTACCATATCTTTCAGTCTTACTGTCTGATGCACTTTTTTAAAAATTTCATATCTCTCCCAACTAATGTTGTGGAATAGCCAAGACAACGTGAAGAATACGGCACAATTGCACTATAATTTGGGGGGGAGAAAGTCGTCAGGTCACACATTTGTCTAGGGGGGGAAAAATGTGCTGCAGAGGTCAGTAACATATTTGGCATATGCCTGTCATGCTCACTCGACAGTTAGAATGACACATTAGCCGACAGGGCTGTGCCCCTTGACAGAATGTTAAAAGGAACCGGAAGTCAGACAGACACGCATTAACGACAATAATTTAGAAACAGACTGTTAGACAATTACTACTACTTTACTTTATTCCTATGAACATCACAATAAAATCACCACTCTGTACTAATAGAATACAATCCTAAAAGTAGAAGAAAAGCAGTGCCATCTGGTGGCAAAGCCCCCCCCCCCATCCTTAAAAAAAAAAAAAAAAAAAAAAAAAAAAGAGTCAATATTCTATGTAATAAATTGCGCCACAGACAAATATTCAGAATATGAATCATCCAGGATAAACTACACAGAAAAAGGATGAATGGGCGTGTATTCATCAGGAATATTATAACATATCATCACAACGTTATGACCACCTACACAAATGAATGAAGTCCGATACAAGAGCTGTTTAAAAATTTCTTACAAAGATATTATTGATCCATTTGAATGACATGATGACTGTGGAAGATATTACAAATGCTTAAAACCACAGCAATACAAAATATTCTCACAACTGAGCCTTTATATTTTGAAAGGCTGAATCATTCGTATAGTTCAAGCATGATATCTACTTTGATTAAACAGATTATACCAAATGCTGTGACCAGATGGACTGCATATAGTGTATTTCTAAAGCCAAGGTGCTCAGAGTAGCATTATTCATGCATTCACACAATGATGAGAGGATTGTATACATTTCCATGTGTGGGGGGGGGGGGGGGGAGTAACCAGCGAATTCACATCCTGATAAGAGAGCATCAAAATAACAGGACTGAATGGAAACCTGGTTTTGTAAATGTATGTTAGTGTGTGCAAAGACAAACACCGAATTAGCACAAATCGTGACTGCATGTGCATGTGTTTGCCGCAGTTTTGTTCAGAACATAAATGTATTTGTCCATATTTTATAGTGGGATTCTGGGGGCGACACACTCATAAAAGCCTTCATTTGAACCATCACAACCAGAAGCATTCATTTCGTCCATTTGATAGAAAACATCCGATTCTCCGAGCGCATTTCAGCCACGCGCAGCCAGTTTGATGGCTGAAATATGCTGTGCGGCTCTAACCATGCAGCCACTTTTTAAGTATGCAGCGCGCAGCACATTTGATACCCTTTAGTGCACACGAACTGAGTAGCTGTCAAAAATACAACAGGCAACTCAAGTAATTATGCAGATTTATGCAAAACATTAACAAGAAGAATTAAAGGCACAAATGAGGTGGCTACACTTGAATTGTTAAGATTATGAATAATTACCATGAATCGTTTTACTCTTAATATAACTTGTTTTTGATAAACAAAGCCTTAATTATTGGAATACTTTGGAGGATTCTGGTGACCTTCATTAATCTTAGACAACAAGTCTCCGGTGAGACTTGAGATGAGGCCTGCACGCTCAAGCACACGTGTCCACATACACACGCAGTGACATGGGGTAAACATGCGCGGCTGCTGCTACATATGCTAACTAGCCACTTCAGCCTGGAGCGAGCAGGGCAGACAGCTAGCTAGGTTTCATAGTTAAGGTAGAAGAGCTTGTCTCACACCCTGGTGCGTTCAGGTACATGGACACACACACACACACACACACATACACACACGACGCACAGCAGGTGATGCACAAACCCCTTTGCGAATTGATAGAACCTGGTCCATCACTAATTACAATTACATCTCATTTCCGTCCCCTTCCCACTTTCCTCTAACTTTGAATATACTAGCAGATCTATTCTACATTGGACACGCTTCTCAATTCAGTCCATAATTAAAACTATGATGTGCCAGATGAAAGTACTCGGAGCACTTAGACTTGGAGAGTTGGCTGTGCCATAAAACAAATGAGAAAAAAAAACCATTTGATTTCCTTTGAAACATACTCCTGTTTCTACTTGAAAATTCAGTACTTCCTCACTAGTTACTGTTCCCTTTTACTCCCTAAAAGAAACATGTCCATCGGTTGCACATGATTAAAATGTTTTAAACTCATATACCGTATATTATTTTACTGTTTTTGAGGAAGAGAGGGGAAAATATGTCGCTTAACAATATTTTAAGTACAGTATGTGCAACCACAAATTAAGTACCGGTACTTTTGTTCAGTGGACCAAAGTAAAATACTGAGCTGATGTTGTTTTCATTAGCCATTAAAAATGACACATATATATATATATATATATATATATATATATATATATATATATATATATATATATATATATATATATATATATATCCTCCCACATCCCAAAAACATGCATGGTAGCTTGATTGAAGACTCTAAATTGCCCGTAGGTGTGAATGTGAGTGTGAATGCTTGTTTGTTTCTATGTGTCCCTGTGATTGGCTGGCGACTGGTCATGGTGGACCCCGCCTCTCGCCCAAAGATAGCTGTGGTAGTTGTCCAGCACGCCCCGCAACCCTAGTGAGGATAAGCGGTACGGAAAATGAATGAATGAAAAATACATCACAGTTTCCCATCCTTCTCTGCCATGCCTTTCATTCTCCACAGCTCCATCATCACGGCCATCTTGATGTCGTCCATGTCTCCTGAGCGAGTCCCCTTTATGACTTTCTTGAACATTGGGAAAGAGTAAAAGATCACACAGAGCTAGGTCGGGTGAGTAGGGAGATTTGGTCCAGCACAATGTTCTTCTCGAACAAGAAGTGTCGGATGCTCTGGGCATTGTGAGCAGGCGCATTGTCATGGTTGAAACTTCCATGCGTTGTTTGCTCATGAACTGAACGATCAAATGCCGCAGGATCTGCTTTTTCGACGTACTAGGTGATCGTCTGGCCCTGCGGCAAGAACCCGCAGTGGACGTTACCCCCCTAGAATGTGATCAACGTGATTTTGACTTTAGACTATTGCTGTCTTACTCTTCCACTGAAGGCTCTCGGGTTTGGTCTCGAGGACATACTCGAAGATTCATGACTCATGACCGTTGATGAATCTCCCTAGCAAGTCTGGTCTCATTGGTCTCATCATCACTCACTCTGCTCAGTGCTTCATGACCTGACACAGAGGAGATGTCTATAAAAGCATGTGTAAAAAAACGTTCAATGGCCGCAGAGCGCTGAGGTCACAGGTATATACTGCAGGGGGATTACACTGGTAAGGAAAACTCGTTTCGATTTAAAACATTGTTTTGTCACCACAGTCCTGGAACGTTTCTGACATCGCTTGTATATATCATATCATGTCATCATTTGTAATGATTGGCCATATTTTAGAATGAGCAAGAACATTTTCCTTTGACCACAGCATGTCTGTTAAAAAAAAAATGCCCACACAGCTCCCAGGAATTTAAAAGTTATATTTTATGTTTTTAAATAAAACTTTAAGGACACATTCAGTCAGACATTAATTAGCGGATAATCCCAATTGTGACTGCTAAGCTAAAGTAACAATAGTCAAAACACAAATGTTATTGTTTCACACGCTGAAAGAACAAGCTGTTACTTGGCTCGCCATGCCCTGCAGCGTATGGCCAATTAAAAAGACAAACTAACAAGTACACTGTTAACTGAGGATTACAACTTTCCTCTAGTGTTAGCAGTGTTAGCAGAATTGCTAATGTGAAAATAATAGGCTCAGTCAGCTAAGCTTTGGCAGTTTAAAATGACATGCAAATAACTGTAACACGATCATATACGAAAATATATGTTTGTGCAACCATCCTAGCATTGGATGAAAAGTTGTGAATGCATATTAGCTGTAAATTATTGTTAACCTCCTGTAATCCTTCTGCCAGCAAAAGTACATTTGAGCTTTTCTGTTCCAAAATCTGACCATCTTTAACGGCCATACGACAGAGAGCAAATTAAAAAGAGATTGTTGCTTCACGAATATTGAGAATGTATTGAAGCCATATTATTTCAATTCCTATACATTTTAACTGCTTGTTACTTTTGTTATATTTATTCCCTCATATTCATCAGGTCAAACAACAAGGTTAAAAGGTGCTTTTCTGAGTTTAAGGTTACTGATTATGTTAATATTCTTAAATTAAAAAGTTAAAGTTTAATATAAAATTGAGACAAAATGTTTTAAAAGCGGCAGCACGGTGAAAGACTGGTCAGCACATCCGCCTCACAGTTCTGAGGACCCGGGTTCAAATCCGGCCTCGCCCGTGTGGAGTTTGCTTGTTCTCCCCGTGCCTGCGTGGGTTTTCTCCGGGTACTCCAGTTTCCTCCCACATCCCAAAAACATGCATGGTGGGTTTCACCCAAAGATAGCTGCGATAGGCTCCAGCATACCCATGACCCTATTGAGGATAAGTGCTGGAGAAAATGGATGGATGGATGCATGGTTTAAAAGCAAAGGATACATTTTCACTGTAGCGGTGAACAAGGTTATTATAGCATCCTCTTTTGCTTGGGTGCCCAATACAAAGTTAGTCAGTGGTGTGGAGGTGTTAAGTGGCAACTGATGGGTAAATTATGTAGATGGTAGGCAAAGACTTAACACCAGATTTGATTTGATTATCATGATGTGTTCATGTGAAAAGTGAAAGTTTTGCATCGTTTAATGATTTAACAATCAGGCCTAGTCCCGGGGGCACCAGTGCCCCATGGGGTCCTGTCAATCAAATGATTGTTGATTGTTTATCTCTATTTTTCTGTCTGTGCAATGTCTGAAGAGGACTGTGCATTACATCTTAAATCTGTCCTGATGACTACATGCTCTTTATATATGACTTTCAACACCATCCTTTAGTGACCAACAGAGAACCAGCGTTATCCTCGGGAATTGTTCATCTGATTCTGGAAAATCTTACAATTTTGTCAAAAGATTCTTTTTAACGCATCTGCCTTGTCATCACACTATACTGGTCTGCTTTTTCAGGATTTTTGGTAATTCTCCAAGACTTCTTCTTGGTCCAAGCAAGATGAGGTAACTTTTTCCAGTCTTCAGAAAATGTGCGTTGAGAAGAAGAAAGCAAAAGGAGAGGAGGAATAAATGCTTATGTGAAGTCACTGGATCTGTGACGTGATATGCATCTTTAAAAAGACACATGAGCCCTTTCTAATTTGTCATTAAAGGGGAACTAAACCCCCAAGAAATGTTCACAAGAATATGTTGTACGTGCCCCCACTCGATGAAACGTGGTATTCTGATTAGTAGAGGTGCAACAATTCATCAGTTAATCGATAAGTAATACATTAGCAAATTAATCAATAATTATTTTTTATATGTATAATAATAAAATAATTAAGCCAATTCATCTATTAATTGAAAAAAATAATTCGACAGATTAATTGATTATCAAAATAATCCTTATTTGCAGCCCTACTGATTAATATTGTATTTGTGGAATAATAATTAAACAGATTAATTCATAAATTTTCATTCATCTCATGGGGGGGGGGGGCATGTTGGCAATATCACATTCTGCTGTCGACTGAAATTAACGTCACACCGTCTCTCGCATTTCCGTCACGACTGTCATGTGACCAAACTCGGAAAAGAGTTAGCGGACTCCCTGTGTATCGTGCAATGGTTGATGACATGATGCTATGAACAAAATTTAAGCAAGTCTGGGTTCAAACTATCATCACCACGCGCAGTGATGCTAGTTGCAAGCACAAGAGCAGTTGTGACGTCAAGTATGGTTGACAGCAGAGGGCGATATTGCCAAACATGGCGGTCCACTGAGAGGGATAAAAATTGATGAATCTATCAGTTCAATTCTTATTCCACAAACGCAATGCCAAACAGAATACCGTGCTTAAACAAGTGGTGTCACATACAACGAATTATTGCAAAAAAAAAAAAAATATTGAGTTTCCCGTTAGAGTTACGATGGAGTGTTTTCTGCACAAAAATTGTTTCAAAAGCCAAACAAATGAAGGTCACGCATTGTCATCGACCGTATTGTGTTGATCCATAGAAGTTTGATAGTATAATGTACATTCCTTTTATTTCTCTGGCAGAGATTGTTTTTTTACTATACTGATTACAGTTGACCCCCACATACTCATGGTTTGGGACCCATGGATTCACCTATTTGTAGAATTATTATTATTATTATTATTTTTTTTTTTCCAATTTCTTTCATATTTTTTTTCTTCTTTTTGGGGGGGGTGCTTTTATTTTATTTATTTATCAATAAAACACAATACTAGTTCACATGCAGGAACATAAAGGATGATTAAAAATGTTCATCATCCAGTTGTCACTCTTTACCTTTACCGTTGTCTGGAGAGGTGGCATATACACATCCAAGACCGGTGTGGTCTACTTATTGCTTTACTGTCACTACCAACAAGAGGAGTTGCTCAGGCCCGCCCTATTGATCCACAAAACCATTACATTCCTCATCTGTAGGAGAACAAAAGAACTTGATACAGTTTACGAATGCTTTACTACCCTCTAGAAAACATCCATGCAGGACTATTGGCCCAGTTTACACAGAAGAAGAAAACAAAGAACAAAGGAGTGGAACTAGGGGGGAAAAATGGTCCTCATTAAGCAGTTAGTCAAGAGAGCCAGATTTACCGTTTCTATTTCTGCATTTTTCCTCTGTGGATCAATGAGGAGTCAGTTCATTTTCTCCAACATCAATACAGCACACCCTTGTACAGTCCGCTCCCCTCCAACTACCTTTCATCCTGGCCACACTGGAGTTTGTGCATGCTCGAGGTAGCAGCTGCCCTCTCCAACAGTGCAGGATCAGCCGCCTCACCTTTCTATGCCACAACCTCAGCTGTGTGGAGGGAAGTAGTGCAATGGGAAAAAAGATGACCTCTCATGAGTGGTTTGGGGCGATGTCTGCCTCCGTTGGAGTTGGTTGCCGGAACCTTTGACAACCCTTTCTCACTTCTTGCTTGGCGGAAGGATGCTAAATGTTGGCTGGTCTTTGCATTTCCTGCCCTTGTGTTTCACAAAAGAGGCTTTTTTTAAAAATAACTGGAGGTTTCTGTTGCTGTGCACTCACTACTAACTTCCTGAAGCTATAACCCATGCCCCTCCCTGCCTCGTAACCCATGTTTGAAAGCTGACAAATAACTGTCCAAAAATCAGTACTCCAAGGCGAACCCAACCTCAAGCTTAACACCCTGATCTCCCCTTCTGGGTTCAGGATGGCATGATTTGTTGAGACAGTGTTTGAGGGAGGAAGGAGATTTGGCACATGGCTTTGAGAGTGTGGTCCTGTACTGATGGAAAATTATGCCCTGGACAAATGAACACTATTCCTTTTTCATTTCTTTCGATTGTTTTTTTTTTTTACATCACTCTTTTTTTTTTTAAAAAAGTCCATCAAGCACAAGTTGACAACAGGACCTCCAATTTCTCCAAAAGGGCTTATATGTGTGTTTTCACACATCCCATATTGTATTTACATTGATCTTTTTGGCTGAGTATGTGTCAACCTCAAGTGTTTTTAATTGTTGGTGAGCCAAGAAGCAACTCCGTACACTAGGAAATTGAGTTTTTCACCTGCACACTGGCTAGGTAGGGCAGATATTGAGTTTTGCGCTAGAGCTTCTGTGTCCTTGTGGGGTATTTTTTTTTGTCTGTCACCATCTGTGGGCACCGATGATGGCAAAAGAAATATTTAGAAAAGCGGAAGTGACTGCTGCCTCGTCAGCTGCCCCTCCGTGTTCAGCCTTTATCGCCACCCCATGAATGGCATGAATGGCACCGTTTGCAGGGGGCTGAACTGAGCTGAGGAAGGATTAATGAAAATAAAATAAGAAATAAAATTGCTTGCGGTCCTGTCTCTAAGAAAATATAATAAATATATATATATATATTTGTTTTGATTGTGGTTCTAAAATGTATCTCTTAACGAAGCCCTTGTTACCAATGACTGTACTTTAGTCGTCCATATTGAATGGAATAGATATATGTTGATATTATCCTACCCTATTCCTGAATCTTTACAGTTAAGGCAGTGGAAATTAATTATGTCAACAACTTTACTTTCAACAGGAAAAAAATATAATAATTTGCAAGCATTAAAAAAATTACCCTGGAGACCCATTTCTACCAGAATTGTCCATCCATCCATCCATCCATTTTCTGTACCGCTTATCCTCACAAGAGTCGTGGGCGTGCTGGAGCCATTGTCAAACATGTCAAATATTGAAATTTAGCTCCGCTACTGCCTGCTTGTTTTGGGATATGGTCTGCTGTAAAGGATGGTCCGGATGGTCACTCTAACTGAGTGGCGGAGGAGGACACATTTGGCGGCCACATTTGAAAGAGCCTCACACATTACGAAACTGTGACAGCCTCCATGCAGTGCAATATGACATCACCACCTTGAAATGCAGCCCGCAAAAGATGCAGGCCCTGAATTGAGACTACTGGAGTTGCCACTGTGAAACCAGTGATGTGTTTGCGAAACATATCTCTCGGATTCCGGCCTCGGACCCTCTTTAATTGGGCTTAAGTGAAGTTGTTTTTGTGGCCCCTGCCCTTGCCTGCAGTTACCTGCTCCAACATGACCTCTTGAAAGAAACTGCCAGCACTGCCATTTGGGCTCGTGTGTTTGTGTCTTCCGCTGAGATCCCTTGTGGCCCCCCCCCAAGTGCCCAAACACACGACATGAATCTGCCCCCTCCTCCAGGCAAAACAGATGTCCCTCTAAGCTACCATGTCCAAGATCACACACACACAGAAACACATACACATGCTCACGCAAACACACACATGCACACACACACACACACACACAAACATGTCCAAGCAACAATGGTTCACACAAAAGAAATCTTTATTCGTACTCTCGCTTCTTCTGTTAGAACGTAGCAAGGCAAATCTTCTGACTGATTTCCTTGGATAATTCTTTCTTTCTTTTCTTTAAAAAAAAAAAAAAAAAAATCCACCACAATTTCTAGTCGTTATGTATTCATATGATTTTTTTTCAGCTATGCCAGATCAATTTGGAAGACAGACAGAGCATTGTCTGTTCTTGGGAAACATTTTGGGGGGGGGGGGGGGGGGAGGAATCTTCCATACTACAATATGCATTTCCCACAAAACCAAAAATAGTTTCCATGCTTCAGTTGTATTAATCTTCTTTTTTCAAACATATTTCATATATCCATTACGTACACAAAAATAAAATGACACTTACTTAGCTCCTCACACCCTCAACTTGTGAAATTGTCATTACCAACTGCTTTGTGAGTGTGTGTGTGTGTGTGTGTGTGTGCGCACGCACGAAAAAGTGAGAGTAAAATTTGGAGAGGCTGGAGCAGAGCGACCTGACAAATGTATTCCACACCCCGTAGTAGCGGCAGGCTCACAAATTCATGTAAAATAATAGTAACTCTGCTTTTTAAAAAGGGACTGGCTGACAGAGGATAATAATGGAGATTTCAGCTTCATTGTGGGAGCCCACACCCATCATTCATTCCCCTTTTTCAACCTTCTGAGTTCATGAAAAAGACAAATCATACCTGGTGCTGAGGGTCTACTGGGCAATCTATGAAACAAAAAACAAAAAAAGAGAGAGAGACAGCACAGAAAGGGAGGAGCCGAGATTAGAGGGTGAGGGCACTTAACCACATTTCATGAATTTACTTTGTTCTTTATATTCTAAAAGAGACAACACTTTTCTTGATCAGATAAATCTCTGTAACAGACGACAACGTGTTCAGTATTTCAATGTCTTTTCATGCATTTTAAATAAATACATACAATAACACTGCTCAACTGAATGATTGTCTCTCTGTTGAGGATTCTTAGAGATGAAAATATTAAAAAAAAAATATTTAGCCGAATTAATGTTCTGTCATGCAATGGCGCAGCGGAAAATAACATCAGCTCCTAATAAGGATATTGTTTGTGCTAATATGGAGTGTTGGGAAGATTACCATACTTGAGCAATGTTTTTGGATTACAATAACAAGCTACCCTGTTGAAAATGTAACTTTGTGTAACTGTTTTAATTACTTTCTCAAAGTAATGTAACTATTTACATTTAATTAGATTTTGATTACTTTTCTTAATTTTGAATGAATGCATAAACAGGACCATTGGATGTTTTCTCTAATAAAGTAGATTAAAATCATAAATCATTATTTTTTGATTAACCGCATATTTATAGTTTATACAAATAATGAATTTATAACAAAACATGAAATTCAAATACTTAAATACTTTTAAAAATGTTTTTGTTGCATTATATGTGTACAGTATGTGGAAAACATACCATGTTGACCTAATGACAACTGTGTACAATTTAAAAAATGTCACTTCATATGACTAGCCAGATAAGTTATTTTCTCCATAGAAAAGCCAAAAATTATAAAGATGAAAATGTTAAAAAGTCAATGTTCTTTTATGTGATCAAAAGTGTTACTATGAGTCTAAACCTTTTAAAAATCTCCGACAAACTAATAGATTACAACACAAGGTGGTGCGTCGAGGTCATTTGGAAAACATTGTCATGTTTGAGACTACAGCAGAATGGCACATGACCAGAAAGAGCCAATCACAAGCGTCGGCTTTAGAAGGAGGAAGTGATATGAAAGAAAAAAAAAAATCTGAGCTTTTGTGGCTATTATTCAAATGTAACTAAAACTGTAGTAATGGAAATTTCCCAAAGCAAGTGTAATTTAATTCCACATTATCTCCCAAAAATGTAATGTATTACAGTTCCACACATTTTGTAATTAAATTCTGCAATCTCTTCATATGTAATCAGTTACTCCCCAACACTGCCAATATGATGTACCATAATCTTAGTGTAGATTCTAAGACAAAGATGACTCCTATCTACCCACAATGGCTTGATAAAGTTTAAAAGATGTTTTTTCTTTTTTTTTGTGCACCCAAACATTTGCTCACCCAATATATGAGAGGATATGGCTCAGCATTAAAGTTGCAAAAAAATACAATTCAGAAAACGTCTACATGATCACTATTAACCAAATTGTAAAAGCAACTTCATTTTCAAAGGGCTGACAGAGGATAATAATATTAATACTCCAATATTATTCTTCCATCAAACAACAAAATTCTAAAAATGTCACGCGAGGCTTGGCAGTTCTTGAAGTTGGCCGTATCATGCATATCACTGTCCTTCACAACATTGGCAGAAGCTGCCAACAGCTGATTTATTTCCAACTTGTGAGGTAAATTAAGTTCCGCTCTCCTGCATGTAAGGCCTAGACACAAAGGTGGTAAATGGAGAGGAAAGCAAGGCTGGGGTGCGGAAGGGGGTGCTGGCAAAGAGAAAAGTAAGTTGAGGTCAACAACCAGTCATGGCGACCATCGCCTTTTATTTCCCATCAAGCAATTCAATGCTACACGAGCATCTGGTTGAGGAACCTTTAGCGTTCTTCATGATAACCTATGGGATAAATATGCAAAAGAATTCGTCTTTGAAAAAGGAGCGGGTGAGAGAACACAAGGATGGGGTGAGAAAGAGAGAGGGCGTGATGGTGGGGGATGCTTGCAACAGGCACACACACGCACACGCACACACAGACAATCAGAAATTGTTGGTAATGTGCAGACATTCACCAGTGGATGAACATCTTTCACTTTATTAGCATGACAAAGAACACAATCATTTTGGTTATGCCTGAGTGCCATTTTCATTAGCTCCACAATGATTTATTAACAAAAGTGTCAGGAATGCTGTGGAACCTGCAGTTTGGTTTGAAAACTTTCCAAAAAAAAGAAAGAAAAAAAGGCTGACAAAAAATTAAGAAAAGTTAAAAAGAAAAAAAACTAAGTGAGCCAAAATAGGGAAATGTCAGCTTAGTGGGTGAGTAATGAGAGACAATGAGAAAGGGGACAGGGGTGAGTAAGGGGTTAAAAGGTAGATGGTATTATAACAGCCAATTCCATTCTAAATGTAAAGTGTATCCAGTTAATTATGACATTCATTAGGTTTTAACGCAGCACATTTCAAACTGAGACTCCCAGCTGGGAGACGTTCTGCAGTCGGTTAATAGGGAATTCCATCAGCCATGGAGGAAATTGGGGCTCATGTGGTTTTACTGTATATGCTGGTTTTGTAGGCTTCCATACAGTACATAGGGGAGACAAATGTGGCACTAAACCCAATGACCCTTCTGCTTGTATGAAGCCTGCTCATTTAGTGACGATGTCTAAAAGAAATAATAACCGATAGAATGTGACAGGTAAATGAATGGACAAATGAACTAATTACGGCTACGATGACAAGTTTCTTTTCAGTAATCTGCCGGCAGCTTCCACACTGTTGCCTTTTATTATTAAAATTGCATTCTTCTCTGTCTAATAAAGTGCAGCTCATAGTGTTGATTCAGCTGTTTGACCTGCTGCTCTACATATAGTGAGAGGCATCTCGCATTCACTTAGCAGTGCTTGACATTAAATCATTCTCAAAATGATCAGCTTCATCAGTTAGATTAATCTCCAATACACAGAGAATTAGATATGTGGTAACAACAAATTGCTCTGTATTGGGCATGCAGGCCAGAGGCCAGTAAGTTAATAAAACATTCGACAATGTCATGAATTAAAAAAATATTTACTCTCTAGCCTATTCCTCATTGAGGTACACTGATAGAACAATGACAATAATACTGACACATTTATGATGAAATAACTAAATATAACTTAAATGATAAATGTAGCAATTAAATGTAAGTATATATTATTTAAAATAAAGTCCATTATGTAGGAAAGTCATTATGTATAGCTGTACATTGTAAATACATGTGTAGAATCCTAGCGTAAATGCAAATGGAAGCCGGTGAAAACAAACTCACACACACACGCGCGCGCACGCACAGAGACCTGCACACACACACGCGCTCACACACACAGGTTTCAGAATGACCAGCATCAGTGCAGCTGTAGGTGTGGTCATGCTGGCTGTGGAGTCAGAATTCAGAAATGATGGATTTACTCAGGTGAATCAGCCCATTCAAGCATTGGACAGACCAAAGCCACCCATAAATAACTATAGTCACTTTTCATAACACATGCGTATGAAGACTAATGAAAACTTTACCATGGTCCATTTCCTCAGGTCTTCCTTTTACGTTGAGAAAGAATCAGAAAGTGTTAGTGAGTTCGACTTTGTAGAGATGTAGAGAATTTACCAAGTTAGATGTGATTAATATACACTACATTGTGACTGTGGGAATAGTTGTACATCCATGCAGAGGAGAACTTGAAGGTGTGAAGTCAACGGTACTCTGTGGAGCTGAGAAGGGACCTCACTTTATCCCAAACAGACTCACCCAACAATGCTTTGGACCTTGCTTTGTGCACTCAGGCACATTTATGCCGGAATATGAAATTTCCGGGAGGTGGGCCTAGCTTTTAAACATGGAGAGACCAATTCAGATCACGTGAACCACATAACCAGACCTAATTTGCCGTGTGCACACGGCCACATGAATTGCACCAAGGAGGGAAACAAGTTGGATCAAAACTGAACAACGAGTGCTCGTGTTTTTGCTTGATAATAATTAAATTTCTTGTCCTTTTCCGTAGAATAACAACAACAACAAAAGAAACCTCGCTGGGTAATCTCCACTCACACAGTTAGTAAATCTCCAAATTGCTTGACGATATGAAGAATATGACGGGAATGCCGCTGTTTAAACACAGAGAGTTGAATTAAATAAATTCACAACTACCAAATTTAGTCCAATGTACATCATAGCTAATGCACACGCTCATAACAAAATAGACAGAAACAAATGCAAGTAATGAGCAACATTTAGCTTGTATTTCTACAACTTCAGTACTGTAGTTATAAACATCACCGCAAAGAATTCTGGATCTGCCGACCTACTTCCCATAATGCTTTTTGCTGACTACATTGCCAGGAGTGTGAGTGTGCGGGACAGTACCCATCCTTCAGGCAGGAAATTGCCCGTTCCCATTTACGTGCGTATGGGCTGTTGTTCACGTCACTCAAGCAGAGCACACCCACCTTTTAGAGGTATACGCTCAGGGAGAGTGTGTGGAGGGTGGCCTGCACCTCTCTAAAATACCACTTAACGGCATTGAATTTTATATATGAAGCTTTTAAATTTATATAATACAATAAATAATTGGTCGCTACTTTGCGGATTTCACTAATCGCGGGGGTTTTCCCGAACGTAAGCCCCGGGATAAATGAGGGATTACTGTAATGAATATAAAAAGCACTACTTTTTTAATGATGAATGTTGCTGTAGACCTCCTTTAGAGCATCTGTTGAAGCAGCACTACTAAGAACCATCCTTAGTTTTCTTGGGAAAATAATGTGAAAATATTGAACTGATGAGTCCTCCTTCACGGTCCCACTGACAAAAAAAAAAAAAAAAAAAACAGCCAATAAAATTAAGCTCAACAGGGCAATTTAGAGAGCTGAATAAATCAATCCTAGTAAGTATAAATGTTTCTACGCAGGGAGAATTTATATGTTTAATTACCGAGCTGAGATGCCAGAGCCTGGCTTTACTCATTACAGTAAGATATATGAATGGCGGTGAGATCCTGGATAGCACAGGACAAAAGGGAGGACAAAGTAATTAGCTGGCTCTTATTTAATGGGACCCTTCCTCAAGTCGTTCAAGACTCCCGTCGCGGCTCCTTGTCCATATGCTTCAATTCAGAAGTCATTTTAGAAAGGACCACTGGTGGCAGGTAGCACAGCGGCAATTAACACTGGCAGGGAATGAAATCGTTGGGGATTGAAAATGATGTGTTAAACACTGTGTAATATTTGATTGTCCATCTTTTCTTACCACAGTCAATTCACCACCCCAGCCAACACTTTCCCCCAACCCCCTTTTTTCTCTTCTTCTCTGATGGATTTTCCCGCAGAGACACAGAGCCAAATACTGGGATTCCCTGCAGTGTGTGATGACACTGCTAGTTTTGGCAAATGCATGTATTTGGCCAAAGTGTGTGTTTACCCTCCCATGGCCTGTAAGTGGACTTGGCTGTAAATATCGCTTTGGCTATCTGAAGCCTGTGTGTGTGAGCATGTGTGCTGTTTGAGGAGGCAACCATGTTATGTGTGCCATCTTACCTCAAGGACTGGATTGATACCAAGCAGCTGAAGGGATGCACTGACCGCATCCCACATGTGTGGGTGGGTGGGTGTGTAAATGAAAATCTGTCAGAAGGGATGTGAGTCTCCTGCTGTACTGAAAGGCAAAGGTCACATGACCAGTCAGTATATAACTAAGCTTGTTTATTGGCAACAGACCACTATGTCTACATGTACACACCAATCATTTTTTAACCATGCCAACCAGCCTGAGGAGATTGTTTGGCCGGGGTATTTCTCACTGGACACCACTTGGCTATGTGTGACCACTGGATGTTCACCGTCTGGAAACAAGTTACTCTCATTTGGCAAGCTGGTTCCTCATGGCAGCTCTCTTTGAGTCCATATCCCTTTGACCTTTACATCGAGGGGGATGCTTTTGGCACCAACTCCATTTCCATTTGCTGCTGCACTTTGTCCTTGAATTAAATTTTACAAAGATGATCAGCAACTTCCTGTGTGAAGTTGCACACAAAAAAATTGTCTTCTCGGTAAAGATGCAACTTGTGTGTTAATTTTCTGCTTCCAAATCCTATTCATACACTGACTCGCATGAATCAGCAAAACAAAAGCGTGTGGAAAGGTGACAACACTGTTTGTTTGTCTTTATAAAGCTCTCTCGACCACCATTTGCCGCACAAAATAATTAACATATGAGTGACATTATAAAATGCAGACATCAAAGTTGGTCGACACATTCTGAAGGGATAAAAATTGTGCCTAAGATTTTAATGTTCCTATCACGAGACTAAGTAAGGCTACTTAACTCTTTGCAACACCTCATAGCATAATGCAGCAGTTCTACACCACTAAATGATCCATCCATTTATTTTCTGCTGCTTGTCATGCAACCAGTCACACGCTGATTCAACAATACAGTCAATTTATAGTCTTAAATTAACCTAACAAACTTGTTATTGAACAATGAGAGGAAGAAAGAGTGCATGGAGAGAATCCACACAATCACAGAGAGACCATGGAAATGCCACACAACCAGGATTTGAACCTGAATCCCAAACCGTAATGCACCTTAAATGGTCCATCAATATCTTGGTCAGAATTGCTATATTATTATTGTCTTATATTGGGGCTCATTTGAGTGTATCTGTCATAGACTGCCCTGCAGTTCCATTATTGGAGCCAGGAGGGCGTTTTGTGTCCTCTCACCACCCCCACTCCCCTCTCTCTTTTCAGCACGTGTCTTCAATCAGCCTCATCACCACCGGTGTATATAAGCCTGCCTGTTCCCGGAAATCCTCGCCTAAGTATTGCAGCCTCTCCTAGCGGTACCACGGCCCACCTTATGTCAAGTAAGCTACACTGTTCCTCGCTTCCCTTGTTAACTCTCGTGTCTCCTCGCTCCCAGTGCTCCCCTGTGTTCCTGACCCACGTCATTCCTGCTACTAAGCTAGCCGGCTGTTCTGTCCACTGCCTGCCACCTGTCCACCCCCCCCCCCCCACCCCCCCCCCCCCCCCCCCCCCCCCCGCCTGCCAACACATCCAGGACCACCTCCATAACCTATCCTCAATAAAACGTTCATCATTTTACATCTGCCTCCGGCTGCTCTTGGGTCCAGCGACTCCCCACACGTGACAGTATCCCTGACATGTCCAGTAATATTGTAGTGTTGATTAACCCATTCATCCATTCATTTTATACTGCTTATTCTGTGTGAGTTACGGATGAGCCGGAGCATATCTAAACATACTTTGTCCAAGATGTTGCTTGACATAAATTACTTTGTATATTCTAATGGACACACCCAAAATACGAGTCAACAAGCCTTTCATTTATTTTGCCATTTCTGTGCAAGAATGGGTCACCAATACCATTGCTGCTTAGCCCACTTATGCCTGGATCAGACTACAAGACAAACTTGGTCACTCCCAGTTGCATTATGTCAGACTACTGCCATGAAATCTTGCCGTATCTCGGTCAAACAGCGGCACACTACACAACGTATTCTGATAAGACCACATCCCATCTTTTACGATCACGGAGCTGTATCTTGTCAAATCAAACAATGTCGGAGAGGCGGAATCAGAAAACGTGTTACTGGTCAACGCAACCGGATGCACTCGTTACCATGGCAACGACAACAACAAAGTGCCGCGCCAATGTATTGTGTCAGGTGAATAAAAGAACAAAATGAGGAAAAACGTGTGGTGGTCATGACCGGTTCTCGCAAGAGGATGTTCATTGAAGGACTGCTTCATGTACTTTTAATACTATACAGCTCGCAAGCAGGCAATAAAAAACGTTATGTAGCCTTGCAAGCTAGTGCTAGCACTAATGTTTGTACATAAACATCAGAATCAGAATCATCTTTATTTGCCAACTTTGTCAAAAACACACAAGGAATATGTCTCCAGTTGTTGGAACCACTCTTGTACGACAACAGACAGTCAATTGACAGACACTTTAGAGACATAAAGACATTAAAAAAAAAAAAAAAAGAAAAGAAAATGCTGGCGTTCTGTCGAATCATGCTCTTAAGCTTCGGTAAACATTGGTTTATGTGCGTTAATAAATGTTGACAATGATGTCCAAGCATGTTGACAGCGGCAAGCACGGGAGACGATGCGCCGGTCACAATACGCAGTCCTATTGGTCGACGTCAAGGTGCGCTGTCAGAGAGTTGTCATTGATATGTCACACTACATGGAAGATATCCAAAACAATCAAACATAGACTTTTCTTTTTGGCGTCGTAGGGCTATCGTAGGGACAAATCATTGGTTGTGGATTATGTCACACTACAAGAAATTTTGTCATTCCCGATAAAAAAAAATAAAAAATAAAATATATATATATATATATATATATATATATATATAGCTAATCGGGCCAATATCGGGGCTAAAATCCTGTAGTCTGATCTCGTCATTAATTTCACTTCTTGCACAGTAATATGGTACCACAAATACTGCAGTTATCACTTTTTTGTAGTGTAATTTGCTAATAATAACATGTCTATAATATGCTCATTAAAATCTCAGTAACGCAGGGTTAGCGTTGCACAGGCGTACTTTAGCATGTTACAATTCAGATATGATTCTATTGGGCACAAATCTTATTTTCCTTTCGGCCTATCCCGTTAGGGGTCGCCACAGGTTGCCATAGCGTGTCAACCTTTTCCATGTGAGCCTATCTCCTGATCTTCCTCTCGAACACCAACTGCCCTCATGTCTTCCCTCACTACATTTATCGAACCTTCTCTTTGGTCTTCCTCCAGCTCTCTTGCCTAGCAGCTCCATCCTCATCACCCTCCTACCAATATACTCACTCTCTCTCCTCAGGACGTGTCCAAACCATCACAGTCTGCTCTCTCTAACTTTGTCTCCAAAACTTCTAACCTTGGTCAAATTTGAAATGAGCTCTGATGAGCTCATTTCAAATTTTATCCAACCTGGTCACTCCTAGAGAAAACCTCAACACCTTAATTTCCGCCACCTCCAGCTCTGCTTCTCGTTGTCCCTTCAGTGCCACTGTCTCTAATCCATACATCATGGCTGGCCTCACCACTGTTTTATAAACTTGGCCCTTCATCCTAGCAGAGACTCTTCTGCACATGACACACCTGACACCTTCCACCACCCATTCCAACCTGCTTGGACTTGTTTCTTCAATTCCTGACCACACTCACCATTGCTTTGGACTGTCACCATTGGTTTGGACTGTTAACCCCAACTATTTAAAGTCCTCCACCCTCGGTATCTCTTCCCCGTCCACCCCTCTAATTCATGCATATATATTCTGTCTTACTTCTTCATTCCTCTCCTTTCCAGTGCATGTCTCCATTTTCTAACTGTTCCTCCACCTGCTCCCTGGTTTCACTGCAGATCACAATGTCATCTGCGAACATCATGGTCCACAGGGATTCCAGTCTAACCGCATCTGTCAGCCAATCCATCACCACTGCAAACAGGAAGGGGCTCAAGGCTGATCCCTGATGCAGTCCCACCTCCATCTTAAACTCCTCTGTCACACCTATAACACACCTCACTACTGTCCTGCTGCCCTCATACATGTCCTGGGAATTTATGGAAAAGTTGATGATATAACATGGGGAATCTACAGGGAAACAGAAAAACACAAAACAAACAAAGTACAGACGAACCTTGGCAAAGGAAACTAATTTGTGATGTGAGATTGGTAGAATGAGCGTGGAGTGAATGCATATAGCTGGGGATTCCTGTTTTCGTTAATTTAAACCCAAATATGCACTAATCTGTAGTTTTAGTAGACCGTAATGTTAGACTTACATGTCTTGAACACGATTGAGGCAGGCAGGTCAACATTCCGGGGTTTCAGTCAGCCCGGTCTGCACAGAGAACAGGTGGATTTGGCGGAAAGGAAGAAGAAAAAGAAAAAAAAAGGTGCCCAAAAAGTTCCCAGGCAGGACGGCCGGAGCCAGGGTGTCTCTGCTCGCAAGATGTTCAGAGAGGGTGCGTTGTGTCCGCTTCCGTCCCCCGGGGTGAGTTTGGGCCCCCAAAAAGTGTAGCTCGGAGCGCTTGCAGGATGCACAGCAGTCGAGGATGGTCCTATGTGTCCTTGGCACCTCGTAGTGAGGTGGGCGTCCTGCCTGGGCCAGTCTTCGGCAAGTTGGTTGGATGAGACAAGAGCTGACACTGAGAGAGCATAGCTCCGGCCTTTATGGCTGGAACGAGACAAAAGGGGGTGATCCATATTAAATCCCAGTCAAGTCCGGTAAAGACTGTGGTTAATGAATCCGCGTCTGCAGTGGCGTTCCGTCGCCTGTGGGTGTCCATTGTCCCGCCTTGACTGGCCAAGTGTCGCACCGGCGCAGCAGGGAGGAGACGCCTTCGTTGGTGAGGGTCTGTGGGCTGGCTGGTGGTGGAAGTTAATTAATTTAGCGTTCTGGTGCGAAACTAGCTATCTTTTGTCGCCGCTGTGATGCTCTGAGTGCTGGTAATTCACTTAGCGTCGGCGTTCAAAGGCAGATGTCTGTGTCTTGCGTTTGATGATCCTGGCTTGTGATTCACTTCGGGTCTTGTATGCGAAGTTGAATCTCGCTACTCCGTGGTCATCTATCTCGGGGGGGAGAGCGGTGGTCGCTGGAGACTGGGGTGCTGGGTGTCATCTTTTCATGGCCTGTCCGCTACACTGTCATAGGCTTTCTCTAGATCCACAAAGACACAATGTAGCTCCGTCTGACCTTCTCTGTACTTTTCCATCAACATCCTCAAGGCAAATAATGCATCTGTGGTACTCTTTCTAGGCATGAAACCATTCTGTTGCTCACAAATACTCACTTCTGTCCTGAGTCTCGCCTCCACTACTCTTTCCCATAACTTCATTGTGTGGCTCATCAACTTTATTCCTCTATAGTTCCCACAGCTCTGCAGATCACCCTTGTTCTTAAAGATTGGAACGAGCACACCTTTCCTCCATTCCTCAGGCATCTTCTCACCCGCTAGAATTCTGTTAAACAAGCTGGTCAATAACTCCACAGCCAACTCTACTCAATGCTTCCATACCGCCACAGGAATCAGGACCAACTGCCTTTCCATTTTTCATCCTCTTTAATGCCTTTCTAACTTCCCCCTTACTAATCATTGCTACTTCCTGGTCCACCACTCTTCTACTATTCTTTCTCTCATTTTCCTCATTCATTAACTCCTCAAAGTATTCTTTCCATCTATCTAGCAAACTACTGGTACCAGTCAACACATGTCCATCTCTATCCTAATCTGCGGCACATCGTTCCCATCTCTATCCCTCTGTCTGGTCAACCTGTATAGATCTTTTTCTCCTTCTTTAGTGTCAAACCTGGCATACATGTCATCATATGCCTCTTGTTTGGCCTTTGCCACCTCTACCTTTGCCCTACGCCACATCTCAATATATTCTTTTATCCTCTCCTCTGTCCTCTCAGTGTCCCACTTCTTCTGAGCTAACCTCTTTTCGTGTATGATTTCCTTTACTTTGAGGTTCCACCACAAAGTCTCCTTCTCTCCTTTCCTGCCAGAAGATACACCAAGTACTCTCCTGCTTGTCTCTCTGATCAACTGGGATGTAGTGGTCCAGTCTACTGGAAGCTCCTCCTGTCCACCGAGAGCCTGTCTCACTTCTTCCCAAAAAGCCGCACAACGCTCTTCTTTTCTCAGCTTCCACCACATGGTTCCCTGCTCTTGCTTTGTCTTCTTAATCTTCCTCCCCACCACCAGAGTCATCTTACACACCACCACCATCCTATGCTGTCTAGCCACACTCTCCCCTACCACTACCTTAGAGTCGGTTACCTCCTTCAGATTACATCGTCTCCACAAGATGTAATCTACCTGCGTGCTTCTACCTCTGCTCTTGTAGGTGACCCTATTTTTCTGCCTCTTCTGTAAAAAAGTGTTCACTACAGCTATTTCCATACTTTTTGCAAAGTCCACCACCGTCTGTCCCTCCAAGTTCCTTTCCTGGATGGCTTACCCATTACCTCTTCATCACCCCTGTTTCCTTCATCAACATGTCCATTAAAATCTGCACATATCACGACACTCTCTCTGTCAGGGATGCTCAGAACTACTTCGTCTAGCTCCTTCCAGAATTTCTCTTTCACCTATAGGTCATATCCTACCTGTGGGACGTAGCCGCTAATCACATTATACATAACACCCTCAATTTCAAGTTTCAACCACATCACTTTATCCGATACTCTTTTCACCTCCAAGACATTCTTAGCTAACTCTTCTTTTAAAATAACCCCTACTCCATTTCTCTTCCCATCTATACCATGGTAAAATAATTTAAACCCTGCCCCTAAACTTCTAGCCTTACTGCCTTTCCACCTGCTCTCCTGGACACACAATATATCAACCTTTCGCCTCATCATCATGTCAACCAACTCCCGAGATTTTCCTGTCATAGTCCCAACATTCAAAGTCCCCACGTTGAATTGTAGGCTCGGTGCTTTCCTCTTCTCTTTCTGCCTAAGAACCCGCTTACCACCTCTCCTTCGTCTTCGACCCACAGTAGCTGAATTTCTACCGGCGCCCTGCAGGTTAACGGTGCCGGGGACGGACGTTGTTAACCCGGGCCACGACCGATCTGGTATGGAATTCATTAGATTAACGCTCATATTTGTTTTGCAAAGTTTTAAGACAGATGCCCTCCCTGACGCAACCCTCTGCATTTATCTGGGCTTGGGACCGGCCTACAGTTTGCACTGGCTTGTGCCCCCCATAGGGCTGCATTAACTAATGGGCACAAATGATACATGCTTAAATCATCACAATTTAACAGTTAAAAACAACAACACATCTTGTTTTCTTGTACATTTCTAGCCTTTCTTTGAAATCAATAGCATTATCAATAGCTCCAAAAATGACGTTTAGAGCAAAGAGAAGAATAAAAAAAAATTACAGCAGGAGGAGAAAAACCAAGGGGGGAAATAAAAGGAAGAGATAGCATTATCGGGAGGAGTAAAGCTCAAGAGGAGGAGTAGTGAAATCCCAAAACTAATCTGAGTATAATCAGGGCATTGCCCCAGTGTCCTAACCCTGTCTGCAGACTGACACACACAGAAACACAGACACACACACCACTAAGCCTACCCCATAACCCCCAGTGTGTGGGCGGTGGTGTTCCCATGACCCAATTAACACATCTGGGTCAGCGGTATTCAACTCCACACTCCCACAGACACACACACACACACACACACACACACATGCGTAATGCAGGTTCAGGTAAGGCAGAGGGTGAGGATAATGGTTTTTATACCTCTCCTGTGATTTATTACGAAATTAGTAGACATATTGTAGCCATTTCTCAGAAAAGTCGTATTTCCGTGACATACACACAGGAGGTGAAATGACTTGATGAACTGCACTACTGTTCTACCGCTTGTAGTTTATTTCCCAGCATTTAGCAAACACCCAGCTTCACCTTGCTGCATGCAAACAGTCCTGCTTTTCATAACACTGTATGTAGAATAACAAATCCCTCTGATGCAGACTTTTTTAACAGGAAGTGAGAAAAGGGCACATGAAGAAAGCCGTTTGGCTTTTTTAATGTAAGGGTAGTGCTGCCTGTATCGCATCCAAAAATAAACAAATAAATGTGAAAATGTTTGAAGTTGTTTTGTGTTTGAGACAAGGGAGCAAAGGTGTGCTTTTGCGTTTGAGGCGAAAGGCTGGAGTGTCTTCTATTGTGTGAATGTGTGTATCTGTGTGAGTGTGTTCAACCCTCTTGCCAGTTTTTAAAAAAACATCCGTAGCCCAGGTAAATGGCATGCTGTCCTCTTGCACATGCCCAGTGGCTTTCTTTTTTTCATCCCAGGGAAGAGTTCAGAGGGCCGGTTAGCACCGTTCACTGCAGACCCCCAGGCATCAGTTGAACACACAGTTTAAGACACGCACACACGTGCACAAACACACACACACACACACACAAATGCTCACACACTCGGAAAACTCATGCACAAAGTTTTATTTAAGCACTCATATGCAGCATCCACAAAGCCACTCATGCTCTAGGCTGTCAAAAATTCATGCAGCGGCAACAGTTCAGTATATACACACAAATGCACGCACTTACACACACACAAAAACATGCACACATACACAAATATTTTGCATACACCAAGAGCACACACAGTTGGCCTTCGGCTATAATGTTCAAACAGCCGTGATATTGAAATCCAGCACTAGGGTGACCAGCAGGTTTTGCCGAGGTCTACAGCAGGTTATTGATCAAGGTTAGTTTATTATGAAAACTCTGCCTGTGGCATTGGGGTCATTCACACTAGAGGTAGATGCATTTGTGTATTTGTGTGTGTGTAGGAATATACAGTCCACATTGAAAAACAAGTTAACATATCAATGTGAGATAGGTCTGGTGCTCTTTTCCTATTTGGAAACAGTGGCGGTTCTAGCCCGTTTTTTGCGGAGTGGCCCGACTGGGTCCAAAGGTATTTTCAGGGAGGGGGGATGGCAATTTTTTTTGTCAAATTCATTTCATCAAGGGGGGGTGGTTGTGTGCTGTCCGCCTATTTCAGTCAGGGGGTATGGGGCTTGTCCGCAAATTCTGATGAGTCAATTTCACTTCGTCTGTGTTTTTCTTTTTTGGCGGGGGGCACTAGCCCCCACTGTCTCCCCCTAGAACCACCACTGTTTTATAAAGTGGATCATTATGTACAGTATGTGTGTTTCGGAATCAGTATGTGTGTGTCGGAATCATGGCCAAAGTTCCCTTTTGTTGTTTTTGCATATATGTAACAGGGTCAGTTACAGTTACAAGCACACGCACATATTTTTGTATGAAATGTAATTTTTATATGATTAATTACACTAAATCTGTTAAATTAAACGTGTTCTTTTCATTCAGTTTCCAATATCAACAGGTGTTACATAAATTGAGTTCCTTTTCAGTTTCCCGACTCCAATTATTAATTTGACACTCTCCTCGAAGTTTGGTTTGAAAGGTGCGCTTTTACTTTCCCCTTTTTCTGTTAATGTCCATCGGGGAAACTTTGGTTGTTTGTTTTCATTTACAAGTTTATTTGAGTATTTCAAAGCATTCCTGTGTCATTTATTTTGTGTAGGGGAACATTATGTTGCCACCTATGACAATCGAATATTGTTTTGTGCTGATTCGTCAGGTATGTTATGTTCAGAATCAGAATCATCTTTATTTTGCCAAGTATGTCCAAAAAACACACAAGGAATTTGTTTCCGGGAGTTGGAGCCACTCTCGTACGACAACAGAATGTCAGAATGTCAGAGAACACTTTTGAGACATAAAGACATTTGAGAAATACCGTCACTGAGCAATAAAGGGTTTCTAGTTATCTGGTAATGCCGGTAAAATTTTTATTAATTTTTTTTGACAATTGTGCTAAAAGATGCAGAGTCCTCTAGCACTTTGAGCAGTTTGAATGACTAATATAGCAATAGTCCGGTGCAATGACCATTGGTGGCGAGACTACTACAGTGAGTGCACGAGTAATGTATAATTGGCCTGACAAAAATGTGACACCAAACCCAAGACAAAAAAAATTTCAGCATGTTGCAATGGAATTGTAGGTTAGCTGTTTAAGAAGTTGATGGCAAGAGTGAAAAAGCTGTTGGAATGTCTGCTAGTTCTAGTTTGCATTGATCGGTAGCGCCGACCTGAGGGAAGGAGCTGGAAGAGCTGGTGACCGGGATGTAGAGGGTCCCCGAGAAGGTTTTGCACGCTCTTGTCTTAGTTCTGGCAGCGTGCAAGTCCTCAAGGATGGGTAGGGGGGTACCGACAATCTTTTCAGCAGTTTTGATTGTCCGTTGCAGTCGGAGTTTGTTCTGTTTTCTAACAGGACCAAACCAGACTGTGATGGAAGAACACAGGACTGATTCGATGACCGCTATGGAGAACTGCCTCAGCATTTCCTCCGGCAGGCCGTGCTTCCTCAGAACCCAAAGGAAGTACATCCTCTGCTGGGTCTTTTTGAGGACGGAGTTGATGTTGATCGCCCACTTCAGGTCCTCAGAGACTGTAATTCCCAGGAACTTGAAGGTCTCAACAGTTGACACAAGGCAACGTGAGGGACAGCTGTGGCGAAGGATGCCTCCTGAAGTCCACGATCATCTCTACAGTCGTGAGTGTGGTCAGCTCCAGGTTGGGTCAGCCGCACCACAGCTCCATCCGCTCCACTTCCTGTCGATATGCAGACTCGTCACTGTCTTTGATTAGGCCGATGACAGTGGTGTCATCTGCAAACTTCAGGAGTTTGACAGCCGGCTGCGTTGAGGTGCAGTCGTTCATGTAGAGAGAGAAGAGCAGCGGAGAGAGGACACAACCTTGGGGTGCCCCAGTGCTGATGCTGCATGTGGATCAGGTGGCCTCTCCCAGCCTCACCTGCTGTGTCCTGCCCGTCAGAAAGCTGTAAATTCACTGGAAGATGGCAGGCGAGACGCTGAGCTGGAGAATCTTGGGGGAAAGGAGTTCAGGGATGATGGTGTTGAACGCTAAAGTCCATGAACAGGATCCTCGCGTAGTTCCCAGCGCTGTCAAGGTGTTCTAGGATGAAGTGCAGTCCCATGGTGACTGCATCATCTGCAGACCTGTTTGCTCGGTAGGCAAACTGCAGGGGGTCCAGCAAGGGACCTGTGATGCTCTTGAGGTGGTCCAGCACGAGACGTTCAAAGGACTTCATGACAACAGATGTCAAGGCGACCGGCCTGTAGTCATTTAGACCCGAGATTGTAGGTTTCTTGGGGACTGGAATGATGGTGGAGCATTTGAAACAGGATGGTTCTTCGCACAGTTCCAGAGATCTATTGAAGATCTGTGTGAAGACTAGAGCGAGCTGGTCGCTCTAGTCTTTGAGGCAGGATGGCAGGATGGGGCCACATGGTCTGGGCGTGCCGCTTTGTTAATATTTTGTTGTTTGACGATGCGTCTCACATCCTGTTCGTGTGGTCAGCTGTTCGTGGATGGTCGCAGAAGTCAGAGGTGTGATCGTGGTCCATGGTGCGGTTGGGTGGGTGTGGGGTGTGAAAGTGTCTTTTTCAAATCTGCAGTTGACGGTATTCAGGTCATTGGCTAGTGTGCTATTGTTCTCAGCTTGGGGTTAGTTGTAATTGGTCAGCGATTGTAATGCATGCCAGACTGATTGAGAGTCATTGGCGTTGAACTGTTTTTCCAACTTTGCTGCATAGTTTCTCTTGGCAATGTGAATTTCTTTTGTCAGCTGGTTTCTAGTGCGATTATAGAAGGCCCTGTCCCCACTTTGATGTGTCCTCCTTAGCGTGGCGAAGTTGCTTAAGTTTGGCAGTGAACCACGGCTTGTTGTTATTGAATGTGCAAAATGACTTTGTTGGTACACACACCTCTTCACAGAAACTGATATAAGATGTCTGTATATTCATCCAGGCTGCCAGATAAATTTTCAAAGACACTCCAATCTGTGCAGTCTAAACAGCTATGAAGTTCTATCTTTGCGTCGTTGGTCCACCTTTTCACTGTTTTCACTGTAGGCTTTGCACATTTAAGTTCTTGCCTGTATGTTGGTATTAAGTGAATTAAGCAGTGATCAGACGAGCCCAGAGCTGCACGAGGTATGGCACAATACGTGTTATTTCGTGTAATATAGCAGTGGTCTAAAATGTTATTTCCCCTGGTAGGACAGTTAATGTGCTGCTTGTATTTAGGGAGTTTGTGGTTGAGTGTAGCTTTGTTAAAGTCCCCGAGAATAATGAGGGGTGAGTCCGGGTGGGTTTTTTTTCAATTTCGTTTACTTGTTCAGCGAGCGTTAGCAGTGTGGCATTCGTGTTAGCTTGAGGCGGAATGTACACACCGGTGAGAATGAATGATGCAAACTCACGAGGCGAGTAGAATGGCTTACAGTTAAAAAACTGTGACTCTAAATGCGGGCCGCAGTGTGTGCTGAACACCGTGACATCCATACACCATTTTCCGTTGATATAGAAGCATATCCCGCCGCCTTTTGTTTTCCCCGATGATTCAATGTCGTGGTCTGCCCGGTGAAGATGGAAGCTGGGAAGCATGATGGTGACATCGGGTACACCCTCACAAACTCCGGTTTCCTCCCACATCCCAAAAACATGCATTAATTGGAGACTCTAAATTGCCCGTAGGCATGATTGTGAGTGCGAATGGTTGTTTGTTTCTATGTGCCCTGTGATTGGCTGGCAACTGTACCCCGCCTCTTGCCCGATGACAGCTGGGATAGGCTCCAGCACGTCCGCGACCCTAGTGAGGAGAAGCGGCTCAGAAAATGGATGGATGGATGGATGGATAGAAATGCAAAATATTTGGGAGATCATTTTGATATTTTCAGAGGTTGAAGTGGGTATACATGTGAATGTCCAAATAAATTTTGACGATTGATCAATTTTGTGACATTAAGCGACGTTAAGATTTTTCCATACAGTGAGCATATGGAGAGGAAAACACTTTAACATCCATAAAATAAAGAACTATAGAGGGGATGGACTTGATATTTTCAGAGGTTGAAGTGGGCATAAGTACAGATGTCGAAATATATTTTGGTGATGATTGATTGCAGTCTTGTGACATTAAGCGACATTAAGCTTTTTCTCTATAGTGAGCTTATGTGGAAGAGTCTCCAAAAGGTCTCCAATGAAATCGAACAATGATTGATTTCACCACAACTCCCAGGCGACCCAGCTTTGCAAGCAGCGGACTCAAGTAGCAATCAGGTCACCAACTATCTCCAGGCCAGTATGATCGAAGGCTAAGAAGCCAGCAGCAGGCAGAGCAGGAACACAAGACACACATAATTTCAGCTATATACAAGATACATAGTGCCCACCTCACATCACCCCGCAGCAAGTTAAATATGGGGTAAAGTATGTTTTTGTAAGGTATTTCCAACTGTTGTTGTTGGTGCCCACTTTTATCTTTGAGCACTTACCCTTTGATTATACACACATGCATGCATGCATGCAAGCACACACACACACTCACACACACGCACACGTGTCTAACAGAAGCAGAACATGAACATGTCTCTGATATCCAGCAGCAGACATTCAACACGCATCACACAGCCTCATACATACACACACCTCCTCAGATATGCATACAGTACTCTAGATGTTTGTTGGCTTTTTTTGTTGGTTTTATTCCTAACATCCTTCTTTTTTACTCTGTTCCTTTTCAGGAAACTGTTGTCCTTTTATAGAATTCTTCACTAGTCTACAAGAAAACTAACAATTGTTTTAATTCTGGGGAAAGGTTATGTTATATTATGAATATACCGACGAGGATGAGCAATGTATGGGTGGCATTTTTCATAGCTAAAACAATTCTAAACAACATTACACTTTATGGTGATACAGCTCTACTCCTGGAGTTATTGTGGTTAATTGCTGCTGGCAGCTGTTTATTACTGCTGCTCCTGAGAAGCTTAATGTGCATAGAAAAGTCATCATATACCTACCTACACAAATATGTAAATGTAATATGTAAGAAGGGTATTTAAAGAATTTGTATCTGGCAAATGATCCCTCGGCGAAGACGCTTTTAATTTCCCAAGTAGGAATATATGCACTGTATGACATGGGTATACGTTATGCCTATCAATGGGCCACATTTCAATATACAGTTAAGTCTATTTGGACAGCCTGGAGCCCATGGACTTTACTGATTTCCTTCCTGTAATGTTTAACCAGGCCACCTTCAGTTGCTACTTCTTTGTAGGTCTGGCATTTTCAGTTCTTTTTTGCAGACCTCTCTTGGGTAATTATCAGACCATTGACTTGGGCATTGAAGAATACTGTTTTCCATTTGTTGTCCTTCAAAATTTCTTGACTTGCTTTAACAGTACATTCAGACTCATGAGCCATCTGTACTATGTCGTGCCCTCCTATTAGTTTAACAGCATTTAGCTGAATGTGAGCAGTGAGAAAGTATTTCCCTATAACCCTCAGAATTCATTTGATTACTTCTGTCAGCAGTCCCATAATCAATAAATACCAGTCAACCCATTCAATTAGCAGTTATACATGTCATGGTATTGCCATGATATTCAAAACCATCTTTAGTTGAAGAGTTCAAAAGCAAAAACAGATCTACATTTTTGTGTGAATTGAGAGAAATGATAATTTTTTTAATTACTGGTTCCAGGTTGAAGATACTAATTCGTCTTTAGGGTCTTTTATTTTTTATTTAAAAAGTCTTTCAAAGAAGTATTTGGTTTAATTTAATCGCAAAACCAGACAACTCCAAGAAAATAATTGTTAAAAAACAGAAAAGCACAACATTTTCACATAACTGTAGACCATCTAATCCTGATTAAAATACAGAGAAGGACCCCAGATTTGTTTTATTCTATTAGTTTGAGTTTTAGGCGGCACAGTGGACGACTGGTTAGCACATCTGCCTCACAGTTCTGAGGACCTGGGTTCAAATCTGTCCTCACCTGTGTGGAGTTTGCATGTTCTCCCCTTGCCTGTGTGGGTTTTCTTCGGGTACTCCGGTTTCTTCCCACATCCCAAAAACATGCATAGTAGGTTAATTGAAGACTATAAATTGTCCGCAGGTGTGAATGTGAGTGTGAATGGTTGTTTGCTTATCTGTGCTCTGCGATTGGCTGGTGACCAGTTCAGGGGGTACCCGGCCTCTCGCTCGATGATAGCTGGGATAGGCTCCAGCACGCCTGCGACCATAGTGAGGATAAGCGGTTTGGAAAATGGACGGATAGTTTGAGTTTTCAATTCAATGTTCCCCAATTACCAACTCTTGAATAATACCCTGTACATGTAACTGAGAGTAAACAGCAATGGTATCGTTAGACCTATTTTAGGGGGGTATCAGTCTAACTGAATTGTTCTCAAGCCCCCCTAAACGATTTGGTTGTTTAAATTCTTATTTTATTTTTGTTTTAAATACCAACAAATTCAATATGAAGTGCCCAGGAAATGAATTTAACTAAATAATCATCTAACTTATCTTTACTCACTTAAATATGATCATATATCTTTGGGTTTCCCTTCACTTCATAGGGTAATGGAGAGAGCCCTTTTTGTGTGTTGTTATTCAATCTGTTCCACTTGTTCATCAAGACAACGTCCTTATGACTGAAAATCTAGTTCATGTTTTACCTGCGACCTTGCGTGCACTGGTACCTGCCTCTATTATGCCACTTTCCCATTACAAGTTCTAGAACGGCCTGGCCCCGCTCTGCCCCGGCCTTGCTTGGCCTGGCCTGGCCTCCGTTGCTTTTCCATAACAATGGGCACCAATCAAAAGAGAGAGGGATTGGAGAGGGATCAAGAAGAATGTTACACACTTGTTTTTTGTCACACCTTCCATCTCGCTGTATTTCCTCTTTCCTTGGTCGACCACAGAACAAAAGATGCTTTAAGCCTGCCGCACACTGCGCGACGTGGTCGAACCCGACTCAACCGGACCATTGTGTAGAGTTGCCAACGCACCACCGTACATGAGCGATTCACAAGTGGATTCCCATTGTGCCTGTATAGACGTTTGATGCTGTGTATTCAGTATCTTGTATACATTATCACAACCCTTGAACAATAGAAAGGTAGATTAATAGTTAAGGAAGAAGCAGGTTGTTAAAGAGAGAGGGTGTTGGTGAGAATAAAATCGAGACCATGGATATTTAAAAGGCGGCTCGCTAGCTCCATTTATTTAAATTTAGCCAGTGTGTACGTACGTTTGCATATATTCTGGTCACAAGCTTTGCGTTTTCATCCACAAGTACATTATACATTATGAATAGAGTTAAGTGTTGACGTAAAACACAATATTTGATTCTTTATATACTACTCATATGAATGCAGCCCTATGGGGGGGCACATGCCAGTACAAATTTGAGGCCGGTCCCAAGCTAGGATAAATGCAGAGGGTTGCGTCAGGATTAGTATATGGCTTAAAACTTTGCCAAACAAATATGAGCACTCATCCAAAGAATTCCATACCTGTCGTGACCCAATTTAGCAACGTCCGCCACCGGCGCCATGAACCTGCTGGTGGAAATTCAGCTACTGCGGGTCGAAGACGAAGGAGAAGTGGAAAGCGGGTTTCTTAGGCCTAAAGAGAAGAGGAAAGCACAGAGCTTCGAATTGAATGTGGGAACTTTGAATGTTGATATTCTATGTGTCCAGGAGAGCAAGTGGAAAGGCAGTATTGGCTAAAAATTTAGGAGTAGGATTAAAATTATTTTACCATGGTGTAGATGGGAAGCGAAATGGAGTCGGGGTTAATTTAAAGGAAGAGCTGGCTAAGAGCGGCACGGTAAACGACTGGTTAGCGTGTCTGCCTCACAGTTCTGAGCACCGGGGTTCAATCCCCGGCCCCGCCTGTGTGGAGTTTGCATTTTCTCCCCGTGCCTGTGTGGGTTTTCTCCGGGCACTCCGGTTTCCTCCCACATCCCAAAAACACGCATGGTAGGTTAATTGACAACTCTAAATTGAAAATGGTTGTTTGTTTGTATGTTCCCCTGCGATTGGCTGGCAACCAGTTCAGGATGTATCCCGCCTCCTGCCCGATGATAGCTGGGATAGGCTCCAGCACGCCCATGACCCTAGTGGGGAGAAGCGGCTCATAAAATGAATGGATGGATGGAGTTGGCTAAGAATGTCTTGGAGATGAAAAGAGTATCAGATCGAGTGATGAGGCTGGAACTTGAAATTGAGGGGTTTATGTATAATGTGATTAGTGGCTATGCCCCACAGGTAGGATGTGATGTAGCGGTGAAAGAGGAATTCTGGAAGGAGCTAGACGAAGTTGTTCTGCGCATCCCAGACAGAGAGAGAGTGGTGATTGGTGCAGATTGTAATGGACATGTTGGTGAAGGAAACAGGGGTGATGAAGTAATGGGTAAGTACGGCATCCAGGAAAGGAACTTGGAGGGACAGATGGTGGTAGTATTTTTCAAAAAGGATAGAAATGGCTGTAGTGCACACTTTCTTCCAGAAGAGGCAGGAACATCGGGTGATCTACAAGAGCCGCGGTAGAAACACGCAGATAATGCAATCTGAAGGAGGTTGCTGACAGTAAGGTTGTGGTAGGGGAGAGTGTGGTGAGACAGCATAGGATGGTGGTGTTTAAAATGACTTTGGTGGTGTGGAGGAAGAGAACACAAAGGCAGACCAGAGAACCATGTGGTGGAAGCTGAGAGAGGAAGAGTGTTTTGCGGCCTTTCGAGAAGAGGTGAGACAGGCTCTTGGTGGACAGGTGGAGCTTCCAGAAGACTGGCCCACGACAGCCAAGGTGATCAGAGAGACAGGCAGAAGAGTACTTGGTGTATCTTCTGGTAAGAAAGGGGAGAAGGAGACTTGTTGGTGGAACCTCAAAGTACAGGAAATCATACAAGGAAATAGGTTAGCGAAGAAGAAGAAGTGGGACACTGAGAGTACAGAGGAGAAGAGAAAGGAATAGATCCGAAAGGAATGGAGATGCGACGTAGGACGAAGGTAGAGGTGGCAATGGCCAAACGAGGCATGTGATGACATGTGTTCCAGGTTTGACACGAAAGAAGGAGAAGAAGATCTCTACAGGTTGGCCAGACAGAGGGCTAGAGATGGGAAGGATGTGCCGCAGTTTAGGGTGATTAAGGATAGAGATGGACATGTGTTGACTGGTACCAGTAGTTTGCTAGATAGATGGAAAGAATACTTTGAGGAGTTAATGAATGAGGAAAATGAGAGAAGGAATAGTAGAAGAGTGGTGGACCAGGAAGTAGCAATGATTAGTAAGGGGAAAGTTAGAAAGCCACTAAAGAGGATGAAAAATGGAAAGGCAGTTGGTCCTGATGGCATTCCTGTGGCGGTATGAAAGCATCTAGGAGAGGTGACTGTGGAGTTTTCGACCAGGTTGTTCAACAGATTTCTCACGGGTGAGAAGATGCCTGAAGAATGCAGAAAAAGTGTGCTGGTGCACCCATTAACAAGGGTGATACGCAGAGCCGTGGGAACTATAGCTATAGAGGAATAAAGTCGATGAGCCAAAAAATGAAGTTATGGAAACGAGTAGTGGTGGCTAGACTCAGGGCAGAAGTGAGTATTTGCGAGCAACAGTATGGTTTCATGCCTAGAAAGAGTACCACAGATGCATCATTTGCCTTGAGGGTGTTGATGTAGAAGTACAGAGAATGTCAGAATTTTGTGTACATTGCGTCTTTGTAGATCTAGAGAAAGCCTATAACACAGTACCCAGAGATGAACTGTGGTACTGCATGTGGAAGTCTGGAGTGGCAGAGAAGTAATTTAGAATAGTACAGGACATGTACTGTATGTGGGAAGCAGAGGTGTGCTGTCGGTATGACAGAGGACTTTAAGGTGGAGGTGGGACTGCATCAGGGATCAGTCTTTAGCCCCTTCCTATTTGCAGTGGTGATTGATAGGCTGACAGATGAGGTTAGACTGGAATCCCCGTGGACCATGATGTTTACAGAGGACATTGTGATCTGCAGTGAAAGCAGGGAGCAAATGGAGGAACAGTTAGAAAGGTAGAGACATGCACTGGAAATGAGAGGAATGAAGATTAGCCGAAGTAAAACAGAATATATGTGCATGAATGAGAGCGGTGGAGAGGAAAGAGTTAGGCTACAGGGAGAATAGATAGCGAGGGTGGAGGACTTTAAATAGCTGGGCTCAACAGTCCACAGCAATGGTGAGTGTGGTAAGGAAGTGAAGAAACGGGTCCAAGCAGGTCGGAACGGGTGTAGGAAGGTGTCAGGTGTGTTATGTGGCAGAAGAGTCTCTGCTAGGATGAAGGGCAAAGTTCTCTCTAGGAGTGACCAGGTTGGATAGGATTTGAAATGAGCTCATCAGAGGGATGGCCAAGTTTAGATGTTTTGGAGACAAAGTTAGAGAGAGAAGACTTCAATGGTTTGGACACGTCCAGAGTTTATTGGTAGAAGGGTGATGAGGATGGAGCTGCCAGGCAAGAGAGCTAGAGGAAGACCAAAGAGAATGTTGATAGATGTAGTGAGGGAAGACATGAGAGCAGTTGGTGTTCGAGAAAAAGATCGGGAGATAGGCTTACATGGAAAATGATGACACTTTTTGGGACAAGCCGAAAGGAAAAGAAGAAGAAGATATACTATTTACTAAACCTGGAAACATGTTTTCCCCGTGAGGGAAAGCTTATCTGCGGCGATGTTAAGACAGCGATTAAAATTTAAAATCGTGGCAAAACTAGTGGCAGACTCATCGGCCAGTCGTGAAAACAGTCGCCTATTCACGCATGCTACGTGACAGTTCAGTTGGGTTCGGCGGTGGCGCTCGGTTTGCAGCAGCCTTTACACACCATGATTTTGAAAGTGATGTCACCAAACTTAAACAAACAGGTACATCTGTCGGCCAACCAGATGACAGTTCACGTCCCTCCTCGGCCTGCGTTTTAGAGCCAAGTCGGATGTGGTACTGAAAAGCGGTGCCATTGTCACCGCTCGGCCTCAAAAAAGTCTAATGGAAAGCGACCACATGGGGTGGCGCGAGGCTGGTTGGGGGCAGAACCTGTACAATGGAAAAGAGGCATTAGCGTGTACATCTGGTGTGTACCTGGGTAAGTAGCTCATAGGGTTGATCTTAAGCAGGGTTATCATTATTCACTTAAATATGATCATAAATCTAAGGCTTTTCCTTCAATTCATAGTTTGGTAGAGCCCTTGTCGTTATACAATCCGTTCGACTTTATTAAATAGAGAAAGTCCTTATTACTGAAATTCCCATCCATGTTTTCCCTGCGACCTTGCTTGCACTGGTACCTGCCTGCTTCTCTTGTGCCTGGTTAGCACACAGCGCTGACTAAAAGCAGTGTGAGAGCAAAAGAACATGAAGGCTGGACAAAGTTTTTCAAGAAAGTAAGTCATCATCACTGCTAGTTGTAACAGTTAGTTACATCTGGCCCCCAGCAAACAGCGGAAAGTCCCACGCTACTACAAACGAGCTTGTCAATTTTAGCCTGAAATGCATTGTGAAGCTCCTGGCTGTTTACGTAAAGATGGAGGTTACAGAGTGAACTTTATGCATGAATTCACACCATGAAACAGGAGCTGAGCTCATTGACTTATCGTTGTCATTAGTGGATATTAATAATAAGACTATTGTACTATAGGAATCAGGAAGGATGAGTAGAGAGACTAACAAGGGAGCGACATCGACTGGAAATGTGACTCTAAAGGATTTCACAGAATAAAGCCATTTGTGATCCAGTCTAGTAATAATATGCAACTCAATATGGATATGAAATATGAAACATTTCAATCTTGGTGCATCATGTAATATTTGTTTCACTTGAAATTTTATTGAGAGAGTAATTATTAGAATGTGGAGAGAGCCAAGAGATAAATAATAAGTCAAATGAACCTGGTCCATATATTTTCAATACCACTTTAATATTACTTTATTGCTTAATTTTAAAATAATTGAGTAATATTTGTCACATCTGTGCCTAAAACGTAATATCTGCGACTTCAAAATATCTGGGAGCAAAGTTATTATGTTGTGAGCCAAAGTCATGCCGTTAGCCTCTATATTGATCAGTTATTAAATAAATGTGTTTTAATGTGTCTTGAATGGGAAGGATTCAGCCTTGCAGTAATGTCAATCGAAAAAGACACAGTTCACTATCTGAGTCACAACAAAGTGATAGACCGATTTGGAGAAAACCCAAGCAGGCACGGTGAGAACGTGCAAACTACCAATATTAATAATTTAATGAAATATTTGTTTTAAACAAGTTATACCTCTTTTCTAAACAAAGTATACAAATGAATTAATCCAAAATAATAATTGCATTACATAACTACTATAAAATTACACTGAAATACTAAGTGTTATGCTTTGTGAATACAAATTGTGAGTGTCCTAGAATGACAAAGTTTTTAACTTTAATGTAAATTAACACTGAATCCCAACTCTTCCAAGGGAGAGAAAAGTCCCATTGATTGCATTGATTGATTGTGTCAGTTATCGTCTTTGTTGCTGCTGCTCTTCTCATCATTTTGTCGACCCACTTGATTGTGAACAACATCAGCGAAGGCTTCCTCATAGAATCTGCAGGCCTGATCACAAACACCACTCTCACCGATTGGTGAACATTTCACCTCTTTTCAAGAGCTGCTTCTTTGGGCTCAGCTCGCTAAATAGAGCCTAAATGACCCCTCGATGGTTTTGTTGCTTGAAATAATGCATTAGCAAAGAAATACAAATAAATTATATCGAATATGCACTATTTATATTGCTTTATTAATTCACATACACAGTATGCTCCAAAATACAATGAAAAATACAACTCAACTTTATACATAAAACACATTAAAAAAACAACCACAGCTGTAACAAAGTGTAGTACACAAGATCAAACATGAATAAAAGAAAAAGTAATCCAATTAATAAACACATATAATTATAGCAATTAATTCTTATTAATATATACAAGAATAGCTTTCACATTGGTACTCGTTGCAGGTACAAATTATAGCAGGCAGCTATAAATTTGGCAATTTGGTTTGGGATCTGGAAGAATGGGTTGTTGAAGTAAAGAGACTTTTCGACTCACCCATTGTTGGCAGGCAATCTTGGATCCACGGGACCATGGTAAAACCCCAGACTGGAGGTTGAGGATGACGAACAGTCGACCTTAAGTGAGGCGAAGTCTCCATGAGTGTGTCCAAAACGCTCCTTTCCACCTTCCATTGGAGAGCCTATATTGTCTGTAGGCGTGAATGTGAGTGTGAATGGTTGGTTGTCTAGATGTACCCTGCAACTGACTGGTGACCAGTCCAGGGGGTACCCCTGCCCAAAGTCAGCTGGTATAGGCACCAGCAAACCTGCAACCCTCGTGAGGATAAGCAGCACAGAGAATGGGTGGATGGGTATATACTGTATATTTGATACTGTATGTACTGTACCTGTAGCTAAAAAAACAAAACATGGAGAGTCTTTCTCCTCCAATCAAAAAACAGCTAAACTATGTACACAATAAACATCTTGAGGGTTTTGATTCAAATCTATTGTGGTTGTGTTTGAAGGCAGAATGAAATGAAGAAAATAAAAATAAAACTCTGCCAGTTTGCAAATACTGTACTTCTGGACGAGCTGCATGAGCTACCGAGACCAAATCTTTTCTGGGACAAATGAGTTTGTCATTGTACTAATCCAATACAAACAAATTGTCCCTCTCTGATCATAGCACCGCCACTGCATGATTTGTGAAAGTCAGGGAATGACATGACAAGTCGACTACTCGTACTGAAAAGGGTATTGAGGATACAGAAAAAATGAAATGACCTAGTCTGACAACAGCCCTCCAAGGCGTACATATGGTGTTTTTATGTGTAAATACTGTAAATATTTACTAAATATAAAAATATATATATATATGCATATTTTTCACAAATTATCAGGTCTTTGACAGTTTTCAGTTATAAGTATATCAGGACGTATTAAGGATATTGAAAATGTGTAATGCATTCTGACAGTTGTGTATGGAGCAGTGTAAAAGTGTTCTGTTCAATGATGAGTGACACATGGACCCTCCTATGCTATTCCACCAGACATTTTGAACAATTCTGTACACCAAATTATGTGTGATTAGTTTTTTAAAAGGCCCTTTGCAACATGACTACACCCAAGTGCACAATACAAGGCCCATAAATGCATGGCTGGGTGAATGTAGCGTGGAAGAACCGTATCAAACATTTTACCTGTGGAGAGCAGGTCCTCTTGTCCGACTTCAGTGACTTCTGACCACACAACTATTCTTGATTGAATGGAACTAATTTGAGATGCACCATACCACTTTTTTCAGAACGAGTACGAGTACATAGATTTGATTACTCACAGATACCAAACACTGATACTTGATAATGTAATTAAATTTTGCAATTGTGGTGAAAATGTGTTTTATTTCAACCAAATATTGTTCAAAAATACAAAACACCTTTTAGTAGTAACAACTTGTCATTACCGACATTTTAACATCCAACTGCATGTTTTTCAAAGAGTCCTGCCACACATTTCACTGAATTGTACCATGCAACACGAAGTCCCTGTAGTTATGTGGTGTCTCAGTTTGAACACAAAGGGCACGATGTAAAAGGAGTATTTGATAAGTAACGCTGAAGAACCTAGAGTCTGGTCGATATACAAGTAGGAGTACCGATGCCATGTTACCTCTATTTGTTACCTACAAAATAAATTGTGTGCAAAGAAATACATGACTACACCACAAGTTATAAAATAAAACTGTTACAAGACAACTGAAATGATTCTTTATCACACCATCGCTTACTTCTCAATACAGCACGTCTTCATGATGGTAGTGCAAATTAGAGTGGACAACGGGGCTCAAGATTAGTGCTTGTTAGACAGCCCTCATGGGGCAACCGTCTCCGTTGCCATTCAAGTGGAGTTTGTGATCCGTTTTGGAGGTAGGTATCGTAATGGTGCATCCGTAGAGCAAATTCTTCGAATTATCCTCCAAAATATTACAGCAGTGAACTTAAACACTTTGTTTGTTTTTGGGAGAATGGAACACACACATACAGGTTTCTACATTTGAAAAGATATTTGACCTAATAAGGCAAAAGAGTGAGTACAGAATACAGATAGGGAACTGAAAATGTTTTTGGAAAAGATTTTGTACCCTTTTCGGGAAAAACAACTAGCACAATTTTTGTCCAATCATTCACATGTTGGACGAGAGGGCCCTGGCTCATAATCTCTGTTGTATTTCATTACATAAAGTGCTGTTAAAAAATATTTTCTCCCTTCTCAAATTCTTGCTTTATTCCAGTTTTCCCACTTTAATGTTTAAGATCATCAAACAAATGTAAATATAAGACTAAGATATGCCCCCCACCCTTGTTAAATCATGAATTAACTGTGGCTAATCACATTTTCACGGACCAAACCCACGTCTGATTACTTCCAGTCCTGTTCAATGAAGAAATCACTTAAATAGACCTGTCTGACAAAAGGAAGTTGGCCAAAAGAAAGAACAAATGAGAATGAAAGTCAGTCTGGAAAGGGCTACAAAACAATTGCAAAAGCTTTAGGACTCCAGCGAAATATGGTGAGACCCATTATCCACATAACGAGAAAACATGGAACAGTGGTGAACTTTCCCAGAACAGTGTTGTACCTGAACGAGTTCAATGAACTAAATTTCATGAACTACTTTATATTTTGGGCGAACGTGAACTGAACTTACAGTAGTACATTTCTGTCTGATTAACTATATTGAGAACGAGCTCATTCTGGCCCCTGTGAACGGTTTTCGAATGTAAGTTCATTTTCATTCAAGAGTGCCAGGTTTTGTTCGGGACTTCCGGGACAAACTCCAGCTGAACACAATATATACGGGTCTTTATATGTCGGGGGATAAACACTGTATTTGGCAACCAATTCAGTGTGGCTACGGGTGCCATTCATGGCAGGCACGTCACAGCTGCGTGAGAACACGAGGTGCGTTCAGAGACACTGTGTAAATGGGAGTGAATATGCACTTTTGTGGTTATTGTGGAAAATAGTACATCATTGTAAATTTTGATTGCTAAGAAAATTTAGTTAAAACTCTGTGCGATCACAGTCATAATATGGAAGTAATTTTGTTTTGAAATATAAGTATATATAAACTATTTTGTTTACATCGTAAGTCACTGATGGTGTAGCGTAGGTTCCGTTCGCACTCAGTGATGGTGTGAATGTGAGTGTGAATGGTTCTCCGTGTCTATATGTGCTCTGCGACTGTCTGGCGACCAGTTCAGGGTGCAGTCTGCCTTTCGCCTGAAGTCAGCTGGGATAGGCTCCAGTGCCTCGTGACCCTGAACAGGATAAGCGGTATTGAGAATGGATGGATGTTGACATAGTCATCCAGGGGCCACACGGTGGACGACTGGTTAGTATAGATTTAATTCTGAGGACCTGGGTTCAGATCTGGCCTCGCCTGTGTGGAGTTTGCATGTTCTCCCTGTGCCGGTGTGGGCTTTCTCCAGATACTCCAGTTTCCTCCCACATCCCCAAAACATGCATGGTAGGTTAATTGAAAACTCTAAATTGCCCGCAAGTGTGAATCTGAGTGCGAATGGTTGTTTGTTTATATGTGGCCCGTGATTGGCTGGCGGCCAGTTCAGGGTATACCTCACCTCTCACCCGCAGTTAGCTGGGATAGGATCCAGCATACTCGCAACCTTAGTGAGGATAAGCAGTGTAGAAAATGGATGGATGAATGAACTTAGTTCAAAATTTAGAATTATGATCTATGAACTGAACTCATTCATTTTTGGAACGATGAACTGAACTTTGAACTAGTTCGCATAGAAATTTACTTTCCCAACACTTCCCAGGAGCAGCCGGCCTATGAAAATTACCCCAAAGCAACGACTCATTCAGGAGATCACAAAGGAACCCAGGACTACATCTAAAGAAGTGCGGGCCTCCCTTGGCTCAGTTAAGGTCTGTCTGTGTTCATGACACGACAATGAGGAAAAGACTGGGCAAAAATGGCATCCATGCCATAGTTCCAAGGCAAAAACCATTGTTGACCAAAAAGAACTTAAAGGCTTGTCTTACATTTGCAAAAGTTTAAGTGTTTGGAAGGAGTGTGTCTTGTTATATCTGCCGTAAATGTAACACAGCATTTCAGAAAAATAACATCATAACAGTCAAACGTGGTGGTTGTAGCGTGATGTTCTGGGGCTGACCTCCTCCTTCAGGACCTGGATGACTTGCTATTATTGATGGAATCATGAATTCTGCTCTTTACCAGAAAATCATGAAGGAGAATGTTTAGTCATCTCTTTATGATCTCAGGATGAAGTGCACTTGGGTTCTGTAGCAGGACAACAATCCAAAACACACAAGCAAGTCAATCCATCCATTCATTTTCTGAGCCGCTTCTCCTCACTAGGGTCGCGGGCGTGCTGGAGCCTATCCCAGCTATCGTCGGGCAGGAGGCGGGGTACACCCTGAACTGGATGCCAGCCAATCGCAGGGCACATATGAACAAACAACCATTCGCACTCACATTCACACCTACGGGCAATTTAGAGTCTCCAACAACTTCTAAATTGCTGAAAAAAATAAATAAGTGTCATATTCTGCCATTTCTGTCATGACAGACAGCCAATCTGCCAGCCAATCACGTTCTACTTGCCACAGTGATACACCCCCTATTAAAGGCTTTGTTGATGATGCAATTAGTGGCAGAGTGTCCGGCAGTCATCTGTGCAAGACGCAACATCCCTAACCTGATTAGGTTTTTGTGATTTTCCCTATTTCTGCTCTCAGTGAATCATGACTTTAGACAAAAGTGAAATTTGACAATTTCCTGACCTGCTCTCTGTTGATTACGGAACATTGCATCACTTCAGGTGGCACGGTGGAAGACTGGTTAGAGCGTCAGCCTCACAGTTCTGAGGACCTGGTTTCAATCCTCGGCCCCGCCTGTGTGGAGTTTGCATGTTCTCCCCATGCCTGCGTGGGTTTTCTCCAGGCACTCCGGTTTCCTCCCACATCCCAAAAACATGCATTAATTGGAGACTCTAAATTGCCCGTAGGTGTGACTGTGAGTGCGAATGGTTGTTTGTTTCTATGTGCCCTGCGATTGGCTGGCAACCAGTTCAAGGTGTACCCCGCCTCCTGCCCGATGACAGCTGGGATAGGCCCAAGCACGCCCGTGACCCTAGTGAGTAGAAGCGGCTCAGAAAATGGATGGATGGATAGATGCATCACTTCAGCCCAAGACAAATTCCCTATCTTTAAAGCCAGACCCTCTCGACTGTGAAGTGAACTGCTCTGTATCCTGGCTTTAAATTGACTTGTTACAGTTTATCTTAAGTTGATTATTAAAACCTTGTGCAAAACCTCAAACTAGTTGGGTCTTTCACCACACTCGCCTTGTGTCATGAAGGTTTTGGAGAGGCCTACTCAAAGTCAGGGCTTAAATTTGATTGAAATGCTGTGGCATGACCTTACAAAGGCCGTTCCATTCAAAAACCCTCCAGTGTTGCTGGATTAAAACATTTTTGCAAGGAAGAGTGGGACAAAATATCACCACAGAGATGTGAAAGACACTTTGTCAGTTGTAGAAAATGACTTCAGTCCAGTTGTTGCTGCTAAGGGTGGCCCAACCAGTTATTTCCATTCATCAATAAAATAACGATTTGAAAACTGCTTTTACTTGGCGTATATTTGTCTAATATTTACATTTAATTGATGATCTTAAAAAATAAAGTGGGAAACTAAAAAAGATAATAATTTGAGACTGTGGCTACTTTTTTACGGCACTGCAGGTGTTTGATCAAGTTGGGGTCAGTTGTGTTCACACATCATTTAATGGACTGTGGGGCAGAGTCATGCTAGAAAAGAAAAAGGCCTTTCCCCAAAATGTGCCCACAAAGAGTACAATTGTCCTAGATGTAATGAGGGTTTGAAAAAGAACTAAAATAAAAGTCCAAACCATTGTCCTCTTTTGAATTACTGAGTAATGTTTGTGGCAGCCTGATATCTGCCTGATATCGCCGAATTACAATAATTTTAGCCAAATTGTAACCTTATTGATTTGTTTTGTTTTTTTAAAGAAAAAAGGTATTCCATAAATGAGGAGGCTGAATTCTACCCTGAAGCTCTAGATGTGATCTAACACAACGTACAAGCTATGGCAAAGGCTCCTAAAAGTGATCCTTAATAGAATAGGACCAAATTTTTACTACTATTTTATGATAAGCAGAACAAGTGGGAAGAAAGTGTATACCAGAAAAGGTGGGAAAGCATAGAGGAGCAGTGTGGGGCTGAAAAGGAACCCTCAGTAATTCAGAACAAAAGACAGATAATTTTGTGCCAGACAAGCTTCTTGCCTCCAACTTCTCTCCATTCCATCCATTTCTCTCTCCAAGGACCAAGGGGAGGCTGCATAAACATCTTGCTGTTAGGTTCACACTTGAGCCAGGTTGCACATTTGCTTGTTTTGGAAACATAAAAAAAGGACATTTAAAAAAAAACTGGTTCTCCCCGTTCATTCATTCCCTGTCTCATCACTCCTTAAGGGCCAACTGAGGCTGTTATAGAGATTAGGACAGCCGTGCTACTGACAAGGCAGTTAAATCTATGTTGGCTGAGAAACCTGGCAGCAGCAAAAGCAGAGCTGCTTTGGCTAACAAAAAAGAGAGTCGGGTCAGGAAACAGCAATTTAGATGGGCCAAAATGGTGTAGTGAAGAGGCTGTTCTGTTATGATTTAGGGCAGATGTCAGAAAAACCCACAATGGTCATTAAAATAGACAAACGTCATAATAACAATAAAAGATAATTACATAATGAAAATCAAGTGTTTTATTGTTGTGGACCAAAATAATTATTATTTAAAAACAAACAAATGACTATTGCATCGACAAAATGATGAATATAATGATAGTAATTTGTTCTTTAGTTTTTGCTGTAGTTTGCAGTGTTGGGGAAGTGTACTGAATAATACTGATAGAACTTCCAAATATTTTTGACTCTTGTATCTAATTATCATTGTGATGCAGTACAGTTCTACACCACTGTAAACTACAACCTCAATAAAAAATTGTTAATTGTTAGTTGTACCAGTGTGGTGGTGACACCCTGGGCACGGAATTTTGGGAGGCGAGATATTTCAAGAGAGGAAAAAAATGAAGTAGTAAAATTTTTAGTGGTCATAATTGTATTTATATATATATATATATATATATATATGTATATATATATATATATATATATATATATATATATATATATATATATATATAAAACGTTACAATGGATGGCTTGAAAGCACCGCCTGTCTTGTACAGCTGAATTGTAATTAAAAATGTACTGCACCTGAGAATAACAAAATTGAATGTACATGAAAAAAAAGTACTATTCTGGATTTACTTAAAAAGTTTAAAAATGTTGTTGCATAGCTACAAGCTTCATTCTAATATGTTTGATTGTAAAATGTACATTTTAATTGTATTTAATTCAGTGATTCTTTCACATACCACTAGAGAGAGCCCGCATATCACTAGTGGTACTAATACCACACTTTGAGAATCACTGTTTTATACCATAGATACTGTATAATCATGTTTGTCGTACAGTATATATGCTGTTCTTATAAGCAATTAAATTGTACACAGTTGGATCATTTCATAATTTTTGTAGTCTCCATTTCGTAGAATGGCAAAGTCATGTCGCATGACCTGAGATAGAAATTTGTAGTCTTGTGTCTGCCTTAAAAAAAACAACAACATAGTAACCAGAACACAGTCAGGCTGCTGTAACATTGCCATGTTAGTGAGCAAATATTGTGGCATTGCACTTAGGCCGCTCAGTGCTCAGACATCTGCTTCCCTCCCACTGACTTTGACTGACACAGCTGCTCTTCTCTTGAGCCAAGTGCCAATGTCGTCAACAGTTCAAAAGAAGTCTTCTCGACATATCATCTAATGAAGCAATTCGAACCACCGGGCCACGGACAGGAACTGGTCCATGAGACATTTGGTACCGGGCTGCACAAGAGAGACTGAATAAAAACTGTTTTATTGTTCATCAAAGTCTAAAAAGAAGTTTTATTTTTAAAATCAGGTGCAGCCGCCTGTGCCTCGGTAACACAAACTTAAACCGCTCATCTCATAATACAGTACAGTATATGGCAAGAGGCTCACATATGAGGCAATGAAGCCTTCAAAACTGTCCAAAAAAAAAAAAAGCAATCAGTATGTTTCCATTTCCAATATCCTATGTTTGTGAAGCGGGATTTTCTGAAATGACGGCCACCAAAACAAAATTAGGCAGTAGACTGGACTTAAGTAACACACTTCACGTTATTTTCACCCATTACCACAAGATGGGACCGGCTCTTTGAAGAGAAACAAGCCCAGGATTCCCACTAATTACAACAACAACATTCAGCATCGTGGTGAGTTGTGTATTTAATCATTTGTTTTTATTTGTTTCTATGTGGTCCATCAAAATATTGCTTTACGTGAAACCGGTCCATTTTCAAAAACATTATGGGAACTGCTAATCTAATGGACATTTGCAGTCAAAAGATATAGTGTTAGCCAATATGCAGGGAAACTATAATAAATTGTACGTTAGCATTATATCTCCGCCTTCTTGGCCAGATCACCCTTGAAAAAGAAACCTTGGTCTCAATCGCTTTTTTTTCCTGGTCAAATAAAGGCTTTGATTAATTGATTGATTGACACTAATGATCAAACATCCATACATTTTTTATGACCGCATGACAGGAGGAACACAATTACCAAGGAAGTATTTTTACACTGGATTTCACCTTGGGGTCGTTTATCTTATTGTCAAATACAACTTTGTAATCTTACAAGACAACCACGGTTATATAAATTTTTCCATGACTGTTTATCAGGAACAAATTTCCCAAAGCAGTCAAGAAAGAAAGATAGAGCAAACTGGATGATGCCATCATTTATCATTAAAGATTAAACTAAATTAACATATTATACAAAATGGCACAGGAAAAAGAAGTTCATCGAGAAGAAAATATGCACTTCAACATACAAATGTTTGTGTCTTCGTTATCGGTGTGTCTCTCCCTGTCATTCAGCTTCCACCCACTACCTCAATGTTACAGATTAGTCCGCTTAGTGCTCACCGCAGGGCAAGCTAATCACTAAGAAAATAAAAGAGCTGAGGAGGGTGGGGGCACAGAGAAAAACAGTGAGAGAAGGAAGCAGAGTGATATTCAACCCCCCACCACAACCCTCGAAACTCCCTGTCCAATCTCACCCCCGTAATGCCCACAGGGCACCGTCACGGTGACAGCGGTGTGGCAGTAATCTTCCACGGACGTCTGTTTTTCTTCCTTTCTTTTACTATTTTTAATGGGGAAGGGGAGAGCACCCCCTGACTCACACACATACTGTATAAAGTACATCTGAACACAAACAATCCAAGTCCAGGCAAACAGATGTGTGCAAGCAGGATTGTTACCCCTACCAAGGAGCACACAGTGGCTCAGTGCTGAGTTTTGCCTGCCCGAAATACCTTTGCTGCCTTGTATCTAAAAATACTCAATTCTAATGCAACTGATAACATCTTTATGCAGTGATCCCGCTGGAATACCATAATATCTCACCCTCAAATGCCTGAGTTAGTTGCCAAAGAAAAATACAATATTATCACTCAAATCAACTTATCGCTGAAATAAAAGTATTTGACCTATAGTTCACAATTCACGATTTTAATTTTAGGATTTTGAAAAGTTAACTGATCAGTACTGTTCTACTTATTTGTACACTTCTGTGCCAACGACAGTGGGACACAACCTAAAGAGTGGTGCTGGACTGTTGCAGTTTACAGGAGGAACATGAAATGCACTTAAAACAAAGATTCTCTTGCCATTGAGGCAGATCACAAAAGGCTGGATGTCAAATTCTTCTGACGAAACTACTGCAGGTACACCTCGTGCTATGGTGTCACATTATTTACACAGCTGAAGCAGCTATTGCCAATCCGGCTCATTCATGTTTAACCTGAATGTGCCTTGTATGACTTTTATACCCAAGAACCTTTGTTTCTTTCTTTTTTTTTTAATGGCACTCAAAGACTGTACAGATTCATGTGAGAGAAAATATTTCTAAACAGCTGCCATTATAGCTCCTACTTATGTGGCGTTAGTTCCAGTAGGACTTGCCTTTTTCTTTTTTATTCTTTTTTTTTTTGCAGGGAGTCCATTTAGGCTATTGTTGTTGCAAAATTCTGACCTCCATAACATACCTGTATATAATACCTCAATACCAATACTGAAATGATACGAAGTCAAAAGCCTAAAACATCAGTAAATCTGAAATCATAAATGACAAAACATGGAAATTCATCCATCTATCCATTTTCCGTACCGCTTATCCTCACTATGGTCGCGGGCGTGCTGGCGCCTATCTTGGCTAATTCTGGGCGAGAGGCGAAGTACACCCTGAACTGGTCACCAGCCATTTGCAGGGCGCCTATAAACAAAAAATCAGTCACACCTATGGGCAATTTAGAGTCTTCATCTAACCTACCATGCATGTTTTTGTAATGTGGCAGGAAACCGGAGTGCCCGGAGAAAACCCACGCACGCACGGAGAGAACATGCAAACTCCACACAGGCCAGGCCGGATTTGAACCCAGGTCCTCAGAACTGTGAGGCAGATGTGCTACCGTGCCGCCCATGGAACTTCAAATTCTTTGTCTTTTTATTTATTTTATTAATTCAAAATAATATTCTGCATATATATATATATATATATATATATATATATATATATATATATATATATATATATATATATATATATATATATATATATATACACACACACACACACATTACATATATTCCCTCTTGATAAAAATACAAAAATATTGACACAGCAGTTCATTTTTTGAACATTTTTAAACAAAAATAAAATGATTCATGGAGCTGCTGCTGTTTGTTCCTTTGTTTAAAACAAAAATTGTTTCGCAGAAGAATTTATTTTTTTTTCCCACAAACCACAGAAGAATTTTTTTGGAACGACGAAATGAAGTAGTTCAGTTTGTAGTTCACAATTAATTTAATTTTGAATTAAATTCACTGCTCCAAAAATTAACTAGTTAGTTCTTTTTAAACAGGACTTTTGTCCTTAGTGTGCAAACAAAACGCGAAACACAGTATGACAGGAATGTTGGTGAAAGGACATTGATAACTGCATTCCTCGCAGCTCTGGCTGAGTGTATGAACAAAATAATTCATCTACTCTTATATTACAAAACAAAATCAATATTATCACAGTGTGGTCGTACAGTGTTTTAACTAAATCATTCTGATACAAAAACTAATTTTCCTGGTAATCTAGTTTTACAATGATGTGCTGTATTACAAAAGGACATTAAGTCCCATTTACGCAGTGTCCCTCACTGCAACTCATGCACTCACGCAACTGCGCGTGCCTGCCTACAGTAGTTTCATTGCGCAGAGTGAAATACGAAATGCAGCGTGTACGTTCTTTCTCTTCGCCTGTCCAAACAGGTCCCTCTCCTGGTCACATTTAGTATTACAGTTGATCCACTGTATATTACAGAACACCAACATCGCAGAAAACCCAGCCTCCCCTGTGATGATTGCGCACACGTACATTGCAATGACGAAGCTCAAACAAATTTCATGCAGTCCTAGTTTAGATGGTTTAATTCTGTTTTATTCTCTTTGTTTTTCGTGTCAGTTTTACAGAAACCTTTAACAGCGAGTGACAAATTAAAAGCTTGGTGAATTGTTCTCAATCTGCCGAACTGCATTTTTAATGTACCGGTATGGAAAAATGTGGCAGCGAAATATTGTGGTACTTTTCTAGTACCGGTATATCGTGCAACCCAAATGCAGGCATGATAGTGTCATGTTGTTGGAGGAACATCGTTTTAAGAATGAAACAGAGTGCTTAGGTTTTTGTTGTATATTCTCTGTAAATGCTCTGTAAACTTGCTGAACAAGATTGACATGTCATTTGAAACTCAACTGTTTATTGTGATTTCTTCCTACGTCCATAAGAATTGACCTCCTTCTTGTGTTCAGTGCGGAGCAATGTGTCCTCATATATATCGGTAAGCAGAAGGTAGCACTCCAGACAAAAAGAAAAGAACTAGATTTAAGAGTTCTGTCGCTCATTTTGAGCCAAACATCTCCATAAATCCTAATACATCGGCTTTCCCTGCGGAACAAAAAAAGAAAGGGGGAGTGAATGCATTTCTTCTTATCTATCTGTCTTTCACTCTTTCCCCAGTGTGAGAGACAGAAGGGAATAAATGGCTCCTCTCTCCTCTGCTCTCTCCTCGGTGTGGGCTGACAGCGCAGCAGATGGTGGTTTAAGCAGGGAATTTATGAGCGCCACAATCTTAATGTCGCAGAAAGAAAAGAAAAGGACTCGCATCAAACGCCACTGACAAATGCACTTGCTAATATTAATGCACTCCTCATTCATCCAATATGCTGCCTAATTGCTTTTCTGTACACAGTAATATGGCACCTGCTGCTCAGTCCGGCTCTCGCGTTAGGGGTGGGAAGGATAAGGAGGGAGGGATGAGGAAGTGGAAGAAAAAGATGAGAAAGTGTGTCTCACTCACACTTCTTCTTTCAGTCTTTCCTGCATTTTTTTTTCTGTGATAGATCCAAGGCTGCAGATCATGCACCAGACCTGTCAGCTCTCCTAATTAAAATTTCATACTTACAGGCTCAGAGAGAAAGAAAAAAAAAAGTGAAAGTAAACGATCAATTATGAGTTTACGGGAGAGGCTATCACACACGCACACACTAACACAGTCTGACACACTAAAGGACCCACAATCCTACTTTAAGTACAATCATACCTTGAAAATCCATGGACTTTATTAGAGCTTAACAAGGCCATCTTGCCAGCAGATCAAGCCTGAATCCAAAAAGATGAAGAGAATCAGCACGCCTGTTCCTGCATGGACTCTTGTGGGTATGCCAGATGCAAAGAAAAGCACTATGGCTGTCAAGAAGTATGTCACCTTACGAGCATCTACTGACTAAATATTGTTTTCACGCAGGCAAATTAGTGTAAGATATGCGTTTGCAGTTTGTCTAAAGCCGTTATTAATTATGGAGCAAAAATAGTGAAATCACTATTGAGTAATTCTATCAAAAATAGAAAAATCAGGTTGTAATGATATTACCATCCCCGGCAGCAGAAGGTTCTTTTTTCTCAAGTCTTTTTGTTGCTATTTTTTTTTTTTTTCCTATGAAAGAGAGGTGGGTTATTATTCATGCTTCTCCCTGCTGAAATCTGACGTTTTAAGAAGAAACAGACGAACATCATTATTTTAGTACTTTGCATCACGTTGGGGTCCATCAGGGGCCCATGCTAGCCCCCTATAGTCCCTCCATTATCTGCCCTCCAGCTGCTGTTAAATGCACTAAATTGTAAAATAATGAGTTTTTAAATTACGCACAATTATGGATGCAAATTGAATAAATCCTCCAAACTATAGATTGTCTTTCCTCCTCGTATCACGTTAATTGTTTCATGTATAATGGAGATTAACACGTATTTGCTTTGAAAATTTATTTTTTGCTGTTTGGAACATGTTTATTTGATTAAATCACAACAGAAAGTTATAGTTTTTGTGAGCAAGTAAAATGTGCAGCATGAATCGCTGCTTTGCTTGGTGAAGAATTGATGTAATTTCACTGCGCATGGCATGACTATTTTATTTGTATTTATTTATTTTTTTTACGAATAAGCGCACAACAGGAATTGAAATGATAAAATAAATACCCAATTTTACACTCATTCTACAAAAGCATCGACGGAAATATTGAAAGAATATTCATAGAATACATTGCAAAGATGTGTAGCTGCAGCCACTCCCATCACAGCAGCAAGGCTGCCAAACTGTCAACTCACTGGGGTCTTTCTTTCACTGTGTCTGTGTTCCCGGGACAGACCACAAACATGCATGAAGGGTTAATTGGGGATTCTAAATTGCCTGCTTGTGTAAAGATGAAGCTTTCACCCACCCTCAGCTGGGATAACATACACTGTCCAGGATGCCCTATACTGTACAGTAATTAAGATACAAATATTGTAAATAGTTATTTAATACTAATTAAGTAATTATGTGTTGAGTCAAATTATTCAGATTTTACACATTATAGGGATTTATTTTATGATTAATGTAATCTTAGGATTTATAAAACTGTATGTAAACAAACAAATTCAGAATTTTTAAAGCTAATATTGCTCTGTATAGCGAATGAAAAGGAAAATATTATATTATTCAGTATGTTACAGTGAAATATTGTTTATATACACATGTAATCATTAAATTACATTTAATATGAGATACATTTATATGGAGTTAAGATGAATATTAGTACACATATATGGAATTTAGGTTAATAATAAACGTAGAGAATGAATGTTATCATCCAGTACGACACAAAGTATCAATTATTCATGTCAGAAACAGCGAGTTGTAATAATGAAGCAGCAGACAGCAGAAACATCAGGCACACAAACAGGATTCGCTTTGAGGATCTGATATACACACCTACTTTGTAGCACTCCTCTCCCTAGTGTGTCTGCGTACGTGGGTAGATGTTTTTGCATGCATTTACGTCGTCGCTGTGTGGCTCCTGTTTGTGTGTGTGTGTGTCAAGTTGTGTGTGCGAGCGCTAGCTAACTCTTTTATGCGTGAAATGGAGAACACTGTGCACCTGAAGGCACACGTCAACATGCCAGAACAGCCATCATCAGCTCAATACTTGAGTCATATCCAGCTGTTTAAGCACACAATCATAGAGGCAGACAAACACTAAATCATTCCTAGCTGCGTTTGAGCATGAATACAATAATAAATAATTGATATAATTAAAGTGATAAACTTATCCTCTTTTATGGCACACTTCCACCCTCATTACAACTAGTGCAATCAACGGTGATTTTCCCCATGAGAAAAATATGTGGTATTACTTCAAAGGATAAAAGTGTCACTCACATCCTACACAGTATTTGGTTCTAATAATGCATGTGATTGTAGCTACCAAACTAACACGGACTGAAATTACTGATGTTATTGAAACACTGTGTGATCATAGAAATGATTTCTCTGAAGAGCTTGGTAATTATTCTGGAACTCAGAGTGGTGCCCGGAGAGTGCAGACCTCCACTAAGGTGCATGTTTGAAATGGAGTGTTACGTTATGTGAAACAGTTTTGCTCCAGAATTTTGGATGTGCTACATATTTTCACTGTTTTGTGTTGAAAGTAGACTTTTTGCACACTTAGAAATCAACATCCTTTTGATAATGATGACACCACCATGTCATATTTTACCCACCCCACAACTACAATTGATTGGTGACACATTTAGACCAGAGCACAGCTGCAATCATCATCTTCACTTTGCAACAGTCGACTAATTACTTAGAGGAACATCAAGTAAAGTCAGAATGTGATTAGCGATAAAAGGAGAAAGAGTAATAGATTTTGCTGGTTGTTGTTTTTTGGGTAAAGGGACTCACATACATCTAGTTTTGGACCTGTGCCATGGATCTTTTTTATTTATTTATTTTTTTTTTAATCCAAATCACTCTACTCTCTCCCCTGGCTCCCCTCTGTGCCAAGTGAGAGATTTGCTCCAAAACGTTGGCTTTAATTTTTAATGAAACACTTGCGTTGCTGCACCTGGGCACATTGGCTAGGCTGGTCCATCAGGTAAGGGTTCCCTGGAGGGTCATTAAAAGTGGGGATGCAGCGCATATCGGACCTGCTTGGGTGCCAGGAATAGCCTCTGAGGCCTGCAGAATCACTTGCAGTAAAGACGTGCATCTCTGTGCTTTTAAAATGTGTTTGTGTACGTTTATGTCTGTGTTGTCTATTCCATCACTTTTGGTGATGTTTTTCCTTTCTGCTCCTTAATTACCAACTGGAGGCTAAATAACTGAGCACTATATTTCCAGCTGTCTTGCAGCACGGTGTATTCACCTAGTCATTTGTGCCGATGCATAGCACATCATTGCATTCTTTTGTACCATTTGGTGGAGTTATAAAGAGAATAAGAATGGTGCTCCTCCTTGTGAGGTTCACCGTGGTAGACTTACTGCGAGCTTCTCCCCCTCGACTTTGAATGAAAACATATCCTGAAGTCAATGACAAAAAAAGAGAGAGCGCAGTGGCATACTGCACATGTCGCTGTGATAGAAAAACTCAGAAACATGCTAGATGACAATGACACTGACTTGCATTCTGTACAACTCACTACAGGGCAGAGCCAGGATTGTAGTATAGGTTTCCAGCAATATTTGCAATCCCCAACCTGTGGACTGCTAGCGCTTCCACCAGTCAATTTTTGAGAAATTTTAAACAAGACTTTTATAACATACTCGGGCCCAATCGGCCAATATTAGCCCTTTTCACATTGGCAAAGATCTACCGATTTTTGACGATATACAGTATATGTTTTTTTTTTTTTACACAATAGTACATTACAACATAAGACAAAAATAATAACTTTCAAACAAACAATACCAAGTTTTCGGTAGGGTTCAGTGTTTATATATATATAATACTATATACTTAATTAATTAATTGCCCGATGAGTCGGAATTTTATTGGAATTTTATCCTGCCAAATATCGGAATCAGGTTAGAAAAAAAAAATCCATAAACATCCATATCCATTAATTAATTAATTTATTTCTATATATTTTTTATGTATGTTTTCATATGGTGTGATAAAATTACTGGAGGGTTTTTTTTTGTGTGTGGATTGAAGTCTTAATGTCAAAAAGGAGATTTATTTTTTTTCTTCATCCTTGCTAAACGATAACAGTAACTTCCCAGTTTACATCCAGCAAGATAGAGCTCCATCTCATTATTGTATTCTGGTGCGTCATTGGTTAGATCAGTAGCTTCCAGATGCTTTGATTGGTCGCCATGGTCCTGTGGTGTGGCCTCCCAGATCATCAGATCTGACCCCGTTTGATTTTTATCTTTGGGGGCATTTAAAGGCCTTGGTGTATTACATACAAAAAAAACATACAAAACATAAATCATCTTTAGGAACGTATCACCAACGCTATTGCAAGCATAACTCAAGCTGTGCTTACGCATTTTCTTCAGCAGTGACACGCATTGAAGTGTGTTTTCAAAACACTGAAGTGTGTTTTCAAAACAATGGGAGTTCGTTCCTCCAGTCATCTATCTTCAACACTGCTTATCCTTACTTACAACCATTCACACTCAAATTCACACCTAAGGAAACTTTTATCTGCAATGAACCTAGCATGCATGTTTTTCAAATGTGGGAGAAAACTGGAGTACCCAGAAAAAACATACGCAAGCACAGGGGCAACATGCAAATTTCACAGAGGAAGCCCGGAGCATTTGAAACCCCAACCTCAGAACTTTCAGGCGTGTGTGCTAACCACTCGGTCACATACTGTATATACTCAAATTGTTATAAATATATTCATATACCTCTATTGTGAATGGCCAGTTAACTTTTCCTTGCGTTGAGCAGCTAGCCATTACCAGCTGATCAGCTGTTAACTTCGCTGCCAATCGTAATCAGCATCCTTCTATGCATCATCTTGCCTACGCTGTCTGTCAGACCTCTCCTAGAATCTTTCATCATGCTGCTGTTTGCTGTCAAGCTGGTCGGTTATCAGCTGGTGGCCAACGCTAGCTACTTCTCCACTATCATGAAACTCCTAACATATGCAATATTTTAATTACTCCAATTAGTTATTGTTAAGTGTCCTTGGGTCACTTGAAAGGTAAGATATCATCATCATTATTATTGATGCTAAGCATGTACAATATGCTCCAACAATTCTCACATTTACAAAGGCGAAAAGCTACCCTTACGCAGGGTATACATATGGGTAGAGGTAGGTTTGTTAATGAGAAGAAGTTTGAAAAATTGCATAATTCTTCTGTGTCTCTTATGACTGTTTCATTTTTTTGTGTACCATACATATAATGGCTGCGGCGTAAGCATATCCAACAAGTTTATCTTCTACTGGAGCGGCATAACCTTCTTCTAGCGCTTAGGGCTGTTTTCCAGACGTATTAGAAAGAACACGGTGTTTGAATAGCATTTTAAGGTATGACAGAAAGAGCACAAAAATATGCACATAGGCTCGAATCGGTGCGTTTTTCAGTGAATTTTAGAATGGTAATTCACAAATCGGTGAGGGGTTTACAGTATTTGTATACAGTACACTCTTAGTTTGCTTTCTTCCACCACACAGGACTCGTGCACTAGTTGTGCCAATGTGTTGTAATTCAAGTTAATCAAAAAATGTAAGGACTGGCATTACTGTGCAGTTGTTGTTGGTGCTGCTTTGTTGATTTCTGCTGCAGTATGTAAAATTAAATCATAATTAAATTATCATTCATATGTTGGGGCGGGGCGGCACGGTGGACGACTGGTTAGAGCGTCAGCCTCACAGGTCTGAGGACCCGGGTTCAATCCCCGGCCCCGCCTGTGTGGAGTTTGCATGTTCTCCCCGTGCCTGCGTGGGTTTTCTCCGGGCACTCCGGTTTCCTCCCACATCCCAAAAACATGCATGAATTGGAGACTCTAAATTGCCCGTAGGTGTGAATGTGAGTGCGGATGGTTGTTTGTTTCTATGTGCCTTGCGATTGGCTGGCAACCAGTTCAGGGTGTACCCCGCCTCCTGCCCGATGACAGCTGGGATAGGCTCCAGCACGCCCGTGAGGAGAAGCGGCTCAGAAAATGGATGGATGGATGTTGGGGCGCTGTCGTGGTACACTCGCCTGACTTTGTTGCGGGCAGTGTGGGTTCAGTTCCCACTCAGTGACGATGTGAATGTGAGTGCGAATGATTGTCTGTGTCTATATGTGCACTGTGACTGACTGGCGACCAGTTCAGGGTGTAGTCCGCCTTTCGCCCGAAGTCAGCTGGGATAGGCTCCAGCGCGCCGCAACCCTTACCAGGATAAGCGGTGTTGAAAATGGATGGATGGCTGGATGGATGGATGGATGCGTGGATGTTGGGGGGCTAATTGTGACTTCTGAACTGAATATATAGATTTCCAAAATACAGTTGAAATTAAAAAGTTTAAGAACCTTACTGACTTTAAAATCCAAAGATCCGTCTAGAAACGGCTACAGCAACACAACACAGTCCAGAAAGGAATCTTGTCTAAGTCAGACACATACAGACACACACACATACACGTACGAAATTACTTCAAAAAGAAAATCCAGAATCTGTCATCATGATCAAATAATTTATCCAAATTTATTTTGCATTTTGCAATTGAATCACTACTCTGTAAATACAAGTAACTAACCCATGATGCTAAATTCCCACTGAGTCTGAAAGGCTGAACTCAAGAGTTTCAAATTGTATCCTGGCAAGGTGTTCTGAACTTTACCGCATGGTGCATTTGTGATCCTGCCCACTTTCCTTTGAGAATATGTGTGATACTGCACTAAATGTAGCTCAAATTCACAGACAATGGCTCTACACTTGCCCTTCTACCTGGAATAGCCTGATCCCTGAGGGGACTAGTGCTTTAAGACGGTCAAATCCACACTTCAATGTACACACACAGACACACGCGCACACACACACACGCACACACACACGCACACACACACACACGCACACATGCACACAGATGCATGGTAAGTGGTCCCACAGCCTAATGGAGTTTAATTACTCCCAGCGCATCCATCAGGGGCTCCAGTAGGAGAGTGGAGTATTTTATCACCACTTTTAAGGGTTATTAGTACAAATACACTGTCACCCAGCATTACACTGCAGAGCTTTAGGGTGCCGTGCCCTCGCCACATTCATTACAATCTCTATCAATATCTATCAGAACTGTACGCTCCCTCCTTTTACCTCTTCCCTCAATATCCTCTTCTTGCACTCTCTCTGCCATTATAAGACCTCATATCAGCTTCTCATTCCTGTCACACACACACACACACACACACACATACACGCACGCACACACGCACGCACACACGCACGCACACACACGCACGCACACACACACACACACACACACACACCAGTTAAAGGTTTGCTCCATTTGTTTGTCACACTGAATTGGAGCTTAGGAGTTTATCAGGGACATACCGAGACAGTGGCTCTACAAGGCCACCGGTCACGCCAGTGAAAAGGAGCACTTAAGCCGAGGCTTAAACACCAAAAACTGAACTCAATCTTCAATTTCAGTCACTTTTACATATGTTCACATATATATATACACACACACACATATATATATATATATATTTATATATATATTTATATATATACATAAATACGCGCGTGTGTGTGTGTCTGTGTGTGTGTGTGTGTGTGTTTTTTTTTTCCAGTCGATCTGTGCTGACCGGTACCAAATGGCCCGTGGCCCGGTACAGGTCTGGTGGTTGGGGGCCGCTGCTCTAAACAGCACCAACCCCTAATTGTCATAGTAATGCATTTTCGTTCACGTATTGACAGACCAAACTGGAGATGGGCAGCGTGAGCAGTGGCTTTGCATGAGACAGAACCCCTTCCCCCATAACCCAGTGCGGTAAACAGAGCGGTTAAAAGAGGATGATGAGTGGGCTGTTATTCTTGACTTTTGGGGTAATTTGACCCAACCATTGTTATACATTTTATTAAGACACCTGGGGACTGTCATAAATTGTGTGTGGGGGGGGGGGGGGAGGGATGCACGTCTCCTTATACAACTAAACATACAGTCCAGTTGAATGAATGTTTAGAGGTATTTCCCATGTTCAATTTCAATAGCTACAAAAGTGTAATAATGGATTGGCTTGTAAGCTTTTCTACAGCTATGTATTGCAATTTACAATCAAATGAGATGAGATTTGACAGAGATATGATTTGTAAAATTGCTGGCCATTTTGATAGGTAGGACTTACGGTAAATGTTCATGATGTTAACAGTTGGTGACTCTCAATTAACAGTTGATGGAACACCTATCCATTATAAAACAAAATAATAAATCAAATAGCCTACATGCTGTAGATAATGAAAATAGAACACTTTAATTGGTGCCCAGCACATTACCGTGAATAAAGGTTAATGTACTGACCGACGTTTTTTGTTTCCTCTCCATCCGTGTAAATTGGCTAGAAGGAAGATTCGTTATATAATGTGGGAGTTACAGTGTAAGTCAAACTAATAATGGCCAATCCACTGTTAACTGGTGAAAATATTTTTTTTTAAATAAATGTGTGGTCTTTCAACATGTGTCTTGGGGCTTCAATAGAGCTCCATTAATAATGTAACTGGGTACATACGTTATTGCAATCTGTGGGTTCCTACAACACACACTCTTCAGAGCCATTATTGGCTCTAAATAAAACAGCCAGTTAATCGCCGACTGGAGAGCATCTCTGTCACATTTAGGAAGTTTGTGGTGGTGGTGTGAGGCATATGGTTGACCCCAGTTCAGGGAAGCAGAATTAAAGGGAATCACAAAAAAATAATTACAAAAAAACATAAAACAAATGTACTGGGTAGCAGGGATTTAAAAATGGTCAGAGATCAGCTGAATGAAAAACTGTGAGCTAAAAACAAACAGTCTGACAAGACAATGAGACCCATTTGGAGAGAACTTCTTGGTTGACACAAAGGGAGCAGGGGTCACGAGAACAGACAATAACAATAACGAGCACTCAGTAAAAGACAGGAAAACAAAAATTAAATCACAAAATAGGAACTGAAATGATCCGAACAAATATTATATTAACCCAAAAAGATAAACAAAGAACTGATTAAAAAAATTGTCCAAAACGGTGGGCGGAAGGGGGGCGTAGAGGTGGCCATTAGGTTGCGAGTAAAGTCTTTTACGAAATGAAGGAAAAAGAAGAGGCCCATTAGGGCTGGGCTGGGAATCCAGACAAATTGTGCTTGGCTAGGCTGGTCGGGAGGACTGCCAGCACTCCAAGCACATGGGCTCGTCGAGGCCGTTGAGGTGGGCACCACAGAGTTACAGGGGTCAGGCATGTTTGGTGGACGAGCTGCAACAAATGGCAAGCCAAAGCATGTGCCCCTCCGTGGAGCAGGAATGGGGGCCCCAAGCCACCGTGGAGCTGGAGTGGGGTCCCAGAGACGCTGTGGAGCCGCAGTGGCGGCCCCGCGCCACCACGCAGCCAGAGCTGAGGGCCTTTAGCTATTGTGGAGTCAGAAACAGATGCTTTCAGTCACTGCGGATCCGGAAACTGAGGCTTTCAGTTACAGTGGAGCCGGGAAACGTCAGCTGCCTTGGCGCCTGAACTGGGGATGCATTAGCCTAATCAGTATCCCACCATAGAAATTGAGGGACACCAGAAAAAAGAGTGGCAGAGGGTGCAGGTACTAGAGAAGAAGAGCTTTGAAAGCCTCATGGACAGACTTGCACCATGAGAGATGAAGTTACTGGCAAGGAATGAGGTTATGATACAGGCACAGAACAAGGTGACTTGTGAACAGGGGGAACTGACCAACCTGACTTTGATACAGGCGTAAAATGACATCATGATATAACCAGTGGAGAACAATGTGATAAGACAGATGCGTAAGGTGGAGATGCGGCTAGAGATGGAACGGGCGTGAGGAAGAGACGGCGTGGAACAAGAATGACAACAGAATGACTATGACTGACTTGGCCGCCTATGTTGGCCACCTTGTGTTGGTCCTGTATAAAATGGGCAAATAAGTACCCAAGTACAGTAATAGAGGATAGGAAAGACATAGGCGTGGACACAGACAGATCATACAAAATGGAAAATGTGACAATAACAGAGAAAGACTCGAAAAACTACAAGGGAAAGGACTGGAGAAATCCAAATCTGAGTAAGCGTTAGAATGGTGTAAGATGTTACAGAAATATAACAAAGGCGGTAGTCTATAAAATGCATAGGGGAAGGTATTGTAGATGGGTGAACAGAACAATTATCAAAGTATTCACTATGGAGGACATGGGTGTGAAGGAAAGAGAGGAAACGGCAAGAGGGCTTACTGGTCGAGGTTTGGCATGCTCGGTAGCCTTAGGGTGATGGTGAGCAGAGCAATGACATCCAGAGCGACGGCGTGCAGTGTGAGGGCGTGGAGTGCGACGGCGTGCACTGCGAGGGCGTGGAGTGCGACGGCGTGCACTGCGATGCCTTGCGCTTCCTGCTATGTCAATGTATGCTCTGACCATTCTGTCACGTTTGGGGAGTTGGGTAGCCGAGATTAAAAAACCTATAAGGTAAAGTACAAAACAACTGGTAAACAAAGTTAACAAATAGTGCACGGGAAACAGGGTCACCACCACAGACAGCGGTACACGCAACATTAGACACGTGACACGGACAATGGTCACAGACCAACTGAATGAAAATCTATACAACTAAATACAAACAGACCGACGAGACAACGAGGCACACCTAGGCAAGACACGAGTGGCTGGAGAGAGCTACTGTAATTGGATGACACAAAGGGGGGCAGGGCGGATAAGAACAGGAGGAGACTGATATATCAAGCAGACAGGGAAGACACAGGAAAACAAAACTAAATAAAATCAGGACATAGGAAACTGAAATGAGCTGAACCAACATTATGTCAACCCCTCAACCAAAAGATGAACAAAACACAGATGATAATTTAATTTTTACGGCTTCAAATATTTCCCTAAACCTGACATCTATAATTATTAATCCGCTAATTTTCTGTAACGTTTTTCCTACCAGTCACGAAATCTTTATACTACTGGGATGGTGAAATGTGACAAAGCAAGCACATACACTATCTAGGGTTTATTGGCGAGTGCTGTATTGTTTTTCTTAAAACTTCTTCTCTTTTCACACCACGGAGAAGAGTGCTGTTAAAAACGCTGCCATATTAAAATGTTGAAAAAATAGCCAAATGAGGCTTCAAAATTGTGAACAATTAAGCCGCTGTTGGCGTGTCCACTGAATGCGCTGAAACCGTGCCCCGCTCAACTGTCAAGTGTCAATCAAATACCACAAATCGTACACTCGACGGTACACACCGTTTAGCCTGTAGCTCACACTACAATACTGTGTATTTGAGCACATACTAACGGCTAGTTATAAACCCACAAAGCTTTTTCTCTCCAACACATTAAGATACCCTGAATACCACAAAATACATAACTGTTTTAAATAACGACACCAAGCTGTTATGTAAATGGTGGCATCTAGGGACGATGCATTTTCAGGGTGTAGGCATAGCTGTCTAGTCAACTGCATGCTGTAGTGGTAGAAATGGCCCAATTGATAATAACTAAGTAACAAAAAATGTGGAAAATTTGAATGGTGAAAAGCAGTTTCACACTATACCGCCCCAATTCAGTACTACATCGTTCTCAGTAGTTGCACATTTTCAGCAATGATCTTCAAACATGTACAGGATATCCTCGCAATAAAGCACATTGACTTACCTTGTGAATGAAATGTGCTGTATAAATAAATTTGCTTTGCTTCTATCATGGTTCATTGAGTGCATTGCAGATTTATTTTTTGCAGATTCATATCACGCATAATTCGCCATATCATAGGATTCTGAGTGTATGGTGTAAATTTTGGGGGTGGTAAAATAAACACTTCCTATCTTAAAACAAAACATCCATCCATCCATTTTCTGAGCCGCTTCTCCTCACTAGGGTCGAGGGCGTGCTGGAGCCAATCCCAGCTGTCATCGGGCAGGAGGCGGGGTACACCCTGAACTGGTTGCCAGCCAATCGCAGGGCACATAGAAACAAACAACCATTCGCACTCACAGTCATGCCTACGGGCAATTTAGAGTCTCCAATTCATGCATGTTTTTGGGATGTGGGAGGAAACCGGAGTGCCCGGAGAAAACCCACGCAGGCACGGGGAGAACATGCAAACTCCACACAGGCGGGGCCGGGGATTGAACCCGGGTCCTCTGAACTGTGAGGCTGATGCTCTAACCAGTCGATCACCGTGCCGCCTAAAACAAAACAGTAAAAAAAAAAAAAATTAAAAAAAAAAAAAAACATTAAAAGACATACCACAAGTAATAAATTGCACATAATTTGCAGTACTACTGTGCATTACTGTATGCTTAATTAAAAGTTTAAAAGGTGTTTAAGAGTATAGAATGTGTTTATAGGAGTATGGTAGAGATTAATAGGAGTGTAGAGAAGATTAATGAGTCTGGGGAGTTTCATACACCTTTAAAATATTGTGTACTGGCAAAAAAAAATATGTGGTTGCTACTTCGCAGATTTCACCTATTGTGGGGATGGTCCGGAACCTGACACAGGTGATTAATGAAGGATTACTGTTATGTATTTCGAAATAAATCTCTGAATTCACTATACAGGGTCTTTAAAATATGAATCTGTCATGATTTGACAACACACACACACATGTTGCAATGCCTTTTTGAAGTCAGGTTTGTTCTATTGAAGGGGAGGGGGGGGGGGGGAATTATGCCAATGCCACTAGTACGTGTGTACCAATTCAAATTCCAGTTACTGTCTGATAACTATGCAATACACTGTACAACACTGTAATCAAGCTTGTCTCTTAGCTAAAAAGTTATATTAATGGAAATGATTTGGATAAAATACTTATATGCACGAATGTATACTTTTAAATAAAGCTGTTAATAATAGCTATATTTAAAAGTATGCACTTTAGAACATGTCTTGGTATAAAAAACAAAACAAAATGACATACACAGAAAAATTGCAGAAAATGACCAAATTAAAGACAGGCACATTTATATTGCCTAACACATTTTTTTTATTTTTTTTTTATCAGCATAGCAAAACTGGTCCTATCTAATTATTTTAATTGGTCACTTTCTTGTGAGTGCTTCATGAAAATATTTTTGGGGTGTGTAAAGAGGTTTTAACATGCCAACCAGGAGGGGGAAAAACAGAAGTTATGGCTATGTTCTTACCATAAATGTGCTTTTCTCCCGATAGTTCAGTCCGTAATGTTTAGTAATAAGATTAGTCAGAGATTAAAAAGCAACTCTGCTTTAGAAGAATGTATGTGGAAGGTTACCCTAAGGTCCAATCTGCTTTCTTTTAACTGCAGTGAAACATGGAGAGAACTTTTCATATGAGGCTCTGAGTCTTGACACTGCTTTGTTGCAGCTGTTGACCACAGGTTTGATGTGTAGGGAAGGTTATCTGGAGGTAAACATACACAGCTTGAATTGGCTAAGTGGCACTGTTATAAGCTTACACACTGTTTATGTCAATGAACTACACCTGGCAAAATTGCCCTTGAGAGCATTGCCGTTATAAACCAACCCTCCAGATTATACACGCAGGGCTCCTATCCTGCTTAAAAAATCGGCGTTGTAATTTAAATTTGAGGTTTATATATGGTGGCAAATTCTATTTTAAAGAGATTACAAAGTGAAACATTAAAATCCTGCTGCCAAACCCGCCTCAAAGCCCTGCAGGTAATGAGATTTTTTTTTTTTCTAAATCGTAACTTTGTGTATACGGTCCTTGCACTATGCGTGCATCAGCATATAAATAAGAGCATGTATACAAGAAGACATACAGATCATTAAAAGACAACCTACTACATCATATGAGCACCATATGTTGCATATGCTAGACCATCCCCAATACACGCAAACACCCATTAGAAAAACACATCCTCTTCTGTCATTTTATTTTTGTATTTCCTACTTAAACCACAATCTAACCAGGTGGCTGTTTATCCTACTTTAATTACATCTTTTTTTTTTTTTAGGATCATAAAATAAAAATCTATACTTGCATTCCCTGGGTGCTCATTATCCAGTTGCACATATACAATAGTGAAATAAAACGGCAGTGTAATGAACATTGGAATTTGACCCGATACTGTTTGGGCCATGCAAAAGGTCACGGAAATTAATTGTGCCTTCTGTTGCTGTGGAAGAACGGAGATAAAGGAGCAGGGAAATGAAGATGAGAGTAAAGGTTATGTGCAGAATAAGACATCATGAGTATCTTAAACCTTTGTATTTAGTTTATGAGGGCGTATAGTGATTTATTTGTTTTTCTCTTACAACCCCAATTCCAATGAAGTTGGAACGTTGTGTTCAACATAAATAAAAACAGAATACAATGATTTGCAAATCACGCTCGACCTATATTTAATTGAATACACTCCAAAGACAAGATATTTCATGTTCAAACTGATGAACTTCATTGTTTTAGCAAATAATCATTAACTTAGAATTTTATGGCTGCAACACGTTCCAAAAAAGCTGGGACAGGTGGCAAAAAAGACTGAGAAAGTTGAGGAATGTTCATCAAACACCTGTTTGGAACATTCCACAGGTGAACAGGCTAATTGGGAACAGGTGGGTGCCATGATTGGGTATAAAAGGAGCTTCCCTGAATTGCTCAGTCATTCACAAGCAAAAGCTTGTGCTTTGTGAACAAGTGCATGAGAAAATAGTTTAAGGACAACGTTCCTCAACGTACAATTGCAAAGAATTTAGGGATTTTATCATCTACGGTCCATAATATCATCAAAGGTTTCAGAGAATCTGGAGAAATCACTGCATGGAAACGGCAAGGCCGAAAACCAACACTGTATGCCCGTGACCTTCGATCCCTCAAGCGGCACTGCATCAATAACTGACATCGAAGTGTAAAGGATATCACCACATGGGCTCAGGAACACTTCAGAAAATACAGTTCGGCACTACATCTGTAAGTGCAGCTTGAAACTCTACTATGCAAAGCAAAAGCCATTTATCAACAACACCCAGAAACGCCGCCGAGCTCATCTAAGTTCGACTGATGCAAAGTGGAAAAGTGTTCTGTGGTCCACCGAGTCCATATTTCAAATTGTTTTTGGAAATTGTGGACATCGTGTCCTCCGGGCCAAAGAGGAAAAGAACCATCCGGACTGTTATGGACACAAAGTTCAAAAGCCAGCATCTGTGATGGTATGGGGCTGTGTTAGTGCCAATGGCATGGGTAACTTACATATCTGTGAAGGCACCTTAATGCTGAAAGGTACATACAGGTTTTGGAGAAACATATGCTGCCATCCAGGCAACGTCTTTTTTCTTGGACGCCCCTGCTTATTTCAGCAAGACAATGCCAAACCACATTCTGCACGTGTTACAACAAGCTCCGGAGTAAAAGAGTGCGGGTACTAGACTGGCCTACCTGTAGTCCAGACCTGTCTTCCATTGAAAATGTGTGGCGCATTATGAAGCGTAAAATACGACAACGGAGACCCTGGACTATTGAACAGCTCAAGCTGTACATCAAGCAAGAATGGGAAAGAATTCCACCTTCAAAGCTTCAAAATTTGTGTCCTCAGTTCCCAAACCCATGCTCCATGCTCTCTAAATGTACGCATGCGTGCGTGAGTCTGTGGGTGTGTGTGTGTGAGTAGGTGTGTGTGCGCGCGTGTGTGTGTGTGTGTGTGTGTGTGTGTGTGTGCATGTCAGGGTGAAGCACCTCCCAGCCCTTGCTGTCATTTTGAGAACAAAAGCACCCTGCACTACATAAAAGTCCAAGTTAGATTTTGCCCTGTTATTTATGGAGAACGAGGAGCGTATGGATTCAAGAGATGATGCCAAGAGTAAGAACAGCAACAAAAAAAAGCCATGATTCATTTCGCAAACCAGGGAAAAGCCAAAGGACAAACAAATCAATGGCAGTTTGGATGATATCTGGCCTTAAGCAGTGACAGGCCCTGGAGTGGTTGGCATGAATGTAAATGTGAAAAGTGCCGGTTTATAGGTAGCATAGCTGTCCATAGCTTCAATATGTGTTCTTTTGTCACGATTAACATTTCACAATCTACACCTTTAGCAGTGTTTGATGTGCTCACACAAGCAGCGATAGAACCAGTGTGCTAAATACATATATTTTCCCTTTTCAGCTGAAAGGATTAAACTGAAGAAGTGACGTTTGTCATTTTCGGAGACACCAGAGAGATCCATCAAATTCAAAACCAGCCAAAACAATCAAATAATGCAGTGGATAAATGATGTCACACTATAAAATCTATGGCTTATTGTCTGGGCAGAGGGCCCATTCACATCACGAAACTGGTTATGGAAAACAGCAGGAATGCTTCTAACGTGAGCTCGTCATCAATATACAACAGGCGCTACTGTTTTACAATGTAAATCTGATACGTAAAGCGATTGGGTGCTTGCCGCATGGGGCCACGTGAGGAGCAGGAGGAAGAGGAGGAGAAGGAGGAAGCGCAGAAAGGAGCCGATGCCTGGCTGACTGCCACTCATCTGGGCACCTTCTCTAAGCAGGGCAGAAAATCAGACACGCCAGGAAAGAATTAAAGGAGAAAAGAGAGGGAGAGAAAAAGAAAAATGATTTTTTTTTTTTTATATATATATAAATAGCAGGGCTTGCCAGAAGGCAGAGGAAATGAGAGCAAGTGAGCGCTGGAAAAGAAGGGCTTGAGCTTGACACGGGGCTTAAAATTGAGAGGGGGCGGAAAGAAGGGACCTACTGCGTGAAAATGTCTCCAACCAAAGCAAGGATTAGTGTTCCAACCTCCTCCACCGCCAAGATCCGCCAGTACAACTAATCACCTTCCCAGCTTCTCTCTCTCGCTCACTCTCTCTTCTACTCTTTTCTCATGTCCCTTTTTCACTCTTTTCATTCCCCTCTTCTTGAGCTGCCACTCTCCTCCGCTCTTCAAAGTATCATTTTGCCTCTCTCATCATCATTACGGCCAAAATAAAAGTAGAGTATGTTCTGCCAGGCATGATTAGCTGTGAACACCGAACTAGGCAGGCGAAGAGGCTGAGGTTTTACATAAGTATTTACTTGTCAGTCTTGTAAATGTATATACATATACAGTAGGCACAAGAACACACTGCCAACTTCAAATGGTCTCTACAAATGGGTCATTTTCATGTAATTTGATCAATAACGGTAAAGACATCAAATGTAAATTTTTTTTATGCTCCTTTCGTTATGAATGGGTAAACGTCTGCCATGCTGAAAAAGGCATGCTTAAAGTCCTATTTTCAAGAAGTAAACGGTAAATACATAACGGTAAAGACAAACTATAGTTCCGAAATGTTCCGAAATTCATACATATTCATTCATATCTCTGAAATAACACCTTATAGTTTGCTGTCTGCTATTGTGTGAATGCAAAATGGCTGCCTCATCCTGGCACTTCGGCTCACAGATCATTCTAGTGTTTAGGCTCTCTCCAGTGCCCTTTATGGTAAAGACAGCGTGAGTGACAAAGAAGGACCGTTTGTAAAAGAACCCCCCCTCAAAAAAGACACTAAGATGTATTTGTTTTAGTTTTCATGTAAAAGGCATATTAAGCCATCCAAAAATGAAAACATCTTGCATATCATTAAACTTGATTTCGGACACCTGATGGTAAAGACATGTTTTCATTAAAAGTTTGAAAAATATTACTTTAGAATGTTTTTTTTTCTTTCTGAGAAACAATTATGACCTTTTGATGGCTAACAACTGACAATAATTAAAATACACATATCAGTATAAATTATTGGATTCTCAAAAGGTAATTAATTGTGTGTTCATGTCTTTACCATTTTTCTGCTGTATGAAGATGACCCGCATGTTCTCCCCGTGCCTGCGTGGGTTTTCTCCGGGCACTCCGGTTTCCTCCCACATCCCAAAAACATTCATGTGAGGTTGATTGAAGACTCTAAATTGCCCGTCGGTGTGAATGTGAGTGCAAATGGTTGTTTGTTTCCATGTGCCCTGCGATTGGCTGGCGACCAGTTCAGGGTGTAGCCGGCCTCTCGCCCGAAGATAGCCGGGATAGGTTCCAGCACACCCGCGACGGGTACAGAAAATGAATGGATGGATGGATGAAAATGACCCGTATACACAGTAGGTACAAGAACACATTGCCAACTTTAAATGGGATCTCCATATTTGATGAAAAGGGATGAAACATGCAGATTTAAAAAAAAAAAAAAAAAAACATGAAAACTATGCCAACCCCTCCTTCTCTCCCCTCTCATACTTTCTGTTTGTCACTGTCACTCTATCCCTCCTTCTATGATCCCACCGCTCCACCTACTCCACCTGTCAGACACCCTCCTCTCCTTTCTCCTCCCTCACTCGCTTCTCTTCCTCCTTTTGAGGCTGCCATATATTTCCTCTCTGGTGACAAGGCTTCTCACAAATATGGCGGCGGCATAAACATAAACAAGTCAAATTGATCACACAATGAGCCAGACGGTGGATTTTGGAGAAAAGTGAAGGGGGTGTGGGGTGGGTTCTGAAACAGACAGGAACGATTAAGCTTCTTTCTCTGTTTTTCCCAAGCTTGATCTTTCTTATTCGGTTTGTTCTGGAGTAAGGTTGGGGTGTTTCGGCGGGTGGGGGCGGGTGGTAGTTGCAGAACCATCCTGGAAGAAAGCGACACTTCATAAGCAGATGCCTGGCATACGAATGCAGTCGGGGGAGTGTGTGAATTCATTCTCCTCCGCTATAAATACACGTCGCGTCTGTGTATAGGTGCAAGCACAAAATGTAATTAGGCAGTGAGGCAGAAAAGCAAGCTGCCTTTCTCAGTGTTTGCATATTTTGTCCACAAATAATGGAGTACAAAGGCGACAAGAGGAAAAATCTCTCTTGAATATTCATTTACAAAATAACGGTTTGCTGATAAGGCCAAGGCATGTGATAATCAATTAGCTAAATGTTCTACAAAAACCTGGCATGGGGTTGGGAGGGGTGGGGGGGGGGGGGGGGGGACAATAACGATAAATATGCGCACACACATATTTCCATTTTACAAGAAGCAAAATCACGAATTCAACACAAGTCAGAACGGAATAATCACACTAGATTAGGCTTGATGGAATATCACAAAGAACACAAAGAAAGTAGACTATATATCTGTAAAGACAGTTTTGCTTCAAGTGTTTATATGATAAGAGTTTGTTTAACATAGTGTGTGTCTTAATGCACCTGCTGTTGCCTGTATGCGTGGGATGAGGAATGTTGTAGTGAAAGATAGAGTTCGAGTGTGTGTGTGTGAGTGTGTGTATTCATGAGGCAGTTGGGGAGGTCAAAGGCACAGATTAGCATCAAGCCAGTTTAACTAAGAATAGTTGTTTTAGGGGGGGGGGGGAAGTTTTGGTCTTTCGAGCAACAAATGGAAGGAAATCACTCAACCAGATGTTAGCTATCTGTAAGGGTGTGACTAATTATCGTGTTTGATTACTGATGAAGTATATAAAGCGCACCATTTCAGATAAAGACAAGAGTGACAGTTAGCAAAGAATGATATCTGAAATAACAAGTAGGCCACTATTACATTTGACGCCTCAATGAAATGTGAATGACAATGTTTGTCATTCAGTGTAACATTATTTTCCAAAATGGTCACAGATTCATTTCCTGTCAATCACCCAATTTATTATTTGAATAGCTGCTGCTGCCCTAAAATCCTGCATGCAGCTGTGTGGAAATACGCATGTAATTTCTTTTGGAAGCCCTATTAAGGTGCATGTCCAGTGTAATTAAATGGTATTACAAGCAGCGCTACAGTATTATGCATTGCCGTTAGTACCGCTACACTGTTACTGCATGTGAAACCAATTAGGATACATGCAATTAGGGCTTGTTTCTATTAATAACAGCTAACAAATACTCATGTAAGTTATGCACAGCTGGTGTCAATATGAAGAATAAACGTTGCCACAGAGGCGTTCTTTCCTCTCTCAAAGGCCTTGTGTTGCCATGTTGCCACGCATGACACGCCGTCCTCTGCTGGCCAGCGAGTGAAATACAGCTGACCCTGTCTCAATGACTTCCTGCAGCCGTCCGGCATGAGAACAAAGAGGCAGCGCTGTGCCAAAGAGGACTATCACTCTCTCTCCTCAAGGGAGGACAGGGGAAAGGCATCCAAGGGGTGGGGGGAAGGATGGGGTATGGGGTCCATCAAGTAGAGCAATGCAGATGTGCTCTGCAGTCGACTCGTAACCGAACCTGGGCTTTGCGCTTCATTGTGTGCCTCTGGGTGCATGTGTGTGCGAGTGTGAAATAAGAGGGGAGAGGATATTGGGTGGGTGGCGGTTGTTGGCACCGAGGGGTGGGCTGGTAAGACATCTGTCATCATATCATCAATGCTGTCACATCATCCAACAAATGGGCTGTGAGATTTTTACAGCCTAAAATACAAGCGATGGCAAAAGGTGCCGTTACGTCTGATCTATTACTGCTGTTTTGTGCCTTTTTCAATAAAACACAAAGCTCTGACCACCACATGTCAACTCATGAAAATGTTAGGATGGGGAAATGGTTTTTGAGTGAGAGCACAGATGCACTCTGAAGATATAAAAAGGCGCCGCTTTTGCATGCGAACGACCTTGTCTGAGGCCCAAAGTCACTTTCGGGTGTGTAGAACCACCACTTCTGCACGATGATGAGAGCTTAGACTTAGAGAAGGAAAGCATATTATCTTTAATTTCTCCCATCACACTTTTATTTTTGAAGCGGGTCACCACGCTGAGGCAAGGTGTTCTATAATGAAACCTTGACTGTGAAGAACTTCATCCTCTGCTTTGCTACCTGGTGCCTATGTGACAAGACGACCTGCTTTGTTGCCAAGAGAATGAAGGAAAGCTTTGAACTGCTGACTGACAGCGCAGGGAAGCCGTTCCAGGCGTAAATGTAAATTATTGTTACTTACACGTTTAACCCAGCACCTACAACCCCCATCCTTTCTCTCCTGCACCCGGTTCCTCATTGGTTTTGCACTGGCTTGTGGAAGGACTTTGGAGGGGTGGGGGTGGGACGGGGGGGTGAACAAAACTGACATCATGTTGCCCTCTTTTGGCAAGTATTTGCAACTGCACCTCAATATCCTCTCACCTCAAAGGCAGCATCCCATCCATTCCCAACTACAATGATGAGAAGACGTATGATGAAATGGTGTGATAATGAAGATGAAATTGAAAAGAACAGAAAAAAAAGACTAGCTGGTGGAGCAAATTCTTAAATGGTAAAACTGAAAACGCAAAACCTTGACCACATAAAATGTAAAAGTATATATCCATCCCAGTGCAGAAATAAATTGTTGTACACAGAAAGTCAAGCGTATAAAAGAAAATTTGATTAGAAATGGCATATCTCAATTTTTTCATAACCAGGAGGTGCAGGATAAAGGACATAAGAATGCAGGCCATACTAATTACATGCACACACATGCAGCACAAGAGAAATTGGCATTCATGTCCATACATTTTCAATATTACACAATTTTATATAAAGATATCAGCGTGTTGTGTTTTCAACACAAGGAAGTGCTAAGACCCATAATGGGAACAAATGAAATTTGGAAAAATCTGCAATGTCTTCTTTTGTTGTGGTTTGTGTGAGACTTTTACTCCTGACTTTATTTACAGTTTTCATGATGTCTTATTCATCATCAGACCAACAAGACCAAAATAATGGTGTTGCGCCAAAGCACATCAGGCGATAGCACAAGAGGGTTCCATATAGAGCACCTTATGAGAAAACAGGTGCAAACAGATAGAGATTAATCATTGACCACAGATTGGATTTTAAGGATAAATTGACATTAAATGGAGATTGAGGTTTGTATTCAGCAGTTGATCTTATTTTACATGCAGACACTCGAGGGCTGAGTTAGCTGGCAGCGCCTGTCGTCAGGCAACACTCCAAGCTTTTTCCACAAGATGCGTCTCGACGGAATCAATAGGGCCCTCACAGCATATCATTAGACATAAGTATTATAATTACTTGTGTTATTAATTTAGCCTTAATACCAGGGATAACATGATATATAATTCAGTCCCGTTGAGGGAAGCGAAAACAAGATAATCACAAATGCATCTCTTATGAAAATCAATGTTGAAATGGCTATTCCAATAATGCCGAAGCACTGCCCCTCTATTTTATTCTCATGCATATCCAACAATCATTTTCTGCATTCATTTGGAAAAAAATATAGAAATATGCCTAACATATTTCACATGGGTGCTCGAGTCCGAGGCAAAACAATATGGATTTGTGTTGCCTTGCAAACAATTTTAATAAAAAGCAATTGATTGGGCATCGAGCAGCAAGCCTGTAGGCGTGAAGCACTAGACCCCAGTGGGTCCAGATCATTAAAGTCCTCAACTGCTGGCGCAAATTTGTTCAATAAGGGTCTGGAACTCATGCTTCAGGGTTTGATTGGGATACAGCCGTGTCAAGCTGTTTGTGGCTGCTTCACAGACCGCAAACGACTCAAGTGTTCTGAAACCAGACAGCCCATTTTGCTGAAACATTATAGCCATATGTAATTGGAAAGATAAATAGCGCAATTCTATCTCATGTTAAATGTGGCTATATGACTAATAAAGGGAAATACAGAGGACTCTGCCCAGACATTGATGGCAAATATCACATTACAAGAATATGCAAGGTAATAACTAACGTGACACTCGTTACGTTTAAAAATGGTATCAATGACGAAGGTCTATCATAGCAGTAAACACAAAGTCAAACACCCATTGCTTTGTGTCAAACGTCATCACTATTCGTGGAATTGCTATAGTATGTGCATGTCGGCAGATTCATGCAAAGACTTTCTGGAGTCAGGAATCAAAGCTTTGGTACTGCTACACACTTTTTAATTACCAGGTACTTTATTTATGCTTAGGATTTCAATTTCTCCCTGCAAAGCTGGTAATGATATTCAAAACGCCTGCTGGCAACTGTGAATCCTTATTGTCTGCCGTCTTTCCTTCCCTCTAAAATATGAATACCTAGTCTTATATGGCTTATTTGTCCTCCAGTCACTTTGTAAAATCTTTATTCTGTGGCACATATATTTTTAAATGTGAGCCTCGCTGGAAGGAATGGCAATAAAGGGTTTTGGGGGGGTTTGTGAGGAGGATCAATGTAGAATGTATTATCGTGCACTGCGGAGACTGACTTCAATAATAAAAGAATTGATCCTTTAAAGTGAAGCTTAATCTGGGCCAGCATGGTAAAGGAGGACGGTCCATTATAATACTGCACAGATGGAGAATCACAGCAGGCTATTTCACTCCCTACCCCAAACTTTTATATTATTTCAAACCAATGTTAGATTCATGTGGCAATTACATTGTGGAATTGCACACATTATGGAGGAGCATGTCAAACAATAAAGCCTGTGGGATAAGCTAGCTAACCAATGGCATGCATAGACACAGAAGACAAAAAAAGGATGTGTAAGGGAACAGTCCAAGACAGATTGTTTGTGTAACAGGTGATCTCAATGAACTAGACGCACCTGGCAGAAATGATTGTCATTTTCAGAAATAGAAGATGCTAATATTTTGTTAATAAAGCACGAGGGAAAAATAACAAGCCATGTATCTAACAGGATCACTTCTCACACTAATCACCTCAAGTGGACTTGTGTTATATACTTGTACTGCTGTCTTAAAATATAAGTTGATGATCAAAGAAGTTATGCATTTGTATCTATTTAATAAGTCTGTCAATGGTCTAGCGATAAGGATTTTTTGGCAGGGCTCAATGTAAAGTGTCCTGAGAAGTCAGATTAAAATGCTTTAAAATGCTTTTCCTCCGAATAATGGCTGAAAGTGTCCAAAAATTTTATTCTATGAATTTTAAAATTGTCAGATGATGATGACCGCAAAAGATTAACATTTTCATTAGTTTTCTGACCTGAAGGGAATTAATCAGAGAAATCATTGAGGGAGTAACAAATTACTGTCCCCCCCCCCGCCCCCCAAACAGACACACACTCACACACAAACACACGAAATTAAACATAACGCTTTGAGAGACTATGGTCAAACATTTAACAGATTTTCTTTTCCAGTCAACACTGCACAACCCAAATGTTTTTGAATATCAGAATAAATGAACTCTCACAGCTGCTGCAATTTAGTTTTCTGACAGGAGACATCCGTTACACTCCACCAGAGAAAATGTAATGACAGTTGTACAATTTGGAATCATGGAAGCTTCCATTTATCCCTCCAAAATGTACAAATATACATTTGAGTCGAATAATTAGACCTATGGGGTAAATTAATGTAGATTGCACCTTGGAGAACAGAAAGTGACTCCAACGCATCCTATCCCAAATTTCTGACAGTGTACGTACCTTCAATAGTCATCATAATCCAACATGTTATACAATAGCAGCATATAACCTTTCAAAGTTTTGTTTCTGGTGTGAAGCCAACACACACCAAAACACACACGCTAAACCCAACTTTCCATCTCGTGCCCCGGTCACCCATTGATGGATGAGCTGTGGGGGGGCAGACACGCGCTGCCTGTAATCCCATCAACTCTTGTCAATCAGCTGTCTGGATAGAAATCTTTCTATGAGACCTGTAATCCATGGCTAAAACGTCACACACTGCCCTCACACTTATCTGGAAACACGCATGCACATGCATGCACACACACACACACACACACACACACCACAATGATTGTTGTTTGAGGTTATGCCATTATTTTTATTTTTTTTGTTTTAGCCCCCCCTAAAAATTTTCTCACTAATGGCCCAGCTGCATAGAATTGCATAGAAGTCATGTATTCTTAAGCTGATACCGTTTCACTAAGTATATGGTTGTATAAATACTTTTTAAAAATGACCAAAGATTAGGCTGCCCACTCAAAACAGAGTATGAAAGCAAAAGTATGCCAGGAAATATATCATTATATTCGCACAAATGACTAAAATCCATTCAACCGTTCAATCAATCAACAGTTCGGGGAACGACATGTGCCATTGTTATTCAGATATGTACACGGAAAATACCATGACAAAAGTGCCAGGAATAAAGGCTTCTTGGACACTTCTTTTCTTGCAAGCCACAAACAGAGGAAGAGCAAGAGAAAGGGGGGGAGGGAGAGAGAGAGAGAGAGAGAGAGAGAGAGAGAAAGAGAGAGAGAGAGAGAAGAAGGGTGCAGGACCCACACGGTGTAGTTCCAGCCAATTGCATTCCAGAGAAGTGACCACGGCCAGTGATAAACAAAGCACCATAGATCATCCCTCACGCAGACGGAGCCCAGCAGTGGAGACAGAAGAAGTGAGAGCGGTCAGACTGGGAGGCAGAGAAGGAGAAGCAGACCGAGACAGACGACAAGAGAGAGCTCACCGCCTGTACGCATCTGCTTCTCTTCTATCCTCTCTTGCTTACATTTTGGTGCAGTTTTTTTTTTTTTTTTTTTTTTTTTGCAACCGGAATGCCATGAAAGCCGGTCATGCTGCATACTTGTAGATTTTCTTCTTCTTTCCAAAGTGTGAGCCACAGAGAAAGGCTGAGAGAGAAGAGGGAGGGAACTGCTTCCCCTACGGCAACATTGCTACGCGTCCGATAAAAATAAATCCTCTGATTGTTCCAATTTCCCTAAGAGAACCAAAAAATAAAAAATGCAACACTTACCCAATCCCAGACACAACATTCAGGATCCTGAGAGCCCAGTGTGCACCCCTATAGAAAGCTGATAGATTCCTCCAAAAATGTGCAAGAAGGGGCTGTGAGATTCTCTCTCTTTTGTTTGTGAGCTGAATAGCTAGGTTCTTCTGTTTGCATCAGCCGGCTGTTTGTTGCAGCTTTAAAGCAGGTGGATGACAAAAACATCAATCTCTCTAGGCACATTGTGTGTGGCAAGCACGCATCGAGGCACATCTCTCACTGGCTCCGTACAGTACATTGACACATTCCTATTCTCTGTTTAGAGATTGAGGGTAGGAATGTGAGCTAAAACGGTACTGGGGGTACAGTATATTATACTGGAGTAAAAATGTTGTAGTTGCTATAATTCAACAATCCGATACGTATCAATATTAGATGGTGAATTTAAGGTGTCAACCTAATTTAAGAAGATTAGCACATAAATTGTGTTTGATGCATACAATAATTATCTTAAGTACAAATTTGATGAGCAATACTAGTGATAAACGGTATAGAAAATGGATGAATGATGGACATATCAATGGAATCATTATGTAAGCACCTGTTTTTTTTTTTTAAAGTGTAGTGTTAGTGTTAAAAGTGTGCATAATATTACAGTGGTTTAAAATAATATTAAGTATACATTATAGGAATAAAAACATTGCCTCGTTTTTGTTGAGTTTAGAACACTTACTGCGTTTTACATTACTGTCGTCATTATGGTAGTACTTGAAGAGGTATTTTTTTCGATGTAAAAAAAAAATTAAAACCACTAAATCAACCTAACATGCATATTTTTGAAATGTGCCGCAGTTGTACCCATCATTATCAACAATGTTTAACAATATGTAGAGAGAGTTAAATCCCTCCTCCGAGAAGGTTTCAAAGCGAACTAAACACGTAAACTCGTACGACAGATAATGTAGTGCGTTTTTCCCGATTTTCGAAAAGCGAAAGTACACTAGTCAAGGTCAACGTTTATCACGTTCCATTTTACAAGATTTTCCGCTGAGTTCCTGAACGCACCTCGGTGACGTTGACTGTTTTGATGATCATGGCGGGAGACAGAGGTGACTTCCTTGACTTACAAGATTGGTAGTAAAAACAACGCGAGTTACTCGTAAACTTTATTTTATTCAAAAACTATGTGAGAGTATCAGTCATTTAAAGTTTAGGCCAGGTAAGTGACAAAACACTGTTTTCGCGAAACTTCTAGCATTAGCTAAAGAAGGTCCCTCGAAGTTCGACAGATGATTCAAAGTTAGCCTGATGGCGTCTATGTTGGTAAAAGACAACCCACTTCTCTTACCCCTCAACGTGGAGAAAACGGTCTATGATGGATTCATCACTGTCCAGGTACGTGAATGTCAGCAGGTTGTTCTTGTGACGATAGAGCAGAGGTGCCCTGTGTGTTAGCTGTTTACTTTCTTTCCAGTTTACTGTATGGTACACTATCATTTAAGTTTCAACGAGGCTACTCTGTTAAATTGCTGTCAAGGTTGTTGTTACTTGGAGGACATAACCAGTGCTTACTTTAATGTGGCCATTGGCTTCTTGACTGCATCACAAATTTTCTTGTTTCCTGTTAATCATTTCTGATGGTTTTTCTTTTACCACTTTTTATTGCCACGGGATATTCTTACTATTCCAGTGTTCAATCTGGTCAATCAATTGTTCCATGTCCAAATAATTACTCACTGAAACTATGTGCAACAATTTACTTCCTGTAAGCTGTAAACTGTACTTTAAGAACTATTAGTATTTTTTTTTTATATAGTTGGCGCCAATAACAAATGATAACCTAAAGAAAAATGTAAATTTAAGTTAACTAACACCTTGAACCAAGTTAAATAAAAACTTAACATTTCAAGGCTCATTATTTGAAAAGGTAGATTCGAAATTGTTTGTGTAAACAGTATATTTTAAAACTCACAAAATTATTATTTGTTTAAAATTGACCAGGTACCTTTGCTTCAATTGTTTTTAACAGGAAAAAGACCTGAGATTGAGAATACATCTACCACCAGATCGCCAACTCAAAAAGGCCAAGTATAAATGATCACTGATGTATTGTTAATATAATTGATGTTGAACATGTTGGTTTTAACAAATGAATAAATCTTAATTAGACACAAGCAGTTTGACTAGGGTCTAGTAAGGGGACAAGTCTAACAGTTATTACCAAGCAACAACGTTTTATGCTCATCTGTAGGTATAAATATGTATTCTGGTTTTTATAGGTTGCATTGCTGCTGGAAGTTAAAACACCTGTTGCATGGGTATGAACACATTGTAAAGCAGGTAATATATGGACGCCATCGCGCATTACAGCATGCAGTGTCTCCTAACATTTATTGAGCAAAGGCACATATTTTGCATTACAAAACTCTCACGCCACATCACCAAACAAAAATGTCACAAAAAGTATATACTGAAATCATGATGCTCTCATCTCAATTTACTCACACATTTACTTAGTCAGTGTGAAATCTTTCTATTGTATGAATGACAACAGGTTAATTTACTAGTTCTGCTGTCTAGTCAAAGAGCATTTAATTGTTCTGCCTGTCACTATACAAAAATAGATGGACAAAGATACATTGGTTGCTGTAAATAACGATCTCTCATGGCACACTAATGTACCACAGTACAGAGGTTAAGAATCACTGCACTACAGTGCACAAAATATACTGACACAAATCTTTGATTGATTGTTTTTGTCTGAGTCATTTCACATCTTTTGTGTTGACTGTGTCCTACCTGGCATTGTTCCTGTACACCCATCAGGCACACTTTCACTCAGAAGCGGAGAAAAATATTTTTCACTGTTTAATTAACACCGCCTGGAAAATGTCCCTATTTGTTATGTGGTCCCTCAGGGTTATTTGCATGAGATTGATATTTCACCTCGGGCTGCAAAGTTCATTATTTTCGTAGCCTTTAAGCTATCATTAATTATGAAAGGAGGTGGCAGCCCCCATTAATCACAAACATGTGTTTGATTTGAATGGCTGGTTTAAGAAAAAAAAATGGCACTTTATTATCTTGCCTTTCAAGGATGTGTCTTCCCTCTCTTGCAGCGGCTACATCAGTCAACTGATCTTGTTAGTTTCATTCTGGAACTGAAGACTGTCTTGGTAAGCAACCGCAATGATATACAGTATTGGTTAGTTATGCATTGTTGACATTGACGGTTTATAGACAAAAAAGTTCAGGGGACTCTCACAGTGTTGATAACATCGATTTGAAAGCGCAGATTTACATGAACAGTAATTCTGTTATAGTCCAAATAATTTGGATATATTTATTTGTTTTTATTAGAAAATTAATAATGCAGTGTAAAGAAGTGCTGTTGTTTTTTTGGTCACCTTTTTCATGCCTTGGGTGTTTGCATGTCTGATATTGCAGGAAGTGTGCTTAAAAAAACATCCGATGTACTACGCCATTGCGCCTCCACAGTACTACTCCCAACTCATCTTGGAAATGGAAACCCTTGGGTGGGACAAGTGAGTGAGGCCTGTTGTGAGCATATGACAAATAAAGCTACCATTATCTTTCAAAGAACACAGAGTACTAGAGATGGGTATTGTTTTTTCTTATAAAAAAGCAGAAAAAATATTGTTCATCTATATATATGTATATATATATATCACACACACACACACACCCCTCCCATGCTCTCCGGCGGTGGGTGGCAGTGGTGGGGCGTGCTATGTGGCAGTCCGGTACTCATGCCCCTCTCTAGGGGACATGTCAGGGCGCTTCGGTTGGGCTGGGGGACCACCCTAGGTCCTGGGGAGTGGGTGGCGTCCCCCTGGTTGGTTCCCTCATGGGATGGGGTCGCTGGCTTGCCCCCCCCCCCCTCCCCCTGCAGGTGGCGGGGGCCAGGCCCACCCTTCCTCGTTGTGGTGGCACAGCAACTCTGTACACCAGTTGACAAACATGCAATGTGATACTGTATGTTGTTCATTCACTAATAAGTTCCACAGACACGCTATAGGCTTGAACTGCTTGTACTGGAACCACTAATAACAACACAGGTTGTATTACGATATCAACACACAGGTTCTTACAGGTGTTTAGACACTAAAATGGATCTCACCCCAGCACATATCAGTAGCACTGCCTTGCTCATTTCCCACATTCTGCCCTGCCCAGCCCTTTTCTGTCCTCTCTCATCTTGTCCTACTGGTTAGTTGTTGCATGTCCTAACCGGGTCGCCCCCCCACCCACATATTAGAACGTAATTTGACTTTGTAATGTGTGACTTGTAGTCAAATATGTAGGCTGTCTTAACTATTGTTCTGGTGTGGTTCGCATCCCCATTCCCCTTGTCCATTCTGTCCCTGGGTCTATCCCCTAAAAACCTCTTCTGTCCGACTGCATTTTCAATAGACATCAGAATGATTAAAAATAAAAACTAAGAAGAGGAAGTATTTCAAACTCCCCTGTGGCACAGTACAACTGTTCCAGCACAAAAGACATACAGAGCTACCATTACTGAGAACTGGGACTGAGAGGTATCCTATAAACAAAAATGACTCTGGCCATTCTATTTAAATTTTTGGGGAGAGTGCCATTTGTTCCAAAATGTCATTCTCCTTTATCGGTCATTTTCTGAACTTTGTACCTTTCTCTGTCTTTAACTCAACTTCCATGCTGAGACTCTTTAAAGCCTGTAATGTGCTGCTTAAAATAGAAACAACCCTTATGTCCCGAATCTTAACCTTTCTTTTTTGGCTATAGGTGTGAGTCCGTACGGGACTGCTTCTGGGTCTGGTATAGGGTTACACAGTGGAGGAAATAATTATTTGATCCATCATTGGTTTTGTAAGCTTACCCACTGACAAAGACATGAACGGTCTATGATTTTAAAAGTGGCTGTATTTTAACAGGGAGAGACAGAATATTAAAAAGAAAATCTAGAAAATCACATCAAAAAAAAAAGTTTTAATTATTTTGCAATTAATTGAGAGAAAAGAGTATTTGACCCGCTATCAAAACATTAGTTGGTACTTGGTGGAGAACCCCTATTTTGGGGATCATCTGAATTTCACTACTGACTGTTTTTTGTTCCTTCATCCGTCCTTGCTTTTGTAGCGTCTGTTTTGTGAAACAATTGTGAGATTTGTCACCTTTTGATGTGTTATCGGTCGGATGAGCGCGAGGTTAGCGCCCAGATTGCACTTGCATCGGATATACTGTATATCCGATTTATGAAACATGAAAGAGGCCTGCATTCATTATGAAAAAAAATCTGAATTGTACTATTCAAATTTACATGAAAAAAAAATCAGATATAGCACAGGTCACATTGGGCAAAAAAAATCTGAATTGACCTGCAGTGTGAGAATAGCCTTTGGTTTACACGTGTGAGCTAGGGCCGCATTTGTTAAACACCAGAGATCTAACTGACTACAGTGCAGTAATCCCCCACGTATTCGCTGTTCAGTCTTCATGAATTCATCTATCCATTTTCCGCACCTCCGAACTTGGGTCGCAGGCGTGCTGGAGCCTATCCCAGCTATCTTTGGGTGAGAGGCGAGGTACACCCTGAATTGGTCGCCATTTCCACTCACATTCACACCTACGGGCAGTTTAGAGTCATCAATCAACCTACCATGCAAGTTTTTAGAATGTAGGAGGAAACCAGAGTACCCGGAGGAAACCCATGCAGGCACGGGGAGAACATGCAAACTCCACACAGGCGAGGCCGGATTTGAACCCGGATCCTCAGAACTGTGAGGCAGACTTGCTAACCAGTCATTCACCATGCAGCCAGTCATTCACCTATTTTAGTTGTGCTCAAGCCAAAGCAATTAAAGTATTGCTTTTCCGCCATCAAGGTACTATGTTGAAGTGAGTTCAGGAGCTATATTTTGACATACATAGTGCTTTGCTACAGTCTTGTGGCATATAAAACCTTTTTTGAGGTGCCAAATACGATAAGATTTTTGCAGATGTGTCAAGTTAAAGTGCTTGCAAACAAAGGTAATACGAGCAATTTATTTTACCATCTATAGACAAAAGAAATGTGCCCGAATGAAAAGACCCATCAATCTCAGAACTCAGGAGGGAAGAACATTTTTTGACCTACAACCCAACTACAGACCTCTTATACAAGCTTTTTTGAAGAATACTTTCTATGATAAAAAAAAATATCCTTGAGCGGCCAACTTTGAAGTTAACACTAGAAATACTTAGAATTTCAATTACTTTGGAAGTATACTGTAGGTCCACTCAACCTCAGCATAATAATAAAATAGGAATGGAGAGTAAAACGGCATTTAAGTGGTGTGACAGGGAGACTAAAAGTTGGATCTTTTTTTTTTTTTTTACTTGGTTTTCTTTTTTGTATTTGCTAAAGCAAGCAGACAAATTTCAGATTCCACTCTGCTACAAAGAAAGCCAATGTCCAGTCCAATCACGAATGTTTGTCTTTATAGTTAATTGATGCTAAATCTGCCATTTTATTGTAAATGGATTGAATTACTATAATTTGATACAATTTATTTTTTTCTTTATACAGTGTGTGAAAACACTTGACGTAATTTCCTATAGAAAAGCTTGTGTAATTTAAACACAAAGATATCGATTTCATAATATCTTTTTTCATCCAAATGGCTATTTGGGGAACTTCTATTGAAATGAAAGTAGGGTGTCAGAATACATGTGAGCATAGGTTTTAAGGAAATAACGTAAATGTACTCTTTCTGATATTAATGTTTGGAACTTTTTGCATATGCTCCCAAGAGGGAAGATTATTTGTAACTGTGTCAAGGTGTGTATAATTGGAGTAACATCCACTGCTGTGTTCTCCTAGTAGTCTATTCTGATTGGCTGGCCTGCAACAACCTAATGCCACACTAACAAATGGCTCCTTATTTTTAGTTAGAGAGTTATAGTTAAATCCTGTTCATATTTAATAACTGTCAGCACATGTGTTGTGACGGGCACTGTAGATACCACTGACTTCTCTGGAGTCTCAGGAGGAGTGGCGGGGCAGAATTGAGATCGATTCTTCTCTTGCCTGGATTAAGCCTTGACTACTACACTCATTTTCCACTTTGCTCTTCATGACCACAGCTACAATTATGATATTAGTAAAATGCAAATAGCTCTAAGTGAAGACTCTCAGGTTTTAATCGAAGGGAGTGAAGATATGCTGGAATTGGGACAACATCATTTTCAATGTGGAGGTATGGTTATGAGGCATTATACACAGTGGGCCTCAATCTCCAAAGCACTTGAGATTCGTTTAGCGTCTTAATTGGCACGGGCTGTGTTAATAGCCACTAGGGTTTTTTAAAGATGTAATTCTGTCTGCTGATTGGACCAGGTAAATGAGTTGTGCTGTCTCTCTAGTGTCTATTACGTTGGACCTGTGTCTCCATTTGTGCATTTTGAGAGTATGGTCATCTTAAATGGTCAAAGATGGCATACCATGTGTTAATTAATGAAACGTGGTCAAGTAGGTTGGCTGTTGTCACTCAGTGGCCCCAAAACATGACTGATTAATTACCCCAAGGTTTTTATGGCTTTACTCCTCATGTTTCTTGTCTTGAGAAAGTTGGTGGTGTTCAATTAAACTAAATACTCTTCCCTTGCTCAACTAGATGAGTGACAATGGCTACATGTTAGATAATACTCTCATTTTGTGTTTAAAACTACAACATTCAGAATCAAAATCATCTGTATTTGCCAAGTATGTCAAAAACACACGAGGAATTTGTCTCCGGTAGTTGGAGCTGCTCTAGTACGACAACAGACAATTGATAGAGAATACTTTTGAGACATAAAAACATTTAAAAAAAAAAAAAAAAAAACAGTCACTAAGCAATAAAAGGTTACCAGTAATGTCGTAATGGTGGTTTAAAAAATAATAATAAATTTTTTTTGGGGGGGGGCTATTGTGCAAAATGCAATTAGAGCAGTTTGAAATGACTAATAGAACAATTTCCAAGATGGCGCCAACCAGTGTGGTCGCCTCGGTAAAGCGCTCTCTAGTATTGTTTTTGTTTTTGTGTTTTTCGTCCGTCTTTGGAGACCTTACACGACTCACTTACACAAGGGGAGACCTGCTAACCATCAAGGAGGCTACTCCGGACTTTCTGTCACCAACGTTCGCAAATCCGCTCAGTTTTTTCCCCGAGTTACTCACCGGAGCGGCGTCCGCGGTTTTCGGCGCATGGAGACGGAAGCGGCGCCACAGAGGGAAACGGGCCGGCATTCAGGTGAAACTCCGCAAGACAGGACACAGATTGGAGTTCCCGTCGATCCACCTCGCGAATGTACGCTCCCTACCCAACAAAATGGACGAGCTTCATCTTCTGTTAAAGACCAGTAAAAACTTCGGACGTTCCGCGGCCATGTGCTTCACGGAGACCTGGCTTTGCGACGCTGTACCCGATGGCGCCGTCATGCTTCCCGGCTTCCACATTCATCGAGCGGACCGCAACATGGAATCATCGAATCAAAACGAAGGGCGGCGGGATATGCCTCTATATCAACGAAAAATGGTGTACGGACGTCACGGTGCTCAGCACACACTGCAGCCCGCATTTGGAGCCGCTATTTTTAAACTGCAAACCCATTCTATTTGCCACGTGAGTTCGCATCATTCATACTGGCTGGAGTCTACATACCGCCTCAAGCTAACACGAACGCCGCACTGCTAACGCTCGCCGAACAAGTCAACAAAATTGAAAAAAAACCACCCGGACTCACCCCTCATTATTCTCGGGGACTTTAACAAAGCTAAACTCAACCACAAATTCCCTAAATACAAGCAGCACATCAACTGTCCTACCAGGGAAAATAATACTTTAGACCACTGCTACACTACGGTAAAAAACGCATACCGTGCTATACCTCGTGCAGCCCTGGGCTCGTCTGATCACTGCATAATTCACTTAATACCGACATACAGGCAAGAACTTAAATGCGCGAAGCCTACAGTGAAAACAGTCAAAAAGTGGACCAATGAAGCCAAGATGGAACTTCAAAGCTGTTTAGACTGCACAGACTGGAGTGTCTTTGAAAATTCAGCTGGCAGCCTGGATGAATATACGGACACTGTCACAAAGTGTCCTTCTCAAATCTGTAATAGAAGTTGTTCAAGTCGTCGGCTCGTCCTTTATTGTTCTCAGCATGGGAGGTGGTTGCTTGCAATTGGCTAGCGATTGTAATGCATGCCAGACTGATTTAGAGATGTTAGCGGTAAACAGTTTTTCTAGTTTTACTGCATAAGTTCTCTTTGCAATGTTAATTTCTTTAGTCGGCTGGTTTCTAGATATAAACACCCGCAAGTATGTAAGATACAATCTTTCGCATAGAATGACTTACAGTTCATAAACAGCAACTCCAAGTTCGGGCTGCTGTGTGTGGTGAGGTCTGTGACGTCATTTTTTTTTCATGAATATACAAGCAGATCCCGCCACCTTTTGTTTTCCCCGATAACTTCGTGACGCGGTCTGCCCTGTGTAGTTGGAAGCCCAGAAGCATTACGGCGCCATCGGGGATGTGTTCACAAAGCCATGTCTCCGTGAAGCACAGGGCGGCGGAATGTCCAAAGTCTTTACTGGTCTTTGTCAGAAAATGAAGCTCGTCCATTTTGTTTGGTAAGGAGTGTAGGTTTGTGAGTTGGCTCGATGGGAGTGGCAATCGGAATGCTCTCTTACGGAGCTTCCCCCTTCATCCCCTTCGCTACCATACGCTGTGGCTGCCGCACTGGTGAGTAACTCGGAGAAAAAAACTGAGCAGATTTGCGAAAGTTGGTGAAAGAAAGTCCGGGGTAGCCTCCCTAATATTAAGCAAGTCTTCCCTTGTGTACGTGAGTCGCGTAATGTCTCCAAAGACGAACGAGAAATACAAAATCATAGACAATACTAGAGCGCACGTAACCGAGGCGACCACACGGTTAGGCGCCATCTTGGCTAGTTATTTGATGGTGCTGATTATTGTCCAATATACTTTTGTATTCATGGTAAATATAGTAAGTAAGCGACTTTCTGAGATTTTGGAGTCCATTGTGCTGTTGTTTGCAGGTTTAAAAGTGGAACGAGTTATGTATGGACCTATATGGTGGCCTTTAATGTACAGTGATACACTTTATCGCAGGGGATACAGTGGCTGAAATAAGTATTTAACACGTCACCTTTTTTCTCACTAAATATACTTCCAAGGGTGCTATTGACCTGAACATTTCGCCAGATGTTGGGAAACACCCAAGTAATCCAAACATACAAAGAAAGTAGAACGAACAAGCTCAGATTAAGTTATGTGTAATCATGTGAAATGACACGGGGAAAAAGTATTGAACATGCCAACTGGTATTCTTTCATACCTTTGTTTGCAATTACATGTTCAAGGTGCCTCCTACTACTTGCATGTATTGCTCTGGTGTGGTTTTGGCCCATTCCTCCACACAAGCAGTCAGTATTGTTACGGACCTTGAGTTTCAGTTCTTTCCATATATTTTCTATTGGATTCAAGTCAGGTGATTGGCTGGGCCATTCTAGCAGCTTTATTTTTGTCTTTGAAACCAATTGAGAAGTTTCCCTGGTAGTATGTTATGTTTATCCTGATGAAATGTCCATCCTCATTTCATTTTCCTCATCCTTGTAAATGGGAGCAGATTTTTGTCAAGAATGTCTCAGTACCATTTGCTGAAAAGCAGCCCCACACCATCATGTTCCCACCTCCAAACTTCACTGTTGATATGGCGTTTTTAGGGTGAAGTGCAGTGCCATTTCTCCTCCATAGGCGGTGTGCAGTATGGCATCCAAACAGTTAAATTTTGCTCTCATCCAACCAGACTATATCCTGCTAGTATTTAGCTGGCTTGTCCAAATGTTCTTCAGCAAACTTTAAACGAGCTTTGACATGCTTTTTTTTTCAGCAATGGGGTCTTGCATGGTGAGCGTGAATACAGACTATTGCAGCAGAGTGCATTACTCACTGTTTTCTTTGTGACAACAGTACCTGCTGATTTCAGGTCTTTTTGAAGCTCTCCACAGGTGGTCCTTGGCTCTTGGACAACTCCTCTGATTATTCTTTGCACTCCTCTGTCAGAAATATTGCGAGGAGCACCTGATCGAGGCAAATGTATGGTGGTAAGATTGGCTTTCCACTTACGTATTATGGCCCCAACCGTGCTCACTGGAACATTCAGTAGCTTAGATATGCTCCTGTAACCAATGCCATCGCTATGTTTTGTAACAATTTGTGATGGCCTTGATACAGCTCTTTGCTCTTACCCATCCTGAGATGCGTCTTGACTTACACCTTGGATATGAGACCTTTTTGTAGGCCAACAATTAGGACTCAACCAACTGGTATTCATTTGCACTGACAAGGGGCTGGATTGCTGTTTGATTATTGATAAATTCTAGGTGTTGTCTTGGCGTTCCATGCCTTTTTCCCCCTACCTCTCTTCATGAGTTTCAATACTTTTTCCCTGTGTCATTTCACAATATTACACACAACTTAATTTCTGATCTTATTTGTTCTACTTTCTTTGTATGTATGGATTACTTGGGCTGTTCCCAACATCTGGTGAAAATTTCATGTCAATAGCACATTTGGAAATATATTTAGTGAGACAAATGGTGATGTCTTAAATACTTATTTCAGCTGCTGTACTTTCTAGACCTGCCTGATATTGGTGAAAATCGTCGATATAAAGAGACCATATATGCAGTGCCGTGAAAAAGTATTGGACCCCTTTTCAAATTCATACTTTTTGCAAATTTTCCCCACTTTAATGTTTAAGTTCACCAAACAAATGTAACTAATCGGACAAAGATAAACTAAGTAAACATAAAATGCAGTTTTTAAACGATGATTTTATTTATTGAGGAAAATAAAAATATTTGAAGTTGCCTAGCCCTACGTGAAAAAGTAATAGCCCCCTTAACGTAATTACTGGTTGGGCCACCCTCAAGCAGCAACAACTGAAATCAAGCGTTTTCTAAAGCTGATGAATATATTCGATGAATATATGCACAATTTTGGACTCCAACATATAGCGAATTAAAACAATCATACATAAGGGGAATGCACTTTCTTTTCTTCAGGACACCGCTCCTCTTACTTCACACACTCTGCACTTTTCTTTTTACTCGCACTGTACATATTTCACACATTTGGCACATTCACAATGATGCCAGGCCAGGTACTGGTACATCTGTGCTGGTCTCCGGTCTGGTCACCCCCCTTCTCTGCCCTGTCGATCCTCCAGTTTGAATGCATCATACAGCCGTCAGTGGGGCGAGGGCACTGTCTGGATAGGGAGGACACTCGGCCAGGTGTTCTGGCACTCCGGCCTGCTCTCTGGCCTGCCATGCCTTAGCCTGCGGACATCTTTTGGGGAGCAGGTTGGCCTTGGTGGGGGTGATTGTTTCGGGTCATCATTGCCCCATTACCGTCTGGCCTCACCCCCACCATTCTCCCCAATTTTAATGCACGACACCCCACCAAACACAATCACGGTACAGGGATAATGGTTGCCAGTCGGTGACCTGGTAACCATAGTAATATGGTGGGTGGTGAGTATTCACATTTCTCTTGGCTTGACTCCTGGGGCCTGCGACCACAGTTACCCCGTTACTTGTGGTCAGATATCTAAACTGTCTAACTATTATTCTGCTGTACTTCGCACCCCTATTCTCATTGTATGTTCTGTCCCTCTGTTTGTCCCCGAAAACCATTTTTCTGTCTGGCTGCATATTCAGTAAACATCAGAATAATTTAAAAAAAAGCACAGGGAGTATTTCAAACTCCCCTGCTGCACAGCAAAACTGTTCCAGCAGAAAAGGCAAACAGATCCACCATTCTGCATGGCCATGCAGCTGAACAGGACAGGTTAAAAAAAAAGAAGAAAAAAACGAAGGCTGGACTTTGAAATACAAGGCTGGATCATCACAACATGTTCGTATCATTTTAATCAATGACCGCATAATAAATTGGTGATTTCTCAGCATATTCAATAAACGATTGACCATAATTTTGGGGTGCTGTAGCTGTTGTGTTCTTGTGTGAGAGAGTGCAATGGTACATGATTGCTTGGCTTCAGCGACTGACGTGGATGTCTTGCGGCTGCCGCTGTGTTTATCATTCTCATCAATGACACCCCAATAAATTAGCCATTGTTTAGCATAACAAATTACTGATTTACTATAATTTTGGGGTGCTAAAGTTCTCGTGTTCATGTAAGAGTGCAAAGCAAAGCTATATGATTGCTTGGGTTGGCAAGGCTTGAAAGGACGTGTGGCACCTTCCGCTGTTTTTGTATCATTTTAATGGATGACACCCTAATAGGTGAGTGATTTTTCAGCATATTAAATGAGTGAATGAACATAATTTTGGGATGCTAGCAGTTGTTCATATGCGAGTGCAACCGTATATGACAGCAAAATACATATAACAACAACTTGAACAGAGCAGTGTTTGGAAACTCAAGCAAGCTGTCTCCCCCCCACTTAGAAGGTGTCATTTTTGAAGGTGGGGGGATTCTGCCCAACAGTGACAAAACAGTATAAAATAAGACTGTATACTGCCATGTTATTGCATAGTACATTCCTTTGTCCACAACTGCTGTGCAGTGTGTCTAGCAGACATAATTTCCCGATCGGGAACTATTCGTTGAGTGTGGGAGGGTGCTGACAAAGTTTCCCTGTTAGAGAAACTCAAAATGTTTAGTTAGATTTTTTCAAACGGGAGACAAGGGGCCATGCTCCGCCCATTGCTAGGTAAAATGTGTCATTAGTGTGCCAGCCAGTGCGGGAATGTCCCTGGTCAATATAAAATCTAAAAGCTCAAATCCTGAATACAGCATGATGTTAGAGGAGCTGATAAGCTTAATCAGCATTGTGTTGTCTCTCGTAGTGGCTTGGATGAAATACATTTTTAACAAAGAAAATTACACACTGCGGCTTTGTCTATTTTCTTCATGCCATTATTTTGTACTTTAGCATTTCTTATGCAACACATACGGTATTTTTGATGTACTGGTACTATAAACTTAAGTTTGTTGAGCCATTGGTCCATGAATCATTAATACAAAAAAGTCAACGCAAGCAACACATACAGTACACAAGTATGCATAAACCCTGGCACAAATATGCATGTTGCTCTCTTTGGAAGCAGCTCAGTTGGCCATGAAGTTGCAAATGGGATACTCTCATCAGTCTTCCCAGCATGATGTCTGACTGTCATGCTGTTTCCATCATGGCCAAGTAGGGATAGTAACTCGTTCCTGCTAACATGCGAGACCCCAGTGGAGAAGAGGTGGAAATCTGTGTGGTAGCGATGCACTGTTGAGGCTTTTTTTAAATACTCCCTTTTGTAAAATGTGGCTTTTATTTCTGATATACCCTCTCCAACCTCCAAGCTCAAACATTATCCATTCCAGGATGCTTGTTGACCTCCAGTTTGTTCGGATTTCAGAACAGATAAATCATTAAGAAATAATTCAAATGGAATAAAATCAAACTGTTGCCATCAGAAACTCTTCATTGTAATACAAGCCACTTTAATAATGCGCCTCATGCATTTAATTTTTAACATTCTTGTCTCATAATTGAAAAATGAACTAGCCACTATAAAAGGTATAATGAAAAAAACAGCTAGCCTATTATCTTGTAGTTCACGGCTAATGTTCGCAGTCAGCCCTTTATGATCTTCACGTGCTGCTCCTTTTGCTAACTTATCCACATGGCTATGCCAGACTCAGTGTTGCATCATCTCTTATTGCAGTGACGCTGAAATACACAGTTCTGGCCACTACATCACGCCAGGCTTTCAATTACTAGTACTACTTCACATAACCATGACTACATTTTCTTCTTGTTGTCTCTTAACACCACTTGTTGAGACTGTTTCATCCTTTGGAATATTTGTTTGAAAAAAATCTGAAAAATCTAAACATGGACAGAGCTCCATTGACACCTTGCACAAAGTAATTACATTGGTAAGAAGTTAATTGAAAAGGAAGATGGGCAATGTGTTCTGCCAGCTCGTATTAAAATTGTACTTGCCCCATATGTGATATGTGAAAGAAATGTTATTTGACTTTTTTCCCTGGGTGGCAGGAAAATTGTTCAGCTTTCTAATTTAGCTTGTTGCAGTCTTATGGTATTTGGTGCTGCTTGTCTGGTGTTATCTCAGAAGACAAAGGATATGATGGGGGTTTTGCTGGTGATTGGACTAAAGTTGATGTCTCTAGGTTTTTTCTTTTCTTTTCACAGAGCCACAATTATTTAATTAATGGATTCTACAAAGTGTCAGCTCTTTTCTTTGGATGCTTGTCGCTTTGTTCACTTGGACAGATCTATTAAATGGTCTTGCTTGACAGATTTGTGTATTTATAGCTGTTCACCGTAATGGGTTTTTTATTGCTCTATACTATTTGTGCATGAGTACTCGAGGATATTGTTATCATGATGCAGAAGCTGTCTTCTGCTGCTAGATTATATTTATCTACTGTTGGCATCTCGTACTCCTATCAGTATCAAAGGACTGCAAAGGGAAGGATGTGTGCGAATTACAAAAAAAGATTGCGTGTTTGAAGATAAATATAGTTACAGTAGATATAGAGCGATTGGGGATAAGAGGTGGGGGAGGGGAGGAGCAAATTGGCCTTGTGTATTGTGTATTACATTGTGTATTTGTATGTGTAGACTTCAACATGGATGCCCTTCACTTGTTTTGCTGCAAGGGTGCGATTGAACGGTCACGTTTATGAGCGACTCGCTGCGGACATCGTCTGCCATCATTCCATCACTTTTCTAAGAGCGTGTGTGTGTGTGTGTGTGTCATCCCTGAGGACATTGCTCCCATCACTCCTCTCTAACACACTCCATAAATCCTCGGCAGATATACAGCCACGTCAAGCTCGGCACACGTAAGGTACTGTAAATCTGGGGGAGGACTCTCCAAGTCATTTGTCTTAGATCAGTCTTTTGTCTTAAAGTTTCAGTTGACTGGAAACTGTACTCAGACTCCTTCATAATGTGCTGGAGCAGCACCAGGGCAGTAAATCTGACGGTAGTGTCAGTGCATGATCGGGACAGATCAGTGCAGTGTCCTCTGCCTCAGTAGGTTGTAATCAGCTCAGGAAGGAGGGGTCTAATTTATAGGCCAAGCTGAACTTGTGACCAAGATCTCGCTCGTAAAGTCATCCAGAGACATGTGATTTTATTAGTTTATTAGTTGTTTTTTTCCCTCTTTGGTTCAGTGTTTTATGAATATGTATAAATACTCAGTGTTGGCTAATGCAGTGAGCTAAATTACAAGCTATTCCTACATTAAATGAAGCTACCACCAGAGAAATGTAGCAAGTTAGAAAAACTACATTTTAAAATTTTGTACGTGTACTATTGGGGTATAAATAAACTCATAATTCTAAATATTTGGATAATTCATGCTAGTTCTTTTTACCACTGCAATATAAATATCTTGGACTAATGCAATAATAGCTCAGTGTTATTCTTAACATGACTAAACAGTATGTAATTAAAACAAGAAATGTTATGGTTGGTCATCGTTCTCCTATATTAAATTGAGGTTTTTTTTTTAGCTATCAAATAAATTATTTAAATAGATCACAACAATTAAATTTTGTAGAGCCAATAATCTGCACAAAAACAAATATTTCTGAGGAACATAACCCAAAGTTGTACTTTTCAGCTTCATCGGCTTCTCTTTTTTCTACCTCTTCTCGTGTAACTTCCCTTCACACAGACAGACAAACACAAACTATTATTATATTGCCAAAAACATGTTGGTAGCTAGTGCTATGTTAGCTGTTGATGTTTGCTGACTGAGTTATGTTGCCTTGCTTGGCTGGCAATTGTTTCGTTAACTTTGGGAAATACCTGAATGTGTGTCCTTAAATTTGTGTTTGACTTCTGACAAGAGCTTCCAAAATTTTGGGGTTGCGCATAAAGCACAGGAATGTATGACTGTTCTGTGAGGACTCGATACGTAACATGAATTTGTTAAGGTATGGCCTTGGGGATTGACAAGATGTACACATCTCTGGCCCCTCCTTTGCCATACCTCCATACCGCTACACACAATTCCCGAACACCGTCTAATGTGTGCATCAGCAGAAGAATGGGTACATAAGATGTCAAAGGGAAGAGCTACTGTATATTTATAGTTTGCAACTACCTGAGGAAATGCATCTTCCCTGGACGCTACCATGCTATGTGATCACGAAATTAGCTTTGTAAGTAGCTATTTGTTGAAAACAGAGACGTAAAGTCCACGCTGCTGAAAAGTGTAGTTAAACTAGTAATGCAGCTCCTGCCCAGCACTGCAAATTCTGCATACACCAGACTAGACAAAGTAATAAACAAAACCATAGGAGTGCTGACCATATTGTCAGTATATAAAATTCTACATCAATCAGTATACACCATGCAGAATTGTCATTTAAAAAAGGAAACATTTGAATAAAAACAACAGTTGAGGTGCTTCACAATTTAGAAGAGTTCACAGTTAAAAATTATATCATGCAGAAGCTCATGCTTTCGTTAAAATACCCTCAGATCAAGAGTTATTGCTCACTTTACACCTGATTTTCCACTCACTGAATGCAACCTGTTTTTTGGAGTGGCAAACCTGTCTCGGGAAAATGACCCCTGCTCAACCCTTCTTATTATTTTCCTTTCAGCTTGTCCCGTTAGGGGTCCTGCATTCTCCTCTTGAACACTAAATGCCCACACGTCTTCCCTCACTACATCTATCAAACTTCTCTTTGGTCTTCCTCGAGCTCTCTTGCCTGGCAACTCCATCCTCATAATCCTTCTACCAATATACTGATTATATCTCCTCTGGATGTCTCCAAACCATCAAAGTATGCTCTATCTAACTTTGTCTCAAAAACATCTAACCTTGGCTATCCCTCTGATTAGCTAATTTCTATTCCTATCTAACCTAGTCACTCCTAGAGAGAACCTCAACATCTTCATTTCTGCCACCTTCAGCTCTGCTTCCTGTTGTCGCTTCAGTGGCACTGTCTCTAATCCTTACATCACCCCACAGCCCCTATAATGCTGGGTCAATGCCGAGTGTGCCGTTCTTTACTATGATGACCGAGGGCAGAGCTACAGGGTCGACCAAGTCAGGTTGCTTCCAGTCCAGGGGGGGTGCCATACCCAAGACAAAAAAGTAATTTTAACGCAGCAAGTCAACGAGTGTGTGGATGCGTCTTGGTGGCACAATCAGCATTGGGAAACACAATTACCTCTCCCCATCACCTTTGCCAGCAATTCAACAATGTGCCACTTATCAGAAACTAATTATCTTAGCTAATGCTAAACTGTGAAGATTGAAAAATAACACCAGCTTTTGCTTCAGCTTATCTTTTGTTTTTGACAGTATTTAGGGTTAGGGTTAGGGTTAGTTACTTAAAAAGTGCTGGGTCTTCACCCAGCCTAAATACCAAGTCATGGGCAGGCAGAGAAACTTGGGTTGGTTGGGGACAGCATTGTTTAAATAAGCCACATTGTTACTTCACAATCCAGAAAAGTTCTCAAGAGCTTGCTTCCTGCCACATTTTTAGAAATATCCATCTCATAAAATATTTACTTGGTTGTGTAATGTCACAATGGGTTGGCAGGGACTCCAGGAATCAAACTGTTGCAAGCAACAAAAGTATAGTTTCCATATGGAAACCAATGCAAATTTCTGTGTGTAGTTATTTATAGGCGGCACGGTGGCCGACTGGTTAGAGCGTCAGCCTCACAGTTCCGAGGACCCGGGTTCAATCCCGGCCCCCCCTGTGTGGAGTTTGCATGTTCTCCCCGTGCCTGAGTGGGTTTTCTCCGGGCACTCCGGTTTCCTCCCACATCCCAAAAACATGCATTAATTGGAGACTCTAAATTGCCCGTAGGCATGACTGTGAGTTCGAATGGTTGTTTGTTTCTATGTGCCCTGCGATTGGCTGGCAACCAGTTCAGGGTGTACCCCGCCTCCTGCCCGATGACAGCTGGGATAGGCTCCAGCACGCCCGCGACCATAGTAAAGAGAAGCGGCTCAGAAAATGGATGGATAGTTATTTATGAGCGGCACGGTGTACAACTGGTTAGCACATCTGCTTCACAGTTCTGAGGACTCAGGTTCAAATCCGGCTTTGCCTGTGTGGAGTTTGCATGTTCACCCCGTGCCTGCGTGGGTTTGCTCCGTGTACTCGGGTTTCCTTCCACATCCCCAAAACATGCATGGTAGATTAATAGAAGACTCTAAATTGCCCATAGGCTGTGAATGTGAGAGCAAATGGTGGTTCGTTTATATGTAGTTGGTTGGCGACCAGTTCAGTGTGTACCCTGCCTCTCGCCCAGAGTTAGCTGGCATAGGCTCCAGCACGATAAAAAGCGGTATGGAAAATGGATGGATGGATGTGTTTTAGTTAGACATGACATATTTACCCATATTTACCCTCGTAGTGTTACAGTTTAGTGTTGAAACTGAGAATAGTGATGTCCAAATGTCGCAATCTGTGTAGGCATTATTAATGAAGGCAGGATTATATGTTGCCAATCTTGAGACCCCTTCTCCGTTGACAGATGAAGTATGTTCAATGTGTGTGCTTGTGTATGTCTGTGTGTCTATCTGCAGGCTACTTTTCATAGACACACAGTTTCAAATGTTGAGGATGAAAGCTGAAGACTCTTCTGGACGACAGCACATTCTTACCATTAACCTCAAGTCAAAGGTAAGTGTCTTTATTTCTTTAATGTACAGTATGAAAACACACAGTCGGCATTGATGACTAGGTCAGCCTTACGATAAAAATAATTCATTATCACATGGAACATGGTCCATCTTGATGTTTATATTCAGCCAATCCAGATCCAGGTCTGACTTCATTTAACACGTATGGGCCATTCAATTTGCTGATAGCAAATCAGTGATTTACATCTGGGCCCTCAAATCTGGGGCAAACTGGAGAGGGTGTACTGAGACTTGATAACCCACTGTGACTGAGATGTAGCACAGATAAAACATCTCCACACAGACCTCGGCATGATAGAAAATGATCCTCTGTGAACAGAGAAAGTAAGTACACTTACTTTTATCTACATTGGCTTGTCATCACTTGCTGCTTTTAAAGGACTACATGTACATGGACAGCAACAGGACTACTGCAGTAATGGCTGTAAGAAATCATGGGTCAGAAACATGACTCGCTGTGGTTACTCCTAATGGGAGAAGAGAAAGGAATAGAACTTGAATGTAATTAACTGCCATTAAAGATAAAAATCTTGTCACAATGAAAGCTACACATACCGGTATCAAGCATCACACGTATTGCTTTGGTGTTGCCAAATTTCACTTTTTTTTTTTTTTTACATTTGTTGTGATGTTTTGAAAAACGAAAACAGCCTCAAAAAATAATTATTTGTTAATATAATCTAACAAAACATCCCTATGACATCAATATTGAATTTAACAATATTGAGTTTTTTCATTCGATGTGACAGCCCATGGTGTAACGCCCCACACACACATCCAGACAAGGAAAAAAAAACAGAAAACCAATTTGGGGAAAAAAGGAGTAAACTTTGAAAAGGGAACACAGATTGAGGGATCCCCCTTCCAGGATGATGACAAGGCTGCAGTGGATGTTAACAAACAAATGACAGTAGTGTAGGGGCATGATTGGGACCGATCAGGGCAATATCCTCCGCCTCAGTAGGTTGTCATCAGCTCAAGAAGCATCATCTAATTTAATATATATATTTATTTATTTATTTATATTTAATATCTAATTTAATTAGCTAAGCCCAGCATACATCCACATGGGACAAGGGAGAATGGTGAGAGCCCACTCTGTGCCAACCTACCCACCTGGCCATTCACACTCGTCTGGAACTGTAAAAAGATCTCAGTTCTACTTCCACCAGATCTAGCACCAGGTCATCCTTCACTCAGCACGGGGGGGGGGGGTTACACAGTGCTAGAAGAGGTTTGGGTGACATGAAAGTGAAAGCAAGGGTAAAGATGAAAAGTTATGGGTTAATGGTGAAAAGGGAGCGTAAATTTGTACATCCATCCATTTTTTGGACCGCTTATCCTTCCATCCATCCGTTTTCTGAGCCGCTTCTCCTCACTAGGGTCGCGGGCGTACTGGAGCCAATCCCAGCTGTCATCGGGCAGGAGGCGGGGTACACCCTGAACTGGTTGCCAGCCAATCGCAGGGCACATACAAACAAACAACCATTCGCACTCACAGTCACACCTACGGGCAATTTAGAGTCTCCAATGAATGCATGTTTTTGGGATGTGGGAGGAAACCGGAATGCCCGGAGAAAACCCACGCAGGCACGGGGAGAACATGCAAACTCCACACAGGTGGGGCTGGGGATTGAACCCGGGTCCTCAGAACTGTGAGGCTGACGCTCTAACCAGTCGTCCACCGTGCCTGTACCGCTTATTCTGATCCAAAATATATACTTTTAATTATTGCTTATTATCACTGACCTGCACATCTCAGAGTAAGGCAATACTTTTGTTGTTTTTAACCACTACCTTTTAAGTCTGTGGTGAAATAGGGCGATTCTGTGTGTTGTTGGAATTAACATTGAGGGAGTTATTATTACCTACACCAAATCTACTTCATCGTAACATTTTTCATAAATGTCCAATCAAAATTTGTCACAGCAAGTATTGGGAATTTTGTTCCAGGGTTCATCAATAAGTTAGATTTTGTAATCCACAAATGTTTTTGGATGTGTTCATGTAGAGATGTTCATGGAGATGTGAAGTTCTTACAGTAATTTCGGGTACTTAACTTTCCTGTCTTCCCTATCAACAGCACCCAGCAGAGGCTCCTGAATGCTCAGCTGACCTGCCAATCCCCCTCCTCTTAAAATGGACGCCCCAGGTATATAAATGTTTGGAATAAAAAGGAGAGCCATTATGACTGTTCAACCATATCAATGTTTAATCGCCTCATCATATTACAGTATTACATATACACAACACATTGATGGATAACAAGTTTTGAAATCAGAAGGGTAATAGTTTGTTCAACTATTGTTGAAGTTACTGTAAAAAGGGGATCGGTAAAAAATTTTTTTTGCAATATCTCAGTTATTATTAAATATGACAATTTAAAATTTTGGTACAGATATTAGCAAGAGTCGTGGCGGTTGACACACACAATTTGGTTTCGCGGGCCACATGAAATCCTGTGGTGGACTCGATCTTTTCTTCGTTTTACTCCTCTGCTTTACATATTAAAATAGTTTATTTATGTTTATCGAATTTTCCCAATGAGGAATGTATTTTTTTTTCCTATTCAGTAACTGTGACATGTGCTCTTATCCGTATCTGCTGTATGCTTATCCCTTATGTACCTATTCCTAATTGCATTATAATTTCTTTGTATGGTTTTGTGATGATAAAAATACTTCATTTTGGAATGTGCTTTGAATCAGCTGGTCACACCACCAACTAAAACATAAGTATGACATTTCTTTGGATTCTTTTATTGCACATTTAAAGTGACAAGACTTTGCTTTGTCAGAAATCCCTTATTTAGCTGGTGGTCACTGGTCACAGCAAATCATTTATTGTATGTTTTTTTTTTCCCACAACCAAAACTGTCCTTTTGGTCTTTCCTGTGGCCTAGCATCATCATCTTAAGCAGCTCAATTTGGCCTCTTGCTTCTTATCCCTCCACGCTGGGAAGGGTGGGAGCACTCTGCCAGGGAGACCCATACCAACAACTGCTTGCCAAGTTCCCAGAGCTCACAATGCCTACTTACTTACCTTTAGGGGACGTGGACTCGTCCCTGACGATGATAGAGGCTTTTGACGCTGCTGAAATAGCTTTGGCTAATGCAGCACTGCTGTCGCAGCCATCTCAAACCACTCTATTTGCCGTCTCAACATGTAGCACCAACTACGCAGTCAGAGTGGTGTGTGAACAGTGCGTCGTCAGTGTATGGCAGCCACTGGTCTTTTGTAAAAGGAAACTCCATGACGACAGACGAAAATACATTACCTTTGTATTCTCTGGGCATTGATTTTGATCATTAAGTGTGATCTGGTTGTCTTAGAGACCGTTTCGCCTCTCATCCAAGCAGGCTTCATCAGTTCTTGCGCAAAGTCAAGATAGGACAGCTCTGGCCTTAGTGTTGGTGTGAAAACCCGTCTTTCTTTTCAAAAGGAGTGGTTCCTAACCTTTTTTCAGTCACATACCAATTGAAGGATGTGCATCTATTTCTCAGACCGGTAACCATTCCAGAAGCTAATCGGTCTTGCGCCAGTTTCTTTACAGATCTTTACTGACACCTCAACACATCACCCAACACCGTAGAACAAGAAGTTCAGACTTAAACATAAGGTATTACTATAATCACAAAGCCATTATTGCTTAATTAGCATGGAAGCTAATAGCGATAGACAATGCAAAGTAATACTGACCACTTTATCGTGCTTCTCAACCAACAGTCGTGATCTTCCAGGATCTTCAGTCAAAAACATGATGTTCAACAAACTTGTTAATGTACATTCACACAGGTGTACCAAGCAACAACGAATGTAGACAAAAGTAATTCACACGCAACTGATGTGACGAAGTGTTTGTCACTCTGTATCAACAGTCCTTTGACTGTGACTGAATTTTCAAAAGAAAATTCTTTTACAGACCGTTTCCCCAAAAATTTGAATATCATTCATCCATCCATCCATTTTATGAACCGCTTCTCCTCACTAGGGCCGCGGGCGTGCTGGAGCCTATCCCAGCTATCATCGGGCAGGAGGCGGGGTACACCTATGGGCAATTTAGAGTTGTCAATTAACCTACACATGCATGTTTTTGTGATGTGGGAGGAAACCTGAGTGTCCAGAGAAAACCCACGCAGGCACGGGGAGAACATTCAAAATCCACACAGGCAGGGCCGGGGATTGAACCCCGGACCTCAGAACTGTGAGGCAGATGTTCGAACCAGTCGCCCACTGTGCCTCCATTCGAATATCATGGAAAAGTTTATTTAGTTCCATAATTCCAGTTTTAAAAAAAAAACATTTATAGATACAGGGCTCACAATTTAGAAAATTTCAAGTATTAATTTGATTATATTTACATCATTTCGGCTTCCAGCTCATAAAACCCATGAAATCAGAAATTTCAAAAATGTGAGTACTCTGAAGAAATCACCATTTACTTCTCAGTTTTTGTAGAAAATAAATGAAATAAATTAGGGTCACATTAAATATATCAAAATATGGTACTTTCAAAACGATATGTTAATTTTCAATACAATCCCTTTGCTTTAATCACTGCCTCGATGCGCCGTGGCATTGAGGCAATCAGCCTGTGGCATTGCCTGCAAGTTATGGAAGCCCAGATTTCCTTGATGCCTGCTGTCAGTTCTTCTTTCTTTTTGGGTCTGGTGCCCCTCATTTTCCTCTTGAGAATACCCCATAGATTCTCAACATGGTTTAGATCCGGCGAGCTGGCTGGCCAGTCAAGCACTGTGATGGCATGGACACCAAACCAGGTTTTGGTGCTTCTGGCGGTATGGGCAGGGGCCAGGTCCAGCAGGAAGATGAAATCTACATCTTCACACAGATCCTCAGCAAAAGGAATCATGAAGTCCTCTAAAACATTCAGGTAGACTGTTGCGGTGACCTTGGATTTAAGAAAGACCAACACCTGCACTGGCGATTGCACCCCAAATCATGACTGACTGTGGATATTTCACACTGGACCTCAAGCAGCTTGGGTTCTGTTCGTCATCAGTCTTCCTCCCAAACCCTTGCCCATTGATTCCCGAATGAAAGGCACAGTTTACTTTCATCGGAAAAGAGGACCTCAGACCACGAGCGAACAGTCCAGTCCTTCTTCTCCTTGGCCCAGTTGAGACGCTTCCCACGTTGGCTCAGGCTCAGAAACGGCTTGACTCGAGGACCCGACAGTTGTAGCCCATCTGGGAGGGTTTGAATGTGGTAGTTTTTGAAGCTGTGACTACCGCCTCATTCCACTCTTTCTGGATCTCTGCTAGATTCTTGAATCTGGTCTGTTTGAAAATCCACGGTCATTTCTTTTGCTGGAGCATCTTGAACTGCCATATTTTGTCCTTCTACTAGACTTTCCATTGATATGTTTGGACACAGCACTCTGTGTCCCAATATGTACATATATACACATGTACACATATACATGTGTGTATATATGTATATATATGTATGTATGTATGTATATATATGTATGTATGTATGTATGTATGTATGTATGTATGTATATATATATGCCCCCGCAACCCGACCCGGGTCGGGTTGCGGGGGCAGTAGCTTTAGCAGAGATGCCCAGACTTCCCTCTCCCCAGCCACTTCATCCAGCTCTTCCGGGGGGATCCCGAGGCGTTCCCAGGCCAGCCGAAGGACGTTGTCTCTCCAGCGTGTCCTGGGTCGTCCCCGGGGTCTCCTCCCGGTGGGACGTGCCCGGAACACCTCACCAGAGAGGCGTCCGGGAGGCATCCGAATCAGATGCCCCAGCCACCTCATCTGGCTCCTCTCAATGCGGAGGAGCAGCGGCTCCACTCTGAGATCCTCCCGGATGACCGAGCTTCTCACCCTATCTCTAAGGGAGAGCCCGGACACCCTGCGGAGGAAACTCATTTCGGCCGCTTGTATCCGGGATCTTGTCCTTTCTGTCACGACCCACAGCTCATGCCCATAGGTGAGGGTAGGAAAGAAGATCGACCGGTAAATTGAGAGCTTCGCCTTTCACCTTAGCTCCTTCTTTACCACAACGGACCGATACAAAGTCCGCATCACTGCAGACGCTGCACAGATCCGCCTGTCGATCTCCCGTTCCATTCTTCCCTCACTCGTGAACAAGACCCCAAGATACTTGAACTCCTCCAATTGGGGCAGGATCTCATCCCCGACCTGGAGAGGCCATGCCACCCTTTTCCGACTGAGGACCATGGTCTCAGATTTGGAGGTGCTGATTCTCATCCCAGCCGCTTCACACTCGGCTGCGAACTGCTTCCAGTGAGAGTTGGAGCTCACGGCTTGATGAAGCCAACAGAACCACATCATCAGCAAAAAGCAGAGATGCAATACTGAGGCCACCAAACCGGACCCCCTCTACGGCTCGGCTGTGCCTAGAAATTCTGTCCATAAAAGTTATGAACAGAATCGGCGACAAAGGGCAGCCTTGGCGGAGTCCAACCCTCACCGGGAACGAGTCCGACTTACTGCCGGATATGCGGACCAAACTCTGACTCCGGTCGTACAGGGACCGAACAACCCGTACCAGGGGGTTCGGTACCCCATACTCCCGAAGCACCCTCCACAGGACTCCCCGAGGGACACGGTCGAACGCCTTCTCCAAGTCCACAAAACACATGTAGACTGGTTGGGGGAACTCCCATGCACCCTCGAGGACCCTGCCGAGGGTGTAGAGCTGGCCCACTGTTCCACGGCCAGAACGAAAGCCACACTGCTCCTCCTGAATCTGAGATTCGACATCCCGACGGACCCTCCTCTCCAGCACCCCTGAATAGACCTTACCAGGGAGGCTGAGCAGTGTGATCCCCCTGTAGTTAGAACACACTCTCCGGTCCCCCTTCTTAAAAAGGGGGACC